>NC_074719.1:11283307-11612474 GCF_947242115.1 Biomphalaria glabrata
GCTGGTGCGGAGGGGAGTCTGTGATGTGCTGGCTGTTGTGGGAGGGTGGTGTGGGGTATTGTTCTATATGGGCATAGCCACTCACAGGATGCTGCTGTTGTTGCAAGGGTTGCTGAACAGTTTGCTGCGGCTGTTGTTGGAGATGGTGTTGAGGCATGAGTTTGCGCTGCTGCAGTCCAGTCTGGTAAATTTGTCCATTACTGCCGTTGGGCTGATAGTCTACTATGCGGTGCAGGGGGCTGCCATGATTGGCACGCTGTAACATGGCCTGCATGTGAGTAGGGGACAGAGTGGTGCTCTGAAGATTTGGGGCACTCCCAGTTGATCCTATATGCCCAATGTTTTGCTGCAAATGCTGCTGCTGTGGGGGAAGTTTATAGTGTTGAAGCGGCCAATCAGTCTGGCGGTCCAATAAAATTGGACTGCTATACTGGCCTGACATCACCTGAAACTCATCCAAGATGTGGCGGCTACCAGTGTCAAGGTTTGGTACGATGTTAGTTTCAAAATCGTAACAACCATGAGGCGACTCTGAAAAACTTGCAGGTGATATTGTGCTCAATGGGGATGGCTCACTGCTGGAGTGATGACGAACATGAGGCTGTATCTGTGGTGCAGAGGAAGAAGCAGAAAGCTGCATATTGTGCTGTTGCCGCTGACCTTTTCTGTTCACAGAGCCCACTTCTCCATCTCCTTTCTTCTTTCTAGGTTTTGAAGTTTTTCCATTAGTTGCAGGTGCATTAGTAGCATCCGTTGGAGATGTGGGATCTTTGACAACAGGAACCTTTTTCCTGGGTTTCTTTGCCTGTTTTGGCATGTAGCCTTGACCAGGAGAGCTCGCTCCAGCTCCTAGATGAAAAGAAGATGGAGATGTCACTCTGTAGCTGTCTAGAAGCTCCACAACGTCCTTGTGGTTGTACTCTTGAGCAATATCCCTGGGCAGTTGTCCCATGCTGTCGCAAATATCCCTATTGGCATAATGCTCTAAGAGGATTTTCACAGCTCTTATGGTGCCTTGTTTGGCTGCCAAGAACAGAGGAGTCTCCTCCTAAAGAACAGACAAAAACCTAATTAGCACAGATATTACAAATTATTCCATAAAAATATAAATTCAGTTACAATGAATAATTTGTATATAATGAAACAAAAAGAGGAAAAAAAATAAACCTTCAGAGTCTGTGCATCCCTGTTAGCATTATGTTTTAAAAGCATTATAATGCACTCTTCATAAATCTCACATTGTGCTGCTGCCCAGTGAAGTGCTGTTTTGCCTGAAATAGAAAATATATAACAAAAAAATTTAAAATAATGAAATAGTTGAAGAAAAAAAAATGAAATATATATAAAAAATATATAAAATATAAGAACTATAGAAAATAAAATATAAAAATGTATGAAATATAATCATTAATGTTTAAGGCTTTGTTAAAAAACAAAACTTTTAATTACCATCATTATCAACAGCTTCAATATCAGCTTGAGCATCAAGCAACTCTTTAACAATGCAGGGAAGATCCATTTTAACAGCCTGTATAAGAGGTGTTGTTCCTTTGATGTCTTTGCAATTAACCAAGGTCTTTCGAGATTTGAGGAGAATCTTTAAAACAACAAAGAAACACCCAATAAGCCTTAAGTGTACTCTGAATATACAATACAACTAAACATTACTAAATGGAAAACAGAAGAACTAAACATGTATGGCATAGCAAAAATAATTTGTGTAATCCAAATTTTGATACCAAATCATTTTTTAACCCATCAAATAATTTTTTTCTGGACAATATTTGTTATGAAGTTCTACAAAAACAATTATAGTTTCAGCAACAGGAATATTGTTTTCAGTGACCAAATCACTTACTTTGCACACTGCCTCTGCACCAGCAGCAATAGCAGAATGAAGTGGAGTTCTTCCATCATGAGCTTCAATGTTGGCATCTGCTCCTTGATCCATCAAAATCTTTGCAGCATCAGCCCTCCTGAATCTGGCAGCCAAGTGAAGAGACGTTTCACCTGAGAAAGTTGTAAATTTGTTAATGATCAAGTCTGTCCATCCAATAGATGTGTTGAGGCCTTGTAAAAAATGTTGTAAAATGTTTTACATGTTTCGGATGTTCCTTCAGAGTTGAAGATAATTACTTCCTAGTCCAAACCTCCCGCAGGACGACGGGGGATGGGAGCGGGCAGGGTTTGAACCCGGGACCATCGATAAATCTGAACGACAGTCCAGCGTGCAAACTGCACGACCAGGCAGCCTTCCTTACTACATGTTCTACAAAACTGTGATTCTCTAATGAATGTACATTTATATTTCATGTACTTTTATATTCAACATGTTATTTTATTTATTGAATACTATTTATTGTATATGTACAATGCACAACTTCATTTGGGATAATACATATTTTATTATTTATGAGTTTTCATTTTTCCTATTGAATGAAATGTCCTATAAGTATAATGATTATCTTATCTGGTTGTCTTCTCTTGTACGATTGTTTTTGAATAACAGGAATTAAGTTTGTACCTGATCTATCTGTCTGAGCATTGATGTCTGCTCCTTGCAAAATGAGGCTGGACAGAACATCCAGGGTATTGTGCTCACCGTCCCCTCCTTCTATTGATCCTGAACCTGAGCTGTCATCATCCTCGCCAAGACCCCCACCTCTAATAGCAGCCAGCATCAGGGGAGTGTAGCCATCTGATGGAGTAAGAATATGCTTTCATATTAAAGATAACAAACATTATCTTTCTTTACAAACATTATCTTTGTTATAAGTGTGTAGACATTTTCAAACTTGAAAAGACCAGGTTCTAAAATAAATATTAAATTCTTTCACAGAGGATATTTCAAAGTTTAAACATTTCTCATTCTTAACAACTCTATTAAACACATGAAGAGTGGACTGCACAAGTTTTGCTGAAGTACTCAATTTCACTTTCAATTATTTCAGATCAACTTATGAAAAAAAAATTTAATTGAATAATAATGTAGATGTTTTGTACAAAGTGTCAATTACCATGAGACAAATATGGGCTTATTATGGAGAAACTAAAAATTACATTATGATAACTATTTTCTTTAGAAGCTCCAGCTCTAAGAATTAGTGTTTATGATTTCACTAACCATATGAATTTCAAAACATAAGTTTTAAAAATGACTGACAATCATCTCATGCATGTCATATGGTTACCCAAAACTTACCTGGGCCTCTGACATCAACATCTGCACCTAAACCATCTTCACCCTGAGGTGGTGTCTGAGCCTGGGGAAGACATTTAGCAGCGAATAAGTGCTGGGTTGTCCAGTGACGGATATCTGTATTCTCTGAAGGGTATCTTATGTCACTGCGACCTTGCTTATCCGTCTGCAAAATGTCAACGGCCATTAAGTTAAAGCAATCAAAACCACAGCATTTAATCTAATACACTCCATCAAACTTTTAACATTCCTAACGCTAAACTATTTCTATCTTACCTTAGGTCTTTTGATCTGAGGGCCTGAATCGTCCTCGTCATCTTGCCAACAGATGTCGTTACTTGGAGGAGGAGATGTGTGGTTGTCATTTGCGTCAATCTGATTTATTTTGTCACTGCAATACACAACAATCAATGTGTCAAAAACATAAATGTCCAGATTCAAACTCATTGAAGTGATTCAAGAATTCAAGCGTTTCGTGGTAAACATGAAGAACAACTTGTATGATGATGAAGCATAACTCTAAACAAGTGAATAGTTCTGGTAATGACAAGATACCATGTCAGTCATGTGAAATACTGCACTCATCCATAAGGATTGAAGACAATAGCTTTATTAAGGGCTAGAATAAAAAGGAGGTAAGACAATAGAGTATATGAGCAACAAAAAAATGTTTTTAGAAAGGTAGGGTTAGACTTCCATATTAGCCAATAGTCATGAGAGAAGTCCAATAGAAACAAGGTGTGAAAAAAGTAGCAGCTAACTACAAACATCTTGTTAATTGTAAATATGTACATGTTATCTATAGTCCAAACAGTTTGATATGCCATTACCCCCCGCCCTCCTCATAGAACAGCAGCTGTCCCAATAAAAAAAAAACCAACTTACTGCATTTCTTCGCCATCTGGACCTTTACGATTCTGTCCAGGTTTAGCTATATCTTTAGCGCTCTTCGGTTTGGTGTTATCAGGGTACCAAGTGTTAGCATACACTCTTTTCCTTTTCAGCATGACAATGATGCCAAACACAGAGATGACCACTGCAGCAGCCACACCGATGATGATATACAGGACATTCAGGTTGGAGGCTTGGACCTTTGGATCTATTTCTCTTTCAGCTAGGAACAAACAAAACAAAATCACATTCTAGCATTGTGCTCAAAACTGATGAGTAGTAACATACACTATTTTGCTGGGTTTTTTTTTTCAATGAAAGAAAGTAAATCTAGCTGACGCAAGTGATGGAAAGTAGGTATGTGTTAAATCTGACATTTAGACTCACTTCCTATTTGTTGCACTGCTACGCCAAGATCAACATCATCATTCCTAATAGCCTCAGCTACAAATTTGGCTATCATATCTGCATCGTCGAAACACTGGTGGTCATCATATTTGTGGCAGGCTCTGTTGTCAATCTCTAGATAAACTTTGGTGCTGCCAGGAATAGAAGAATTACATTTTATTGAAATAAATATGCAAGAAATCATTACTATTTAAACCAAAACTAATATCTCAAAGTATTAACAATGACAAGCTTATGTTGTGACATTTACAGTATTTTTTTTTTTTGGTTGGATCCTATCTAGGCAAGGCTCTCTTTCAAAATATCATTATGATTTTTTAAAAATAATTTCTTAATGTATTTATATAAAAGATAGTGCTGCTTATTTTTAAAAAAAACCTATGTGTAGAAATTAAATTGATCACTTGTTCCAAATAATTAATAACTTCATAAAAAACTTTTTAAAAAAATTGACTAAATCTTTATTGGTATTTAATCGATTGAAATAGAAAATTTCAAAAACAAGTAGTAGTGTACTCTTTATTTACCCAGAACTAACTGATCTTTTAACTCTGTGTTTAGATCCAAGCATGTAATCTGCCCAGCGCCTGCGTCTTGTGGTTAGGCCAGCTCCATTCCATGGGTAGATCATCTCCTCCCCGGTAATAGTTTTCTTGATACGCACCATTGCTCGCACAAGGTAACCCAAGTCCCGGACAAACTTTTGTTTGACTCTGATGAACTCTTGAAGCTCTATCTTCACTATGATGAACAGTGTTCCAGGAACCAGTAACTCTATACCTGCGGGAGTACATACAGTGAATATAAGTATGATGATTGATGGAATCCCATTTCAAATTGTGTATTTAGAAGGCCCTAGTGAAATATTTAGTAGGCTGTAGTGAAATGTTTAGTAGGCTGTAGTGAAATGTTTAGAAGGCCCTAGTGAAATATTTAGTAGGCTGTAGTGAAATATTTAGTAGGCTGTAGTGAAATGTTTAGAAGGCCTTAGTGAAATATTTAATAGGCTGTAGTGAAATGTTTAGAAGGCCCAAGTGAAATGCCTTCTTATGTTTATAGGTTCCTAGTCAAATGTGTAGTAAATGTGATGCCAAAGTCAATTACAAAAAGGTTTTAAAATGTAAAAATAAAAAATAAAATAAAAAAGTTAAATATGTCTTAAGTCTATACCTAGAAGATTATAGTTACTTTTTGTGAAGTTTAAGATATCCATAACAAGTATTTTTTAAAAGCATCATAGAATCGGTAGATACAGATATATTTGAAATGTTCAAGACCTTTTAATTTTTCTTTTTGTACTTGTTTAAGATATATATTTATAGGTTTTCATTACTAATTTAAATATACATTTCAAATGTAAAAATAGACAAGTCTAACAATTCTGCTCAAGATTATCTGTAGCAAGAAAAACAAGAGAAAGGAAGAATGCTACACAACAGTCCCCCCCTCTACCTACATAATTTAACTGCTTAAGTAGCATGCGACCTACCTGCATCACAGTCCAGGCCATCCCAGCCACACTCTGCATTGTTACAGCCATTATCGCAGTGTCCATTGTCATAGTTGGTCTGACAGTAAGTCTCAAACAAACAAGTCTGCAGGGGCTGCTCACAGTCAAACCCGTCATACAGACATTTCTGATTGTTGCACTCTGGGTTGCATTTAGAATCTTTGAATACCTACAAGTAGAGCATTGTTTATTAAGCAAAACACCTTCACAACACTTAAATCTACATTTCCAATCCATTTTAAAAATTAAGAATGGTCATTTTTTTAAGAGTTGTAGGATTTTAATTACAATAGATAATTCATTTAAATGCTTAAGTTTTGTGTATACATACTTGCATTTTAACTAATATCAATTAGTGAATTTTAATCAAAAGGTAAGCATACAGGTTAAAAAGAGATGATTTAGATTTCTTAATTTCTAGTTTTTTCTTTGCTATGATAATGTTTCAACCTACCTGCCAACACAGCTGACCACCACTGGTTCTGACAGTACAATTTTCCCAAGGCTTGGTGCCATAAGAACATTCAGTATTGTCATAGTCACACTCTAGTCTGTTACATTCCACCTAAAATATTTTGTTTGACCATGTAATAAATTAACCCCAATACTTAAACCAATAACATTTCTAAAAGGAAAGATCATTTCAAATTGAAATCTAAAACCTTAAAGAAGTAAATCTGTGAGAAATTGTAAATGAGAACTGCTAGGAGCCACTTCACTTACATCACAGATTCCATTATTTGCTTTCTCTGGACATTTGTTGTCCAAGCAGATCTGGGGTACAGTGTTGGTGGTCGATGGTGTTGACTGGGTGCCAGAACCCCCTAGGAAGTTAGGGTCATATGTCTCACACCTCAAGCCATTCCAGGACTTAGGACACAAACAGTCATAGGCATCTGAAAAAAAAACAACATAATGTTAGAACACTACTGCATTCTGGAATAGCAGCCAAATATCTTTACAGAAGAATTGCTTTTGAATCCATGTAGCTTTAAAAGTATTGAAATTCATTATGGGGATGTAATTAATTTTGAAATTCATTGTAATACTTGAGCCATAAAAGTGATAAATTATTTAAAACATTTTGTATTATAACAAATTGCTAAATCTTCTATTGTCAATGAGTTGAACTTGTATACTAGAATTATTAGAACTGTTACTGCTCTTACGTAAACTTTTGTGACACTTACTGATTTTATCCCTGCAAGTACCACCATTCAAACATGGTCTACTCAAACACTCATCACTTGCGTCTACTTCACAGTTCACACCAGCAGAGCCTCTTGGACACAAGCAAGAGTAACCACTGGCAGTCACTGTGCAGGTTCCTTGGTTGCGGCAAGGGTTAGAATCACAATCAGACGTCTGGACATGGCAGAACTCACCACTATAGCCCTGGAGAATTGAAAAGCAATCATAGAGTAAGCCAATAATTTAGAAAATATATACTTAGATAAACAAGATTAATAAGATTATAAGACAGAAATGAAAAGAGAAGTCAATTTTGAAGTTATGCTGCAATGTAAATATGTTTATACAAATATCTTTATGTTATTGCAATCATAGCTTTAAAAACAAACAAACATTATTTAATGAATGATTAGATGAAAACATTCAAAAATGGGAATGCTCTCTTACACTTGCACAGGTACAAGTCGCTCCATACTTGGTGTCTTTGCAGGTACCACCATGTTCACAAGGACTCTCAGCGCAGGTAACCCTCATGTTACAGGTTTTACCTATAGATAAAGAACATAGATTGAGCATTTAAACTGATCTCAGAACAAAAAGATCTCTAAGAAATAAGAAACTGTAACTTAGAGTCGCCATAGTTTCAACAAAAATGTCTTTACACACCTGTCCATCCCGGCTTACAGTCACATCGGTAGTTGTTAATGAGCTGGACGCAGTCCTGAGTACCGTATGGGTCACATGGATTGGACAAGCACTCATTGACATCTCCCTCGCATCTCTTTCCTACAAATCCAGGGGGACAGATGCACTCATAACCATTCACCTGTAAGAGAATGTCACTTTGTTAGTCAAGCCACCAAAGTATTCTTCATTACAAGAAAAAACATTCAGAACAATGTCCTATTTATTTAGACATGGATGTTATTCAATAGTAACAACTTATTCTACACATCCCAGAATGCAGTTATTAAAATTATCATGTAAAATATTTATAATCTTATAATCATTATAAAACAAGACAAACCTTATCAACGCAGGTGCCCCCATTGTGGCAAGTGTTGAGTAGGCAGTCATTTTCATTCACTTCACAAAGTAGCCCGGCAGTGCCCGGTGGACAGGAGCAGTGGAAGTCATCTATCAGGTCATGACAGATGCCTCCATTGGCACAAGGATGGTTAGCACAATCATCTATATTCAACTCACAGTTTTGGCCCTGAGAGATGAACAAAAAATCGTGTCAAGATTACAAATGTCCACACGTCTACAAATTCTATAATACAAATGTCCATAATTATTCTGGCTTCTAAATTCTGGAACCAAATCTCGGCATTAGCAGCACAGTTTTGGTATGAATTTCAGCTTAAGAAATTAAATTCTTCTTTCTCGTAGTTTGAAGTGAGAAAAGGTGGATACACAATCTGGTGAATTATCTTTGGTGAGCATCAAGAGTTTTCAGCTAGGCAAGAAAACTTCTTTGAGAAAGTTCTTCTGAGGTCATTGTTTTGTCAGATTGCTTACAATTAGTAGATTGGATGACTGCCTGGTCATGTGGTATGCATGTCATCACCATGGTACCTTGTCTATTTCCATCTCCTGCCACCCAGCAGATGATGTGGGACACAATAATTCTAAAAAAAAATGGTTGTTTGAATGAGTTTAACCATTAGGTCTTTACATTTACTTTACCTTTTTATCAATTTATGTCTGTCACAAACATGTCTTTTCCCCGAAACAAAAAAAAAATTACCTGAAATCCTTTGGCACACTGACAAGAATATCTGCCAACTAAATCTGTACAAGTGGCGCCATTCTGACATGGTGCTGAGAGGCATTCATTGATCTCTGACTCGCAGTAGGATCCTTGAAAACCTTTAGCACAGTTACACACGTGGGAGTTGTCCTTGTTTTCACAGGTCCCACCATTCTTACACAAGTTGGTCACTGAAACACCTGTACAATACAAACATTCAAATCATACAACTTAGTTATCAATAAGCCTAACAATGTAGATAAACTTTATACAGCCCAAAGCTATATTTGTATATTAGACACACGTATAGTGTTATGTATCTTCTAACAATATATGTGTAAGTCATATGTAAAACAAAACAAAAAAATTTGAGCAACTAAGGGGAAATTACAGTTATCTTTTTAAACTAATGTTTTTTTCAGATGGTTTAATTTTTATTTACCTTTAAGTGCTGCTGCTGTGGGGCATGATACTGAGCGGACATCACACAACTTGCCTGTCCAGCCATCAGGACATGAACATTTGAAGTTGTTGGCTATCTGTTCACAGGTGGCCTGATTCTGGCATGGCTTCTGGGTACACCAGTCAACGAAGCTCTGAAATAATTTATGAGATTAGTTTCTATAGAATGGTAACATAATAATTAAGTAATGAAATCTTGATAGTTCACTCCACAGTCTGACAGTAGAATTTCTACTTAAAAGCTCTTTAAGACAGGTGCAGCATTCACCTGTAAGCATGTCCTGTTTTTTTTTAGTATATATATATATATATACATATTGTGACACCAACAATGTCAAGGACAGCTCATTTGTTTTTCACTTTCAAACTGAAGAACATTTTTTCATGTTTCATTAGATTCAGACACACCAAGAGGTACAACAAAATACAATTCATGATAAGACCTAATGGTGTCTTGTTTTTTTGTTCAACATGCTATGACTTAACTTCACTGACACCAAAATAGATTATACAAATGTTAAGGATCCATTAAAAAAAGAATTCCCTACTCCAAGTGTGGACTAAATGTTAGAATGTTGCAATAGACTGTCATTTTAAATAGCAAATGCAAAAAGCAATTACCTCACATCTGGGGCCAGTGTATCCATAGGGACAGTAGCAGACATAGGTGCTACCTTGGTTGTAACAGGAGCCTCCATCCATGCAGGGGTTGGAATCGCAAGGGTTGATCCTCTGTTGACAGTTGCTACCCGTGTAGCCCTTAGCACACTCGCAGGTGAAACCATTCACTTGGTCTATACACTTGCCATTGTTAAGACAAGAACTGTAAAGAAAAAAAAGAGAATGTCTTGATCGATGTGTAATAGACTAATTGACAAACCTAGATTAGGTTATTATTTTATCTAGACTGGCTCCTTAACGAAGTGATTTTCAAACTTTAGAGACTTTAAAAAATTGCATGATCACAGAGCACCTTTATTGTGATACTTACACAACTTTAACGAACTCTTTTCAACCACAGATGGCAACATCTAGATTGTTAATGGTAGGCTTTACGAAAATTGGTGAATAACAACAGTATTTTTATGTCTTCCACAGAGGGATTAGAATTTGAGATGGATAATATTAGATAAAAAATATATCTATTATCAATGTATGTTATTCAGAGATTCTTTAGAATGAATTCTAGAAATAAGTTATTTAAAAAGTATTTTCTATCTAAAGGGAAATAAATGGTTAAAAAAAAAAAAAAAAAAAAAAAGCAATATTCTTTTACTGTGGAAGTAAAATTGTTGCGCAACTTAAGTATTCTCAGTGATGTGTGAAGAAAACATTATGTTTTAAACAAAATATGTAGATGTAATAATCAGGTATACCTCTTGGAGCAGTCATTATCGTTGATGTGACAGAATGTGCCGCTGAAGCCAGGCTTACAAGTGCAGGTGTAAGAGTCCACGTAATCTCTGCAAGTTCCGTTGTTGATGCAAGGATTGGACGCGCATTCATCTATGTCATTCTGACAGTGATTGCCACCAAATCCACTAACACAGCTGCAAGTGTAGCTGGCTATGCCATCCACACAAGTGCCACCATTCAAACAAGGACCTGTAGCAAGTGTAAACATACCAAATTAGCAAACAAAGAAAATGTACAAAGTAAACAAATATTGCTGTTTTAAGTTTTAAAATTGTATCTTCTTTACAATTTAATTTTAATTCATACAAAAATTGCTATGGCTTTCTAGTAAAAATCTTCATTTAAAAAAAATGTGTTTAGTTAAAATGACAAACTTGGTTTCTAAAAAGGGAGAGTTCCTCCTATATGTAAGGGTTAGTGCTTAGTAGCTTACTTGATTCACAGTCGTCATGGTTAATCTCACACTGTCTGCCCTCATAGCCCCTGGCACAGCTACAAATGTAAGAGCCTATAGTGTTGCTGCATGTGCCGCCATTTCTACAAGGATTGGTGCCAGCACATTCATTGATGTCTTGGTCACATAGGGGGCCTGTAGGAATGAACATGGAAAATCAATAGCCTCAAATTTAACAAACAAAAATATGCACAACAATACACTCAGAAATAAAAGTGATTTAAAGCTTAGAATTTGTACATGTTTTAAGTATTAAAATGTTTTCAGTTCCTTAAACTGCAAGGCTATACCATCATCAAAGTAATACTTGATAATTACAACAGTTTGTCATTGCTATGAAGTTTTTGAGGACATACCTGTATATCCCAACGGACAGGAACACCTGAAGAGCAGCTGAGAGCTGGCCTGGGGCTCACATTGGGCATTATTTTTACATGGGTTGGGGCTGCAGGGATCCATGATGACATCACAGTTCTTGCCAGAGTATGCCCCCTCGCAGTGGCACTGGTAGTCGTCAACCAGGTCGCTACAGATGCCATGCTGACAAGGATTGCTGGCGCATTCATTGATATTTGTCTCACAATTTTTACCTGAGTGACAGAATGAAAGAACAAAATTAATCACATCCCAAAAAATAGTAAAAAAAAAATATATTGTGAAGCAATTACTTCAACTGCATTTTAAATTTTCTATTTCCAAAATGTGTAGCAATTACCTGTGTATCCTGGCCGGCAAGAACAGGTGTAATAATTCAGGTAATCTTGGCAGGTTCCTCCATGTTGACAGGGGTTAGACAGGCACTCATTGATTTGTGATTGGCATCGGTTACCTGTGTAACCTTGTGGGCATTCACAGTCAAACCTAAACACACAAAGAATGAAATTTTATACATGGACATTTTCATGATTTGCCCTTAAGTAATGTTTTTATATCACTAGTGGTACTAAATATCAGTGGTAGATACAAGGTTAATTAAAAAATTAATATTATTCTGAAAGAGTATAAGAGTCACCACAATAAAAAAAAATCCTCCTATTGTAAAATGCTAGAAGCCATTACCTATTATAGCCATCCACACAACGGCCGCCATTAACACATGGGTTGGAAGCACACTCATCTGTCTTGGACAGGCATTGGCTGTCATAATAACCAGCTGGACAGTCACAGCGGTAGCCATTCTGAAGGTCAGTACATCGACCACCATTGTGGCAAGGGCTGGACTTGCAGTCATCTATATCTACTTCACACAGTGTGCCTAACAAAAAAAAAAATGATTTACTATGTATGAAGAATAAAATAAAGAAATAAACAAGACAAAAACTGATTTCAACATGACAAACACAAAGACTCTGAAGATGTCCAACTTTGTTATGTTTTAATAAGGATTTGTTGGACTCCTTCAATTGTAGCAACTATGATCATCTTTTAAAACACCTTTTCATGTGACTGTCGAGCCCTATTTTGGAAAGACATTCAGGTCCACATATAACACAGGTTAAGGTGGCATTCTCTTCGGTGGTAGAGGAGCCAGACATTTGTCATGATTATCTTCCAGAGCTGATGCCCATGTTATTTTCTCTGTCCATAACTTTCTTGGTCACCGTCTCTCTCCACATAGTGCAGTGTAGGGCTATATCTTCCTGACTGTCAGAATCAAAATTCTCTGCTTTGAGGTCCAGTTTGATTACATCCACTTAACGGAGATGGGGACGACCATTTTTTCTTGATAAGGATTAACATATTGTTATAAGCCAAGAAAATGTTTACCTGTGAACCCTGCCTTACAGGTGCATGAATATTGATTGATGCCATCATTGCAAGTGGCTCCATTTCTACATGGATTAGAAGCACAGTCATCAAAGTTTTTCTCACAGTTGACACCTGCACACAAAAAAAAAGTAATAAAACATGAATGCATCATAACATTTTGCCAGCAAACATTTGTATGTTAATGAACAATATTTTTAGTTGTTTACATTTTGTCTTTGTTGAATGTTGGGAAACTCAGTGATCCTTGTTCTGACATTGTTAATGTACATAGTGGAAGAGATATCTCAAAAGGGTAACTTCATCACTTTAAAAAAGCATTTCATATTTTGCTATGCTCATTCTTTTTGCTTGTCTACACGGCTGATTTCTCACCTGATGTTCCGATTGGACATTTGCACTCGTAGCTGTTCTCCAGATCCTGGCAAGTGCCGCCATACCTGCAAGGGTTAGAGGCACATTCATTCACAGGTGCGTCACAAAACCTTCCGGTGTAGCCAGCCTGGCAGCTGCACTGATAAGAGTCCAGGCCATCGATGCAGTAGCCATGTTTGCAGTCGATGCCCTCGCAGTCATTCTTGTTGATCTCACAGTTGACACCACTGAAACCTACATATATAGAAAAGAACAAAATTGTATAAGTACAGAGTAGTTTAATAGCAATCCATATGACATTTTTTAAATGAAGATCAAACTAATAAACAAGACTTCTTGATACTGCTGGCTATTGCCTATATTAAGTACAGTTGACTATTAGATCTATGTGACTAGTACAATGACCTTTAGCTCTAACTTCCCCCTAGAGTCTATCAGAAACAGAATATTATGAGTGAATGTAGTGTTATGTGGTGGCTGAATGGTAAAGCATTGAGAAGTCTTGGGTTTGAATCTGGAAGAAGACTGGGATTTTGAATTTCAGGATTTTTAGGATACCCCCAAGTCAACCCAACTTTAATAGGTGCCTGACATTAGTAACAGCAGTTGGTCAACGTCCTGGAGAGAAACATGACATTTACATCATCTGACCTATACTTTACTATTTTACATTGTTGTCTAGCTTATGACTGTTAACAGAGACTTAACAATTCCTTAAGCTTTTATTCTTTTTCTATATACTGAGTGATACTTATAGAGTGTGTGCTTAAAGAAAAAAAAAAGAGGTTACCTTTTTCACATTGACATGTGTACTTGTTGATGCTGTCAATACATTTGGCAGCATTTTTGCAAGGAGAGCTTTCACATTCGTTGATGTCAATTTGGCAAGTTGCACCTTCAAAACCTATTTTAAAACAAATAAACTCTTGTTAAATTATCAAACACATTGCAACAGAAAGAGGGCATATCATTGAAATACTCACAATATCTAAGCACCGCTTTCTTTCATAAATCAATATTAATTTTTGCATTGATGGAAAGTAAGCAATATGAGATAAAACTCCTAATTAAAACTTACAACACACAGTGACTTTCACATTTTATATAGCCATCCAGCAACCCTCCCTACAAGAAAGCTATACCAAAGAGTCGTATTTTGTAGACTGATTTATTTTAATTTATGGAAATTCCAGTTTTTCAATCAATCTGCAATTCAAATGATGAAGCAGTAAACTCTTACCAGCAGGACAGGAACAACTGAATCTGTTGATGTGGTCTTGACAAACTCCTCCATTCAAACAAGGACTTCTCCCAGTGGAGGTAATGCACTCATCAATTTCACTTTCACAGTTAGTTCCAGTGTAACCTAGGAAATAAAAGCTCTCGATAATACTCCATAGAAAAGATAAAAAATTAAGATGTTTACACTTTATTTATAATTTGTAAAAAATGAAATATAAAATATCAATTTAAAAGATGGAATTTTGCTGGGTTTTTTTAAAGTGATAGATAGCTTGAATTATGACTTTAAACACATACACACACAATCAAATACACATTAATGATTTGAAAAACCCTGACAATGGTTCAAATGAAAATAGTTTAGCTTTTAAAACCCAGCCACAAGCCTACCAAACATGTTGACCTGCTATTAAAATTTGATGTTTTGAGAAATTGTAATAATAACAATTAACAACAAACAGGTAGATCTAGATTATTCTAGATAATGTTCCATACTTATACTAATGATCTTCTAGATCAGTGTTTCCCTAACTATAGTAGACTACACTGACTATAGACAGAATAATAAGTAGCCTATTATATAAGTATAGTCATAGTTTTTTTACTATAAAAAATAGTGAGTTAGGCTTAGGGCCTTAGATTATATAGATCTAGATGTATCACCCACTGTCTGTTGATCAAGAAATATCTTTAACTTATAGATCTAGGTCTAATTCTAAGTAGATCTTCTATCTAGAATACTCTTACTCTACAAAGTTCATATAAGTAAAAGTTTTTATGTTGTAGAAATTCAAAGATGAATCTTAAAACTAAACTGTAACCCTGAGTTTCTGCTGTGAGTGGCTGGGAAAGTGATATAACTTTGGCCGCCACTTTGGTAACTCTTTTAATTTGGAAATAAATTATTTCTCTCAATGTCTACCTCCTAATTAAATAACTGTGCAGCGGGGCTAAACTTTAACCGTTGAGCCAGCACTTGAAGGGAGGAAAAAAAACCTGACTCGAAGCATGATTCAATATTTGTGGAAAACACTGGAACTACTTTGCGGATGTGCACTAACTCGCGTGACACATCTCGTCTGCTTCCCTCCAAACCACACATCCATATCTAAGGGGCATGTATACAGCCGAGTGGTCTACTCGAACTCTATCTACTTGAACCGACATTTTTTTCTTCTCCCTTTTCCCACGTTTAACTTTCTTTTGAAAAGCACGCATGCGCAAGACTGTATTTTTCTCCCCACACAAAAAAAATCATGCAGCGAAGGGTGGAGCTAATTGACATAATTTACTTTTCATTTTCTAAGTTGTTGTTTTTTTTTCTCACGTATGCAAAGAATAAGTTTTAAAAAAATATATATTTAATGTAGATGTACTTATTACAATACTATAGAATATGAATGAAATCGCTGTTACTGAAGCAAATGCTAGATTCTTCCGAGAAAAAGAAGTCCACATAAAGCCACTGAGCTCCTTTACTCTCAATGTGATGTGACTTATAATATATTCCTAATTTCCTATGCTAGATTTAGACCTATATATGCATGCATAAATGTGTATATATATGACTGTGGGTGTGGTTATTTTTTTTTATACTATTATTTGTCAATAAGAGCCTTTTATCAACACAGACTATTTTAACCATCAATAACCATTTAAGTGTTTTTCAATAACATATAGTACCGGTGAACGCTTGTATACAACACTCAGTCTACTTGCATGCACGTACTATCATGAATAAGCCTACTGTTCATAATACAGTCGTGGTATAGCCATCATTAGGTGCGCACTCGTACAAAGCCTCATTCTATGTACTATCGTCACAAAGACATGGTGTATTCTGGGCCGAGAGGGATGCCGAGTTCCTACAATTTTATTTTTTTTTACCCACGATGCATTCCTTGCGCTCAATGGTGCGCAATCGTATAATTACCTGTGAAGTTCACATCCTCTCTCTAGTTTTTTTTTTTTTTCCTCAAAGTTGGCTGATAGTTAAAACACTATTGAAAGCAATGTAGATAAAGTCTATATGAATACATCATGAATAGCCGCTTAGAATTGTGAAAGGGAGGGGAAATCTGTTCTATTTATCATTCATTCAATATGGTCTCAAGAGAAGTGCAAACAGTACATGCAGGCGATGTAATGCACTATTGAATTTGAATGAACACAGAAAGACAATTTCACTTTTTTTTTTTAATGCTGTATGGATATTATTGGCCATTCATTTCAGATTAACATCATATTTTTTTTAAACAAAAAATGTTGACAAGTATTTTAGTTTTCTCACGCTTGCATTTTCTTAAGGAAATGAAGTCAGGTGATAAGCAAATGAAGGTGGTGGAAGCAATGACTGGCATAAATGTACTGATACACTGATATCTGGGGAATATTTGTGTTAATAGTTTACAATATTTCAGAATCTAAAAAAATGTATACCGCGGACTGTTACTTTGAAAGGGCTTAGAATCAGTTGTGTGTGTGTTTATTAAAGTCTTCATATTATATGTACTGTTTTATGTTATATAGATTTTATGTGTGCATTTTATTAACGCTGCTGTAAGGTGCCTAATCTGGGTCTGTAGAGTTTGTACTGATCAGAAGATTGCGTGGTTATGTACGCGTAGTATTACTCTTAAGTTCTTAGTAACAGATTTACAGATCAAGGCATTTACACTAAAGTAAATCAACAGGTGTAGTATCAAGTAGGAATGTTTAATCCAGAACGTGAACAGTCTAGTCTCTGTCACTTTATCAAAGATGTTGCTTCTATGAAAGACTAGCCTCAACTGTCTGTTTATCTGTCAAATCTACGGTCTCGCTTTGAATTAATGTCGCCACAATTGCGCGTTCACTAGCAGTCACCTAAAGTGCGTCTCTACAAGTTGTGCGATGTAAAGGGGGGTGGGGGTGAGAATAGGACTTAATTCTATATCGCCCCAAGAAGAAGAGTTCTACTAGAGGAGTCATTACTGTTCATCGGCTGAAGTTATTGGAAAACTACAAGGCATGAAATACCCGGAAGTGACCTGAACATATTTTCATTCAATCCCTAACATGTTGTCTACATGTTATCCGCCTCTGAATCGCGTCGTGATTTTGGTCAATTCTAACAGAAAGCTCTTTAAAAGCGAGAGGAAACAATAGTTCCAGTCCCCTGGGCGTAGGGATACATTGTCAAAGGTAACACACGCACACAAAAAGTAGTTCTCTCCGGGACTGCCAGGAGGAAACATTTGTCTAGCAGAAGATGCTTTCAAAATTTAAACCGCTCGTACGTGTGACCTAGATACACCGTGAGTAGCTAGCGTCCCGCCGAGAAATAGACTACTCCCGTCGGCCTACGTTTTTTTTTCCCTCTCGAATCGCACGACGGGGATGGAGCTAGCACAGACCAGCATATACACGGGTACAGCTAGAATAGATCAGGTTGAAGGAGAAGGGGGCTAAGAGGTTGTTGGTACTTTTAAAGGTGTGAAAATAAAATTGGTCTATTTTAGACGAACTGGGACACAGTAACAATTCGAGTGTATTTTTTTTTTAAAATGTAAATACAGAAGGAGCTTGTGAGACACACAAAAAGTCTATGCAATGTGAGTGTCGATAAGCTGCATAAAGATAGACTGTAGATATATCTATTTGTTAGACACTAGTAGCTACTAGAGTTATCGAAGGCCAGTGGGGATTGAGATGATTAAACGCTTAAGAAAGGTTATTTTACGTTCCTATATCTTTCACACACAAACACACACATACACAAGCTAACCTACCCATGTAGATCTACAAAAACTCAATTACTTATATCAAAGTAACCATCTGACTAACTTATACACATCTCACAGAAAATAATGGGTCTCACTAAGCCTCGGTGATTACAGTTATCCTCTCTGCTGCCTCCGTTATTTTTTTTCCCTTGTTCCCGCTTCCTCCCTCAGTTCCCGCCATCGTCCACAGCTACCCAACACAAAGCTCCCCTCACATAACACACAACCACACATAGCACACAACCACACATAACACACAACCACACATAGCAAAAGTTCAGGTGATTGGGGGGAAAGGCACTGTTGTAGCCTCTGACGTCATAAATTAGGAAGATTCTCATAATGTTGCGATCACGTGACACTATTTTGTTGTTGGTATTGTTGCCCTACAACATTTATACGTTCAAACTCTCAACATACCTTAAAGATAGGCTGAGACCAGCAATTATACAGATAAAGGAACTCTACTGACAATGAAGGTGTATCTGAAGACTAGCCAGTCAGTAAAAGTTGTGTAGCCTATATACATGATAATCATATGAATGTAACACGATAGTAGGGACCAAATGTCTACAGAATATGGGCAATACTCTAACCGAAGGGAACATGTGAGATACTCTCAATGAAGGTAAAAGGGGCTATTCTCTCATTAAAGGAAAAAGGGCAAAGACTCGCTGAAGTACTGTAGCGAAAATACTCTCACTAAGAAGTAATAGGACCATCATCTCAAGGGTTATTATCTTGAGGGGAAAAGCCAAATTTAATTTCCAAAGGGGCAATAATCTAGCAGAGGAGGGAGAGGGCACTGTTTCACTGGGTGGGATAGGGCAAATAGTCTCACTAATAAGTAAAAGAGGGAAATGATACTTCACATAAGTTTGTTTTTTTCCTCCTCATGACCCCCACAAATGAATAACGGAGCTCTTACCAGGCATACAGAGGCAGCTGTACTTCCCGGTCTCGTCCAGGCATGTGCCGTCGTTCTGGCATGGGTTGCTGTTGCACTCGTTGATGTTCTTCTCGCAGAAGTTGCCCGAGAAACCGACGGGACACTGGCAGAAGAAAGAGCCATTGGTGTTGACGCAAGTCCCTCCATGCTCACATGGACTGTCCTCACCTGAATGGTGATCAAGTAAAGCACATCTTAAAACATCAACAACAAACAGGCGGAAGAGACGGAAACACAGACAAATAATAATCACTTGTCAAGCGCAAGCAGAAGTGATCATGGGTTAAGGAACTTACTTTCTTTACACTCGTCGACATCCAAGGAACAATCTCGTCCACGCCAACCTTTCTTGCAGTCGCAGATCGGCTCGCCATCTATCGGAGAGGTCTCACAGCTAGCCCCGGCGAAACAAGGGTTGCTCTGACACGCGTCCTCCAGATGACATCTCAAACCTATAGGATATAACATCAAGAGGTTAATTTGACATTCATTAACCCTCCCCCCCCCTCTTTTTTTTTTTACTAAGTCCCAGTATAAACTCAGTGACATTTGTTGATTCAAAAGTACCGTTTTCCTTCATGTTGCGTTCAACATTAAATGAACTATTTTGACCAGTGAAACAGTTTGTAACACTATTTAACTCAGAAATGACAAGAGCAAAAAAAAGTATGAGGGAATGGAGACTTAAGTTAAATCATCTTGTATTTCAATTGTAATTAACTTCTAGGTCATTGTGTTGCGGTAGTTATTGAAAGGCATTCACTTCCAATTAGCTAATACGAGAAAAAGAAGTCACAAAACAAGCAAAAGAAAAAAAAAAGAATACTTAAAAAAAATATTAAAGCTTATCTAAGGGAAAGAACCGCTAATTACTGCTACTTATATCAAAATGACAGGTTTTGCGCCCTTTCTGGTATATAAATTAATTTATTCGTAATGATTGGTTATCTAATTGGTTAATTCTTGGATTGATTCCTGCTCAAACGTATTACCAAACAGACAGACAGACACAGTGAGTTGATATAAACTTTGTAAAAAAAAAAAAAGGAACACATACCAGTTTTGCCCACTGGACATTCACATTCGAAATAGCCGACCCTGTCGTGACAGATGCCCCCATTGTAGCAGGGCATCAGTTGGCAGTCGTCCTCGTTGTGGGCGCAGTAGGTGCCGTCCCAGCCGTTGACACAAACACAGAAGAAAGATCCAGGGCTGTTCATGCAGGTGCCCCCGTTCAGGCACATGTTGGGGTTCAGGGCGCACTCGTCAATATCCTCGTCACAGTACCGACCTAGATAAGGGCAGAATGAACACAGGTCACATTATGAAAGTTTCGTTTGCAAGAGCTTGACTAAAGAAAAGTTAATTCGCTATTAACTGAATTATAAGTTCTCCCTACATTCAACATTCCTCCCACCCATTCTGAACCTTTTTCTTGACACGTATTTTATACAAGATTTGTATTTAGATAATGGCATATAGTAAAGGCTCGGAAGCTGAGTGGTAAAGCGCTTTGCTTCGTACACCGAGGGTCCCGGGTTCGAATCCTGGTGAAGACAAGGATTTTAAATTAAGGCCTCTGAGTAAAAACCAGCTCTGAAAAATTAGTTTGGGAGGGGAAACGTAAAGGCTGTTGGTCGCTGTGCTGGCCACATGACACCCTCGTTAACAGTGGGCCACCAATACATTATCTGCCCTTTACTTGCACTAATAGAGCTAGGTTTCTCACGTGAACAAGTGCTCGCGCTGAGATGTGAACCAAAAGAAGAGGGTCACTCAATGGTACAGTAGTAGACATACCTGTATAAGTAGGTGGACACACACACACATAATCGTTGACCTTGTCCACGCAGGTTGACCCATTGTTGCAGCGATTGTGAACACAATCGTCAATGTTGACCTCACAGTTACGTCCCCTGAAGCCTGAAAAAAAAAAAAAAAAAAAACGCACCGGTAAACATTTAGATATAAACAGAGTTAGGTTTAGACTTAGCGAGACTATTGATAGGGACGGTGAATATGATTATAAAAAGAAGAGGTGGCGCCCCTAACGTCAAGACAGACAGGGTTCATATGTATGATTAATGATTTCTTCTCAAAGATTTAGTTATCTTAAACCCATTAAACCCAAGGCACCTATTACATTGTTTAATAAAATCAGTCCTACCCAGTAAGGCAATGATAGCTTAAATATGAACTTTTTGAAAGAGTAACTTCATACAATCATTAATCAATCAATCATACGAACTCGCCACTTTAAGTCAAGATTTAGGCTCTGTTGTTTCTAATAGCAGCACTAAGTTTTTTTTAAAAAAAGGAAAATACTATAAGCTTATTATTGGTGACATGATGATCTGTATGTGATGACATGATGATCTGTATGTGATGGCATGATGATCTGTATGTGATGGCATGATGATCTGTATGTGATGGCATAATGATCTGTATGTGATGACATGATGATCTTTATGTATGTCCGGTCTCTAAGCCCACAGTGCAAGCCCACGACGCTGTACATCTTCTGTCCAGAACATTAGGTGTGTGTGTATGTGTACGTTCAGGACCACTTGTGTCAAGTGGGGAACGCCCACAATTCCTCGTGACAGATCGGCCGTCATGCAGATCTCGATCATTAGCCACACGAGGAGGTCTGAGAGTAAGGAGGAGGGCCGTGAGGAGGCACAGAACGACGTCACACAAACGGACCACACCGCGGACTAGAACAGACCACTGACAAAAAACAATATGTTGTTGTTGGGTTGTTGTTGTTGTTTAGGTGGAGGAGGCAGTGACCGATTTCACATTAGATCTTTATGGTGTCCAGCTTACGTCTTAAAACTATCGAGAAATTAGCGAAATGATTAGGAACTTAATGTCCAGCTTATGTCTTAAAACTATCGAGAAATCAGCGAAATGATTAGGAACTTAATGTCCAGCTTGTGTCTTAAAACTATGAAGAAATTAGCGAAATGAGTAGGAACTTAATGTCCAGCTTATGTCTTAAAACTATCGAGAAATCAGCGAAATGAGTAGGAACTTAATGTCCAGCTTATGTCTTAAAACTATCGAGAAATCAGCGAAATGATTAGGAACTTAATGTCCAGCTTATGTCTTAAAACTATCGAGAAATCAGCGAAATGATTAGGAACTTAATGTCCAGCTTATGTCTTAAAACTATCGAGAAATTAGCGAAATGATTAGGAACACGTAAAGACTTGAGTTCTTCTACATTCAGCGAGATGAACACAAAACCTCCTTCATCAAATTGTGAGTATCCTAAAGGAACTAATGTTTATTGCATTTTAAAGTTGAAATTAGAACCCGTGAGCACAGACACACATACAAAAACGGGAAATAACAAAATAGAATTTACTCTCAAGATAAATTAATTGTGATTGGAACAAAAAAAAAAAGGAAAGGTTGGTGGGGGTCCGTTAGGATTTCTGGCAATGTAGAGATACATTTGGAACGGAAATTGGGTGGAAGGTGGTGAGGTCAGAGGTTAAAAATAACAACATTATTGTAACGTTGCACAGAGAATGATTTAATTTCATTTGATTTTGAACAAAAAAAAAAAGAACATGTCCACACAAGGAAGAGGGTCAGTTAAAGAAAACATTTTTTTTTTAAATCTGTTTTAATGGCGGTTTTCTCGTAATTATTGTTGCTGTAAATAAGACTCGGCGAGATTTCAGCGAGACTTGCGCGATCAGCGAGATTTCAGCGATATCATGCGTACAATGTTATAAAAAGACCAGGGTTCTAGACAGACACGTGACTCAAGTCTGTAGTACTATGTCAAAACAATCGTTACGCACGTCCACAAATGGTCAGGTCAAAACATCGCATCTACGTGAAATGTTGACATGGACATTTCATTCACGAGCCTAACTTACATCTAGACCCGACGTAAAAAAAAAAAAAAGTCTACTGCAGTTAGAGACACATTTGTAGACTTTTACAAGTTTGTGACTAACGAATCATCCAAATGTCTGTATACCCTTTGTAAAGGGCGCATTTTGGTTTAATAATTTAGAAAATATTAATATTAAAATGAGTATTACTGAATTTAAGTGTAAGTCAAAGGGAGAAAACTACTCTTTATAAATACTATAAAAGAGATTATTCAATCATTGACATATAGTTCAACCATTTCTTGAATTTGTAAAGTATGGACATCAAAAAATATATAATCTGCATTGAAAACTGTAGATTCCCCAAATCATCATTCATATTTCCTAAGAAACTGTAACACAAATTGCCAATATAGTAAAATCCCACATATTTCCCCCTCCCCACTTCATACACAAACACACACACACACATATATATATATATATATATATATATATATATATATATATATTGATTTTGAAACGCAACATCATTGAATACAGTAATCCCAACACTCTAAGCCGAGGAGCCAAGCATTAGCTCCATAGGTGCCCCCATTGACACGAACACTTAAACAAATAACACATTGAAAAACTAAGCAAATAAGTTACAAAATGAATACACATTCTACTTCCATGCCCACCCGCCCTATATGGAGCGGGGGGGGGGACGATATTTGAAAGAGTTACAATAATAAATACACCCCCCCCCCCTCCTTTTTTTAATGGCATTCTTACACCTGAACTTGGAAAGGTCAATTAGGTCATGATTTCACTGAGGCCAAATCATCCCAAATACAGGAGTCAATGCTTCCCAAGCAGCCGACAGGGCACAATGCCTTCCGAACAGCCGACAGGGCACAATGCTTCCAGAGTACGAACTTGCACCACTGGTGTGACGAGGCTAGCCCACTGAACACAAGGAAGCCTTGGTAATATGCTATAAGTTTAGTAAAATAAAATATTGTCCACGAAATGTTTTTCAAAAAGAAGTGCGGAGTCTAACAGCACGTACTTTGTTGACTCGCGTTACGTCCTCTGAGGGTAGGGCGGTGTGTGGCGTACAAGGAGCGTACAAAAGGGAGGGGGAAGGGAAAAGAGGGCGAGACAGTCACACCTATGTAGACAAAATGAAAGGTGAACGCTGTACAAAGCACGTGCGTGAAAATAAAGAAATGATCACGTGTAGTGTATAATGGTGCTGAGCGATGGATCCCAAAAGAGCTGTTTAGATTTTGTATGCAGCACAGACTCGATGAGGTAAGCCAATCAAATTTAGTATTTTCGTCCCCCCTCCTCCATGCAAGCCTGTACTGCAGCGATACCCCCACATTTTTCAGACAATGGATCATTTAAATTTCCGGGACAATTCACAGCAAAAGCACTTCGAGCCCATTGGGGTCGATCCTTTGTGGCTACATAAAGTTCTGTGAGCAGAAGTCTCCAAGATGACGATAGTACCGTTCCAAGGGTCGGATATGACCCGCAGGGCGTAGTTTGAGGCATCACTGAAATAAAACATTCCAAAAAAAGCTAATGCAATGATTTCATAGGTCAATGGACCCTTTTATCCTTCAGGGGAAGGCAGGAGTCGAGATAATCGATTCCACTATAACCACGTTGTCAGGTATAGTGAAAATGACCAATGATATGTGGATGCCGTCAAGGAGGTCACCGGCATATCATTTGCATAATTAGCAAGAAAGCGAGACAAAAAAAAAAAGCGTGACGTTGGGAAGTATTAGCATTGGTGCTTGGAGAAAAAGGCTGCACCAGGTGTTACCTCAGTCTAGAGATTATTTAAAGTCTTGCACCTTTATTGGCGAGTAGAATCTATTACAACAGGTCGATTCGAAACAACTTGGTTCGATTCCCTGGTTTAACTCAAGACCATGCTTTGTAGGATGGAGTCATTATCAGTGTAGTCTAATAGGCCTACTTTACGTGAATACCGACTGGTTTGGGGTCAATATAGACTTCTACATAAAGTGGTCAGAGTTAGTGGAAGATAATGTAAACAGCAGACGTGTGCGTGTGTAAGTGTGTTTACTTCTGCGTACTACTTCCGGTGTCGCACCGCCATGACAGAATGCTCCCCAAGAAGAACGGAGTTGTTAAAGTCACAAAGGGAGATAAGCGATGTTCCACTAAACCAACAGATCCCACCGACCAGTAATGTGACGAAAAGCTCTTTCCCCTTCCCCAAACGTCTTTCCCCCCTTCTCTCTCTCTCTCTCTCTCTCTCTCTCTCTCTCTCTCTCGGACATTACCGTGATGACTGAAAAAAAAAAGGGGGGGGGGAGGGGTTGCTGAAAAGAATTTGTCCCGTCATATTGACAAACAAGAACAGACGGAAAGAAAAAACACTACAGGCTTGTCTTTGTGAAGACTGAAGACATGCTTTGAGCATGAGGCGAGACCAGAGGGAAAAAAAACGAAGGGATTTTATAACATTGATCTCCCCTCTCTCTATTCAAATCCCCCATCCCTTCTCCTTTTTTTTTTTTTTTTACAAAATGGCAGCATCAAAATGTCACGATGTAGAAAATTTTGCATTTTTTTTATATAATTCGGATTGTCTCCAAATATAGGCAAATTTATTTTTCAAGCAAAGCCTGTGACAATAATTTCTTCTAAAGCGCTAGGCTTTGAACCGACAATCGAGAATTCAAATAATTCAAGGGACACGAATCCAAGGAACACGAAATGTTCTTTCCAGGGACTCCGTCTCAGGTCTCGACCTACTTTGAGAGTCGGGGGGGGGGGGTGGTCTCAGATCGAGATCTCAGAATGTTCAGAACCAATTAGGTTTCAATCATAAAGAGACTTTTTTTTCTTCTTCCTCACAGAGAAAGACACTTTTTTATTGGCCGCCGGTTACAGTCTAGCCTTTATACTTTATAGGGACATCAGAAAATACTATTTTGGTCTAACAGCATCCACTGAATGATCGAGTACCTGGCATTTATTGAGGAAAGTGATGTCGTTGTGCTGGATACACGAGCTTCTCTTTAGCCAAAGAAATTGGTTAACTCTATGATCGCTGTTTTTTATTAACTTGCTACTTTTTACACATTGAACGAATTTTAAAGGTTAGCACATGTTTGATTGTCATCCATTTAAAGCAACTTTAAGTCACGTGGAAATATGCCCCCGTTTTGGTGGTTGATGTGCATTATGTCTCAATATATGGCTCCTCCTCTCCCCCCCCCCTCTGAACGTATTGTCACCTCCTGACCTTTTGACACCGGTGACCTCCTGCGTTAGCTAAAGGATTCATCTTGGTGGTCCAGTCCTCGGGTATCCAGGTCGTTGGCCGATGTTGTTAAGTTATCAATGCTAATACTTGCGGCTCATGCACTATCATAGTTATCGGGGCCTTATTTTTATTTTTACTGAATCTTTCCTACAGAACATTTAGATCTAGTCCGAGAAAACTTGGTGTGGTTCTTCCATTATTGCCCTTGATAGAAATTATTGAAATATAGCTGCCAGCAAAATTATTTTTTACATGTCGATCTTACGAGAGGGTGGCTAATGGAATAAATAAGAGCAGTGTTTCTCAAACTGTGTTTCTCGGAACCCTAGTGTTCCGCGAGGCCTGAATAAGTATTCCACGAACCATTAAAAAAAATTAACTAGTAGGCCACCACGTGATTTAATATCTCTAATAAGCAAAGTATTCCTTTAAATAATCCGATGTTCGGGGTGTTCCGTTAAGGATTATATAAGGGTCCGAATATATTTAACGCTTGAAAGAACATCCACTATTACAACTATACAGTTTTATAAAGCAATTTATGAAAAAAGCTTTGACTTCATGTCTGTCTTTCTTTAGGACATGTGACTTGTTAACAACAATTGTGTGAATAACTATTTGTCTTTCATTACTATCATCAGCGTTCACAATTAGTGTGCTAATTACACACAGAAAACAAAATGGCCAAAAAAAAAAGAATGTTCGTCTGCTGATGAAATCCTGTGTGTACTGCTGTGATGAAGGGCAAACCTTGAGGAGTTTTTGTTTTTCAAGTTGATGTGGGAACATGGCGGCCCCGAGGCAGGGCACAAAGGGAAGCAATTAAAAGAATGTGGTAGCACCAAACGTTAATTGAGCGCTTTCTTCATTAAAAGAGTTCAACAAACGTCTCAGTTACGTCCCATGCCGGGATTGTTTGGCGGTTGGATGTGGAGGACTCGCTTGACTGACGTGTGAACAAGGGTGCCTCGAGGGGAGAGACATAGGATGAAAGTGATTGCCCATTTGTTCTTGTCCGGAAAACATTCGTACACATTAGATCCCTTTAAATGTACACTAAATGTACACATTACACGTTTGAATACACTGATAAACGAAAAAATAAAAAGAATAACAATAACTTTAGGTATACAGTTGACAATGACTTCATTTACAACTATTCTTTACCCCGAAGGCTAGACACAATAGTTGCACATACATTTCAATGGACAATTATCAATGAAGTCAATAACAAATTGTGTTTATTGTTTTATTTTCCTCTTCCTCTTTGATACAATTTGGAACAAGGCAACTTTTCTCTCACTCTCTCTCTCACACACACACATCTATATCTATCTATATCTATCTCTCTCTCTCTCTCTCTCTCTCTCTCTACATATATATATATATGAGAGAGAGAGAGAGAGAGAGAGAGATAGATAGATAGATAGATAGATAGATAGATAGATAGATAGATAGATAGATAGATAGATAGATAGACAGACAGACAGACAGACAGACAGACAGATAGATAGATAGACAGACAGACAGACAGACAGACAGACAGACAGACAGACAGACAGACAGACAGACAGACAGATAGATAGATAGATAGATAGATAGATAGATAGATAGATAGATAGATAGATAGATAGATAGATAGATAGATAGATATGACAACGACTAACAAAATCTAATTTTCTTGCAAAGCCTCTCTCCATTTCAAATGGAAAAATACTTCTGAATAATTAAATAAATATTCAATCAATAAAATCTTAGAACGTTTGATTTGAGATAGACCTAATGAATCAAATCGCCTCAGGTTATAAATCACTCTCGACTCCCCCTCCCTCCCACTGCTCAGGTTGTCATAAGCGATTTTGACGAGTGCTTTAGATAAACATTTTTTTTTCAAGTTGAAGATCAGTTGCCAAATGATCCAAGAGTATGGAAAATCGTATACATATGGAGATCACTTCAACGCAGGACATTAAGGAGATTATAACTGCAGATTGAAGGATTTCCCCCTACAGTGATTATATTAAGCGGCAGTACGGATCACATCTTTATAGCACTCGAACCAGGCCTCGGGACTTGAGTCACTTAAGGTTTGGTGTAGTCCCCCCCCCCCTCTTTCTACTAACATTATGTCTCTATAGCATTATAGGCTCAGCTTTGAGCTCGGTTCAATCACGTGACTGTAAAGTGTTAGGATAGGCAAGTAATGCATCTAAAGAAACAACGAGCCACGTCATTTTATTCAAACAACAATTGTGTCCAGCGATGATTTACAGTGGGCCGAGCTATGGTTTACAACAATATGACCAGCTATGGTTTACAACAATGTGACCAGCTATGGTTTACAACAATGTGACCAGCTATGGTTTACAACAATGTGACCAGCTATGGTTTACAACAATTTGACCAACTATGGTTTACAACAATGTGACCAGCTATGGTTTACAACAATGTGACCAGCTATGGTTTACAACAATGTGACCAGCTATGGTTTACAACAATTTGACCAGCTATGGTTTACAACAATTTGACCAACTATGGTTTACAACAATGTGACCAGCTATGGTTTACAACAATGTGACCAGCTATGGTTCACAACAATGTGACCAGCTATGGTTTACAACAATGTGACCAGCTATGGTTTACAACAATGTGACCAGCTATGGTTCACAACAATGTGACCAGCTATGGTTTACAACAATGTGACCAGCTATGGTTCACAACAATGTGACTAGCTATGGTTTACAACAATGTGACCAGCTATGGTTTACAACAATGTGACCGGTTATGGTTAACAACAAATATGCCCAACTATGTTTTAAAACAATGTGACCAGCTATGGTTAAGAATAAATGTGATCAGCTATTGTTTACAACAAATGTGACCAGCTATGGTCAACAACAATGTGCTCAGCTATAATTTGCAACGTGCCCAGCTATAATTTACAACAAATGTGACGAGCTTTTTTTTATTCTAATTTCTTTTTTAACCTTTCGTTTTACAGTCGATGAGTTCAACTTGAAAAAAAAAAATTTAAAATCTATTTCACACCCAAGAAAGAATTCAACCAGATATTAAACCAGATACACGGGTTTCAATCTTCAATCACGTAGCGAGGAATGGTCGAGTGGAGAGAAATTAACACCCGTATATGTTACGACCAAACCCTTAAGTTCGCTCAAGCTCTATATATTTAAAATGACCGTCGTGTAGTGTATAGTGTAATTTGGCCGGCCTTTTCAAGGTCTCAGATCAAGATGCTGATACATTGCCACCAGTAATAATTAGAGATAACGCGAGCATGCGCTTTCCATATGTCGACAATTGGTCACTGTGACACTCGAGGCGTTCTTGCTGATGTCATGAAAGTTGAGGAGAGACTCTACAAGACATTGTTTTCCATGAAGTGAGTTTGTCCTTCTGCACGAGAGAATAGTCCAACTTAGTTCCGTGGACAATTACTACGAAACATCGTATCACTGACCGTGGGCCAGTGGAAACATAGAAGGACAATAAAATCTTATGTGACTCTTATGTCACAAAAGTTCTTTTTCTTGTAAGTGATCAGAAAGAAATTAATCACCAATGAACAAAGTTGTACAGAGCTATCAAAACAAGCTAACGATTTTTTGTTCCACTTGGCAAAATTCCCCTCAAACCATCTCGCGAACTGACTGACCAATTACCATAGTCAAGAAAAGATCTCACATTTGTTGTTATGGCACTTCTTTGGTCAATGCCCTGTAGGGCGGGCCATTTCTTACTTTGACCAAAACATACACTGTGATATAAATTTTAAAAAGCAGTCAATACAATCTTTCAGGCGACGAATCGAATGTATGTGAGAAATATTCCATGATATCATTGTAGGCTGGCCAGAGAACTTTTTACTTTCAACATCTTATTATTTCGGTTTCAGCTTGATACATGTGTTTACAAATCTTTGCTTGTGCACAATTGTTTACATAAACGTCCAGAGAAATAGACGCTAATTTTCTTGGAGGATCTACAATGTAAAGCAATTTAATGAAAGTGGAGGCACTTCAGCACCAAGTTTTCTTCACCCCCCCCCCCCCAAGTCGTCTTTTCTCTCTCCGTCACGGCATTGACTTAAGAAACCTTATGAGAGCCTCTTCACCCGTGTTGAAGTGACGAACCAAAGGGGTGGGGGGGGGGGGCTGTTAGGGGGCTACAAAAATACAAATGTGAAGCTAAGTGACAAAACAATGATAAAGGGTGCTTCAAGTAAACAATTCAACTTAATGGATACCTTGGTAGGACCCCGGGGTGTGTCTCTCTGTGTGGAGGGGGGTGTAAAACACAACTGGATGGAGTCGAAGCCTAAATGGGGGGGGCCGTGTCATCGAAAAGAATAGATGTGCTACAGTACTCCGCCTCCCACTCTTTACTGTTAAATCCTGGCTTACCAAGTACAATGTAGAACTAAGGTTCATGTGTCAATGGATTCAATTTAATGAAATTGTAAAAAAACAAATGTACGACCAATAGACCTACACATCTTGTTATCTGTACAACCCAAGTTTCAATAGGGAAAACTTAAGTGGAGTACAAAAGCGACTCGTGATTTTGAAGCTGAGATTCAGTCTGAACTTTAAGAGCTGTCAGCAGTGGGAGAAAATGGTTACCGAAGTAACTGAAGACCCCCATCACTCCCAGGACTGATGTTTAAACAGAGAATACTTCCACGGTATAAATGTACGTTCCCGGTACGACACAACTTGGAAACTGAAGGATATGGAATAAGATTGAGACGGCTAGAAAAAAATTGAAAGACTTTAAAGAAAGAGCGCGTTATGTTGCAGCTACGCAAAAAGGTACATGTACGCTTTATGACAGATGAATGCATGGTCGGAACGCGCTTTGGGCTGTCTCCACAAAGATCCCGAGTTCGAAACCTGCCCGCTTCCATCCCCCCAACATCGTGCTCAAAAGGTTCGCGCTGGGATCTAACGATCGTCATGCTCGGAAAAAGCATCGAAAACTTTGAAACAAGAAAAAAAAATTCACTTAATCCCAGCGCTACCTAGTCAAGTGACTTCTAAAAACGTCCCAAGAACAAAATGCTTCAAAGTACAATATGAAAACAAAGGGAAAACAAAGGGATCGGGGGGGGGGGGGGGACCATATTGGTGAAAGTCAGAGCTGGCACTGTCCCAACTTTTATTTGCACCCACTTAGGTCGATCTGCACGGAAAAGGCGTATACTAAGACTATAATATAATTTCTGTGCATACTACTGTCAGCGTCTGAGCCAAGTGCGTTGCGTCCAGACAAATTACATGGTTATCGCAGACAGTCACGTCACGTGACTGGGGCGAGAGAAACGTAATACAAGCAGGGCGGTGGGTGTGGGGGGCTCGCTTTGCTGATTATGTAAATATTGTACTTTGATTACCAGATTATCGCCTCATCACGTGACTCAGTTCAAGCTGAACAAAAAAAAAGGGGGGGGGGGGTGAGGGAGGAGATAGCACACACGGACGCACATTCCACTCATACATCCATGTCTTGCCATTGTAATCTGCTCTCGTCCTAAAGCTCGTGAAAATAACATCTTATGTGACGTCTGGTGCACGAGCCAAGTTCTAATCAAAGACAGAGCGAACAACTCAGATGTTAGAGATAGTAGTCTACTAACTACATACCAATTGAGTATCTGTGACCAACAAAATATGCACTCTACAAGACTATTTTGAATACAATATATACATGAGAAAGGACTAAAGGAAACGAATCCTGAATTCAAACTGTAAACATTGTTGACCACATTATATCACCTTCACTATAGTGAAACCCATTCTTTTAAAAAGCTGAATAAATCATTACTTGGTAGCTTTAACAACTTTCACTATTTAAAAATAACAAATATGTTGAACTAAGTGAAGAGGGGGAAAAAATCACTGTCTTAAAATAGACATGATAGCAAGCAAAGGGAGACTACCGTTATCTCTAACTCCATCACACAGACAATAAATATTAAAACCTTACGTAAAAAATAATAACACTAATTCAACGTCTAAGTATTGACATTTGTTTCACCTCGCTGCCAATTGAAAAGATCATTATATTATGGAAATTAATAGGTCTGGGTTCTGATTACTATATGCACAGTCATAGACATACCTCGGTCCCAACTACAAAAGGCGACGGTACTAGAATATTCAGAGGGTTTACACATCCATGCAAATTTCTTAAACCATCAATATGTGTGATATCGAGACAATGACTATATAATCTCTACAACAACAGTAACTACACATATAATATAGTAACATTAAACCGACACGAAAACGACGACAGTCACATGATTATCTTTTTATAAGATCGTCTGTAAACTGATCGAAAAATTGCAATATAGCCCACACTACTCATGCCTGGGACATACTTGAAAAACAGAATAGAAACAATGCGACTGAACGAAAATTGTGTCTGTGTGTGCATATCTAGAACACTAAAGAGAAACCAGGAAACAGCTGTAAAGTATAACTTTTATACACCATGATGTGGGACTAGACTTGAGACATCTCGGAGAACAGATTTGGGAAGATGATAGCGTCAGACAAGTCTACATGAAAGGGTTTGGTGAAGCATGCACAATTCTGAACATGTGCTATAAAAGTCGAGGGGAAGGTTTCACTATAAAATGAAACATTCGGCATGTTCGAAATACATCAGATAAATCTTACTACATATTTCGAACGAAATCTACTGGTCTTAAGGTACGAGGCCTATGTAATGCTAAACAAGAAAAGGATGAATGTGCTAGAACGACAACCCTACCTCTGTTAAGTCAGTCGTCTGCTAGTGTTAGCAACATTTTCATGAAAATAAACATAGGAACCCCCCTCCCTCTTCCTTCTTCAAAACGCCCCCCTCCCCCCCCCCCTCCGACAAAAAAAACAACCTAACTTCCCAAACAAAAGAGTTTTTGTATTCGCCCAACATAGAAAAAGAAATTATCAAACAAAAATGTTATCTTTAAATGTAAACATCCGATGTGAATTTTTGTGTGTGTCTACGCCTGTCTTGAATGTTTTCATTGCATAATCTACGCCAACTACTTGGTGTAAACTATAGCCACGCTTAGGCCGTGTGGGCATGGACAAAATAAAACAGCTGTGTGGGCATGGACAAAATAAAACAGCTGTGTGGGCATGGACAAAATAAAACATAGCTGTGTGGGCATGGACAAAATAAAACAGCTGTGTGGGCTTTGGACAAAATAAAACAGCTGTGTGGGCATGGACAAAATAAAACATGGCTGTGTGGGCATGGACAAAATAAAACATGGCTGTGTGGGCATGGACAAAATAAAACAGCTGTGTGGGCTTTGGACAAAATAAAACAGCTGTGTGGGCATGGACAAAATAAAACAGCTGTGTGGGCATGGACAAAATAAAACATGGCTGTGTGGGCATGGACAAAATAAAACAGCTGTGTGGGCTTTGGACAAAATAAAACATAGCTGTGTGGGCTTTGGCAAAATAAAACATAGCTGTGTGGGCTTTGGCAATATAAAACATAGCTGTGTGGGCTTGGCAAAATAAAATATAGCTGTTTGGGCTTGGTAAAATAAAACATAGCTGTGTGTGCTTTGGCAAATTAAAACATAGCTGTGTGGGCTTGGCAAATTAAAACATAGCTGTACGTGTTTTGGCAAATTAAAACATAGCTGTGTGGGCTTTGGACAAAATGAAATACAGCTGTGTGGGCTTTGGACAAAATGAAATACAGCTGTGTGGGCTTTGGACAAAATGAAATACAGCTGTGTGGGATTAAGTCAAAATAAAATACAGCTGTGTGGGATTAAGTCAAATAAAATATGACCACATTGGCTAAAGCAAAAACGATATCTTAATGTGTACAAGTAACTTTGTGTACATTGACCAATGAGGCGACAAGTTTGACAGACCTATGTACACATCTGGAATGAATTCTTTGTACGACTTTCATACAAGAGAACGCGAGCGCTACACACGCACGCACGCACGCACTTGTAAAAAAAAATCAAAAGGTCGTGCGTATTTCATCTGCTCAACATATTTCTGTAACTTGTAAGTCCAGTGCTCGCTCGCTTTATCTTTGCATACAGACTTGGCGTAAGACACAGAGTGCACCCCCCCCCCCCCCAAAAAAAAAAAAAAAAAAAAAAAAATTGGTACGCTTTCTTGAGGAACACACGAGGGCATTGTTTTGTATATTATTGTTCTATAGTCCCCGCCCCACCCCCCTAGTTCTCTCGCACACGCAGAGTTCTCTAGTATCACATTTCGATGCATTTCATAGCTTACATTATATCCACCCCCTCCCACTGTTACTCTCCTCCCCCCCCTCCTCCTTCTAACAATGACACCCCTTTCAACCTCTTCAGCTCGTGACAAAACAACCAAAACTAAAACAAGGTGCCAAGGCTGTTCTTTTAGTTTCTAGCGCCCCCTTTTGCCCCCCCCCCCCCCGCCCAGAAATTTCCAAAACTGTCTGATTATCAACACACACACACACACAGACGAAATTGAAAAGTCTTTCTTCAGCGCCGTCTGTCGGCACGTTTTAAAGTAAAGAAGCAGGTCCAATGGAACATAATTCTTTCTCTTACTTTATTCGTAACTATAGGATTTACCTTTTACTTCTATAACCAAAAAAAAAAAAAAAAAAAAGAGTTGGCCCAGAAAGGCCGTTAATGGCCTAAGAATAAACTGTAACAGGCCGTTTGAAATCCTTTCCTTCTTGAAGGAACAACACGTGTTTTCATCGGATGTTATTTTTTTTTATGCAAAGAAATGAAACCACAATTGCAACAATTGTCAGAGTAACCGTGAGATGGAAATCTTTGTGTATTTACTGTGAGACACTGAGCATTTGTATGAGAAATGGGCTTAAAACAAGTAAATCGTGATTACAGAATCGTTCATTGGACCACATATAATCTAGATATTTACAATAAATATCTTATCTTATATAATACAGACGTTACTTCAAAAAAGAAGATGATTACGTCCTACGCGTCATGCATTTAGTCATGCATATTAACCAATGACTTAAATTCTGCCAAGTCACTGGTTTTCCTGGCTAGCTCAGGCAACCCATTCCATGCTCTAATAGCACTAGGGAAGAAGGAGTATTTGTACAAATTTGTCCTAGCATATGGGACGAGGAATGTGCCTTTATCTTTGTGTCTTTCAGAGTATTTTATTAAATTTTGTTTTTGTATTTGAAGATTATGGTTCAGTGTTTTATGTATTATTGCTACTTTACTTTTGAGCCTTCTGTCCTGAAGGCTTTCTAAATTTAGTGATTTTACTAAAGGTGTTACTCTAGTCAAATGTGAATATTCGTTTGTTATGAATCGCACTGCTCTATTTTGTGTCTGTTCTAGTTTCTTAATGTTTTCTTGAGTTGAGGGGTCCCAAACAGAGGATGCATATTCTATTATTGGCCTAACCAAGGTTAAATAACATTTTAGTTTTATGTTCTTATTTGATTTATAGAAATTTCTTTTAATAAATCCTAATGCTTTGTTTGATTTTTTTGTAGTTTCATCAATATGTGGATTCCATGACAGTTTTTCATTTATTATAACACCTAGGTATTTTGCGTTTTTAGTCTGTGTTACTGGTTTGCCATGAATAAAATAAGTGGAATTAATTTGTTTTAGTTTTTTTGTTACTCTTAACAACTGACATTTTTCTGGGTGGAAAGACATGCTCCAATTTGATTCCCATTTCTGTAATTCATCTAATTCTCTTTGTAAAATATCTGTGTCTTGTGTTGTTTTTATTGTTCTATATATTATGCAATCGTCTGCAAATAATCTGACTTTTGTTCCTGAAGTAATGCAATTTGGTAAATCATTTATGTAAATTAAAAATAGTAGTGGACCCAAGACTGTTCCTTGAGGTACACCTGAGTTTACTGTTATCGGTGTTGATTTAGAGCCATTTATTATTACAGTTTGTTCTCTCCCTATCAGAAAGTCTTTAATCCACTGATGCAGTGGACCATTAATGCCGAAATATTTTAATTTTTTAAGCAAACTATGGTGGTGAACTTTGTCAAAAGCCTTAGAAAAATCTAGTAAGATAGCATCTATTTGTTCACTATTATCTAAACCTTTTGAAAAATCATCAATTAGTCCTATTAGTTGTGTTTCACATGATCTATATTTCCTAAAGCCATGTTGGTATGGTGTGAGGACATTATGTTTGTCTAAGTGGTTTATGATGTTGCTACATATTATGTGTTCTAGGATTTTACATGTAATGCTGGTAAGTGATACTGGTCTGTAGTTTCCTGGGTCAGATTTTTCTCCTTTTTTAAATAGGGGGGTGACATTAGCTTCTTTCCAGTCCTTTGGTACTCTGCCCTGGTTAAGTGAAGCCTGAAAGAGTATTTTGAACACTGGGGCTAGCTCATTACTTAGTTCTTTGAGTAATCTAGCTGGAATACCATCAGGTCCAGGAGCTTTATTTGGTTTGGTGTTGGCTAATAGTTTTTGAATTCCATTTTCTTGTACTACTATATCTTCTATGTTGTCTACTTGGTTCAAATTCAGTAATATGTCTTTGTCTCCTGGGGCTGAGAATGCTGATGCAAAGTATTTGTTTAGAATGTTTGCTTTAGTTTCATTATCATTATGTATTATGTTATGTTCATCTTTTAATGGCGCTACGCCTGTTGTTTCCATTTTCTTAGACTTAATGTATGACCATAGGTTTTTGTTGTTGTCTTTAGATATTACATTGTTTATGTATTCACTCTGCAGCTGTCTGCTTACATTTTGGGTTAAGTGTTTAATTTTTATATACTTTTTGTAAACTCTTTCTGCATTAGTTTCTTTAAATTTTCTATATAGGTTTTCCTTCTGTTTACAAAGCTTCTTTAGTCTATTATTAAACCAGCATTTATTTATTTTGTTTGATGTGTATTTAGTTGGTATTTGATTTTCTATAATGCTTTTAAGATGGTTTTTAATGAAATTCCAGAGGTCATCGACTGGTTGGTTAATGTCTTTTTCTAATAAGAATGTTTGTTGAAAGTTTAATGCAGCTTGGTGTAGTTGTGTTAGGTTACATTTATTCCAGAGTAAGATTTTTCTTTTGGGTTTTGTATTGGCTACTGCTTTTATCTGACTGTGTATTTTTATGATCTCATGGTCTGATAGACCAGGGATAATATCATAATCAACTACTAATCCAGGTCTGTTGGTTAAGAAGAGATCTAATATGTTGTTTAATCTAGTTGGCTTTTTAATGATTTGATCTAAACTTAGGTTGTGTAAAGTTTCTATGAAAAGCTCATTTATGTCCTTAAGGTTTTGGTGTTTATCTATGGTTAGTGTTTTCCAATTTATATCAGGTAGGTTGAAATCACCCATAATCCAAAAAACTGCATTTTTATTTGTCTCTTTAAGTGTCGTAATCTGATTACATAGTTCCTGCATGTATTCTAAACTAGAATTTGGTGGTCTGTAAATGCTGCCTATTATTAGGGATGTTGAGGTGGTATTAATTTTACAAAATGTTGATTTTGGGTTTTTCTTTAAATAGGAGACTAGGCTTATGTAATTTCGCATACAGGCCTGTGAGTGCAGCTCAAAGCTAAGACCGTTGATATTTTAGAGCAATATATTTCTCAATATCTTACCAATGAGGCAAGAGCTCAAAGATTAAAGAAACTTTCATACAAAGATTAAGCCCAACCCCCCCCCCCCCCAAAAGAAAAAAAAGGAGTGGTGATATAGATCTATATGAACCGGCGGAGTGATATCAATGGAGCGGCATTTTGTTGTGTCGTGTGTCTGGAAGTCTCGCGGATCGATCTGGTTACTGCTGATGGACACGCTTCGATGAGTTTCAAAGGAATCTCCCTTTTGCTTTTTAAATAGTCTATATACTTTTTTTTTTCTTTAAAGTATTTTTTTAATATCTCACCCCGTCCTAAATTCCTAAAGTTTATATGTGACAAATTGAGTCTGAGGTCAAAGTGATCTGAATAGTTTATATATTCATACATACATAGAAGACATACAGAGGGTGAAATAAAGAGCCAACAATGTGTGTGTGTGTGTGTGCGTTAATGAAGAAAGAGAGAAGATAAAAAGAAGACAAAATATAAGAAGCAAGAGAAAGAAAGAGAGAAGATAAAAAGAAGACAAAATATAAGAGAAAGAAAGAGAGAAGATAAAAAGAAGACAAAATATAAGAGAAAGAAAGAGAGAAGATAAAAAGAAGACACAATATAAGAGAAAGAAAGAGAGAAGACACGACTGTAAATACAAGAAAGAGTAAACATCAAAATATGAAAACGACTTTTCCTTAAAGCGAAACGAAAACTAAACACCCCCCCCCTCCCTTTCTTTAAAAAAAACAAATTAAAGAACAGATTATTAACATTTGGAGAGAAAGAGAGAGGGGTGGAGGGAGGTCAGAAAGATGAAATTACAGAGATCGTAAGCAAGTACACATAAGGCAGTGTATTTAAAAAACTCTAAGACAACATACAGTGTGTGTGTGTGTGTGTGTGTGTGCGCGCGCGTGAGTGCGGGTGGGGTTTGAGGGATGAGCTCAGCGTGCACGTGTAGAGTGAGTAAATAAAGATAACACAAAAGAAACATCAGACGATAGTTTAAAAAACAAGAAGTAGGCAGACGATGAAATTAGCGAAACAAATTACACCAAGTCTCAAAATTTTAAATTTTCCAATGGCCGAATACTGCAAGTTCCTTTCTAGATGTATATTCTCTGCCCAGTCCAATATTCAAACACAGGTCTCACGTCACGTCTGAAGTTTGCAAAGACACAACTATAAATGCACATTTCTTAATCCTATTTGCTAGAACGAATTCATACAAGTATTCATTCTTTACCAAAACCTTTAAAGCAGTTTGCCTGAATCAATAGGACCTAATAGCCTTACGTCTCTAATCTGATTAAGACACTATTTGTAATCTGATTAAGACACTATTTGTAATCTGATTAAGACACTATTTGTAATTTGATTGACACTATTTGTAATCTGATTAAGACACTATTTGTAATTTGATTAAGACACTATTTGTAATTTGATTAAGACACTATTTGTAATTTGATTAAGACACTATTTGTAATTTGATTAAGACACTATTTGTGATTTCATTAAGACAATATTTGTGATGTGATTAAGACACTAAGATCTGATTAAAAAACAATTTGTGATCTGATTAAGACACTAGACACACTTTGTGATCTAATTAAGACACTAGACACACTTTGCGATCTTATTAAGACACAGATACTGGACCTATAAATCTTCTTCATTATTTTGTTTTTGTAAGGAACATGTGTAACTTATAAGATAAGATTATATGATCATTATAAAAGCTGAAGAAAGCTGTTAAAAGATTCAACATATTTCCCCCTACTTTAGGCCATACTTAAATATATATATATATACTACAGTCAAACTATTCAAACGGTGTTTTACTTTTTGATCTAGCGATGCGTAAATACGTCTCACGTGTCTGGTTTGTTCATTATATTGGTAATTCGATTTAATGTATACAGAAAATATAAAAGGGAGAGAACACGTCTAGACGGAAGTTGGTGAGCTCCTTTATCGAGTACATTTACCTCCCCCTGCTATGAACTCTATTTTCTTATGAGATACATATGTTCTTATCACTACGACTCAAACACAGACCTATGTAAAACACAGACCTATGTAAAACAAGGACCTATGTAAAACACAGACCAATGTAAAACACAGACCTATATAAAATATCGTGCAATGAAGATTTTCTTCTCAGAATTTTAGGATCAATGCGTTTAAAAAAGTGAAAAACAAAATGGACACCAATAGATTAAGTCAGTTTGATTTTCAACTCAAATCTTTAGTTCTTTAAGTTTTAAACAATATTGGCATGTTTAATTCACGAAATTTTGTATCCATTTGAACTATAAATAGCTGCCATTGACCTATATATACATACATATATCAGTTTTCCGTTTAATTTTAGACTCCATGAAGTCAAATGTATTATGGTCGATAGATAGATAGATTGATTGATAGAGATACATAGAATAGATAAGATATTAGACATTATATTAGCTTATTATTATAATGGATATCTTTTTACTTTAGTTGCATAAAAAAATTTAAAAACACATACAAAAATTGCAGACTATTCAGAGTCTAGATCTAGCTAATAATCTCAACTTTTTTTGTAGAAAAGTATCAATAACTGATGGTTTAATTTAACCCTCCAGTGCTATAATGACTTGGCAATGAAAACTAACGTATTGAAAATAGTATGATACCAAAGTGAAATAGTTTTTTTAAACTATCGAATTATACTATTTTAAAAATATTTCTAATGTCTGTGCTATTGCTGACGAATTTTATTATTATTTTATTTTATTTTTTTTTACTTGTAGTTCAATTACTTACCAAAAGTTAAAAGTATCCACAAAAAGAATAAGGCGTCTCTCCTCATGTTAACTCCACATTGGGTACACACCTATGTTCTCATGTCTCTGGTATATCCAATAAACAGCAATGAAATAGATTAGAACACACTCACTGTAACGCTGCACAGTATGAGCTACCAGCACAACCACCGCAAATCTGGATGTGTAGTTAGCTGGATGTGTAGTTTATCCAATGCGAACCGCGTCATGCAACTTAAGATCTTGCAGTGGACTGACGTGTTGACCAATGGCCTAAGTAGATGCAGGGTCAGATAATCCTTAAGGCACACAGATTAAAAGCCTCCAGAGAAATCCCATTAATTCAATAACTCCGAGAGGCCAGCACAGACTATTTTGGCCAGATTTTTTTTTAGATAACGTTTTCTTTACTTTCTTAAAAAATTAAACACATTAAATAAAACATGTCTATTCGTCACAATTACATCTGAACACAAAGTGTATACTATTCTATAGATGTATTTATCAGATTAATTATAAGGTACTAGAGAAGCGAGAATATATTGCAACAAGTGAATCCTAGATCAAGATCTTTTATGTTACGACTTGGTATTGATACCTAAACACGGGTTTCTGTAGAACGTGTATATATGTCTACATATACTTAATTATCCAACTTTAACGATTTCATAAAGCATTAAACCAAATGTATTTTACCTGCAAACGAACAGAAATAAACTTAGTAGATCTAGAACTATATGCAGACACTTGTTGACAGGCTACCTTACCAAAGTGAAATCTACCTGTATACGAGGCCCCACAAACTCCTAACACTGAATAGACAGAATATGTAAATGTTACAAAACGGGTCACACTCGTCTCGCAGAAGTAACGGCAGACTGGCTTTCTCCTCGTACTGTGACACTGTGTCGAGAGGGGGGGGGGGCAGTTTTTCCTCCCTTCTCTGGGTCAAACATATATAGTAATGCCCTGAGTGTATGTCTCCGCAATGAAGTGGTTACTATAAACACCGTGACGCAAGCGAGGGCTCTAGAAGCGAGAACAATTGCAAAGGGGAAAAAAAAACATTTCAACGTATAAGAAAAGTGGGAAATGCTAGGAGGGTGAATGGCTCTTTAACGATTTCCCCCTCCGAGTGGACAAATAATGGACGTGTCGGAAGCATCAATGTTAACAAACATCCTTCAAATCTATGTCCGAGGTCCATTGTCCAACCGCACAACAATCGACAAACAAGGGGAGGTAAGCCTTCCCTCCACCACATTACCTCCCCCAATTCAGTCAAGGCTGATCAACTTTGGTGAGATAGTACATCTACAATGCTACAGCCAAACCTGGTCAAGAAAATAAAATCCCATGTTGATGTTTTGTTGTTTATGTTGTTTTTCGCACGCAGTAAAAACACAAGATGAAATTAAATGTCCACCCCAGCGTCCACACAAAAATCACTCAGGGTGTTAAAAGTTCAAAAAAGAGAAAGTCACCTGTAAGAAAAGCTTCCCCGTGTTTGATGCCCGGGCCCCACTCCTCCCTAAGACCCCCTATCTCACCTGTTTAAATGTTCACGCCAGAACCCAAATCCTTTCAACTAATCCCTAGCACAAAGGTTCGCGGCTGTACGAGTCAAATGTGTATTGCAGGCCGTTGAGAGGGTAAGAGAACGACTAAAACATTTTGTATCTCTTAACCAAAAGTTAAAGTGTTTTTTTTTAACACTATGAAAAACTGAAATACTTTTGAAATGAATTACAAGAAGCATAACTCTCATGTTAAATAATATAAATCTAACGAAGTTACTAGTCAAAGTATAAATTGCAATTTGTTATACATTTTATTTTCAGATCTTCCAATCTATGAAGTATTTTGTAATGTTTTGGTCAACTGTTAACGGGGGTGACATGTGGACAGCAAACCGAACAACCCTCTTTACTCTCCCAAACTATTCTCAGGTACTCATCACAATTGGCTAGACTCAGGGACTTCCTGAAAACCCCGAAGTTCAAAATCCCAGTCTTCAAATGGATTCGAACTCGAGAAGCCTCGGCCTCGCTTTACACTGCACTCGGCCACCACTCCGCATCCATTTTATTGTAATGTACATACAACGTTATAAGACGTACCAGGTGAACTAGTACAGGCGTAAGCTATTAAGTGTACCGTCTTGGGAAATACTTTCTTTTTTTTTTGTCAAACAAAGCTTTAAAAAGTGGATGTAATCCAATACACTCTGGTCTCCATGTCCATGTAACATGTTCGTTTGACGGCCTGAACCACTTACCAAAACACGGTCTTCTGGAAATTCCCAAACACACCCGTAAAACATTTTTATAAAAAAAAAAGCGTTTTAGCGACTATACAGAAGAAAGAAACGCGGACATGGGAAAAAAAGCAACGCAGCCGCTATGCATCAGACGCTAACGCTAAACAAAAAGCAGAGAGACAGCGAAATTCACTATCAGACACACGAGCCATTTGTCACCTAGCCCTGTAATGCTACCTACAGCATTATAACCAAAAATGTTTCCCTCGAGTAGGTGGCTCAGACTCTGGACGAAGTATTTCCCGAAGCGCGAGAGGGCATAACTCTACAATTACAATACCTAGACCTATGTGTAGACTTGGATAAATACTTCTGTACATCAAACGCATTTTATTTTTATATGCACTTTCTATGAAGGGTTCTCATATTAGCAACAGTTGGGTGTGGTGAGAGACTTGAATTATTTTACATGAAATGCACTTTAAACAGGGGGGAGAAAGAAAACATATTTCATTCCTCCCTGCTCCCCCACCCCTCTCCAGGTGGCTAATGAGTTAAATAGTGAGAGTAGATAGTTCATTACTGCACAAAAGATAGATGTTACATTGTAGTCGCTAAGATGTTACCAACACAAGTCTCCAACGAGATCTAGCTATTATAAGTAACAAGTTAGGTAACAAAGCGGCAAAACAAAGAATTAATAAAAAGTTAAAAACGCTATTCAACTAAAGAACTTTAAAAAAAAAAATTAATAAAGACAATCTGTTAAGAAATTGCAAGCAACAGCAAAGAAGTTTCCATTATCTACTGTCAATATAGATTGTTTACTAAGGTGTAAATCAAGAATTTATAGATTTAAAATTCAAACGTAACATACACAATGAAGGGCCCAAATTGCGAACAAATTACAATACTATAACTCTTCCCATGTATGGGCCCGATTATTAGAAATGTGTCGCTCCGATAAATTACAAAATAGCACAATTGTTCATTGTGCCAAACAAAACATGAATCATACAATAAACAAATTAATAAATTAGTGGTAATTAATTAATTTAGTTAAATATCGATAAATGGAAATAAACCTTACAGCACTGAGATATACGGCTGAAAATGTGTAGTTTTTTTTTACTTTTTAGTTGTTTTTCTAAGAATTTTTATATTTTGCTTGTTTTGATACTACTAATTGATGCGAACTGAAGAAGTCAAAAGAAATAATCGGTAAATGAAAACTTTCCAATTTTCAATTTATCTGAGAACATCAGTACTTGAATTTTTTGATTTTTTAAATTCAAAATTCCTTTATCTTTATGAAATGTCTTCTGCTGAAGTTTTCCATTAAATCCAACCCAGAGTTACTGACCTTACGAATAACAGATAACCTATGGTGTGCGACTCACGCGCAGACGTTAACTACAAGCGCGAGACAATAATGGAGGAGCCCCTTGATTTGTATGGTGCTCATCGCGGGAGGTGAAAGGTCACAATTAAACAACCCTGCGTAGCACGTGATCGAAGTAAATATCTACACCGACGGACTGGTATTGAACCGTCTTATCTAACGAAAGGTACAGCTCTATGCATCGTCATTAGTGGCACAAGTGACTGGACGTAACGAGCTTTGAACCAGCACCTTCAACCACCTCCACGCAATGACACGAAGAACTAGACTGGAAGTGTTCAGTTAATCTTGGTTCGAGACATGACGTACTGTAAAAGTGAGACACAAAGTACTGCAAAAGTGAGACACATAGTACTGCAAAAGTGAGGCACAAAGTACTGTAAAATTGAGACACAAAGTACTGTAAAGGTGAGACACAAATTACTGTAAAAGTGAGACACAAAGTACTGTAAAAGTGAGACACAAAGTACTGTAAAAGTGAGACACAAAGTACTGCAAAAGTGAGACACAAAGTACTGTTAAAGTGAGACACAAAGTACTGTAAAAGTGAAATCGTCCTTGTGGCCCACTATTTAAGATTTTTTTTAGGATTGGTTTTATTTTGGACAACACAAAGACCCATCAGTTTTTAATTTTATTGATTCGACCCTATTGCCCAGGAACCTAGACTAGAAACACGATTAGTTGGTAATAATGGAATTCGAACCATGAATCTAAAGGCTGATAGTCGAACGCAAAACCAGTCAATAGTAAACAGCCCTAAGCTAGTACTTGAAAATTTCAATCATTTATTATCAGCAGACAGTAACTAATGTTTTTCCCCAGTCATCGTCACAGTTAGTATTCCCCGAGAAAATAAGCCTTAAGTGACATAATTATCTCACTATGCCCTTTAAGATATCACTCATCAAATACACTTTCCAACATGACAACAGCTGACTTACACCTGCTGGAGCAAACACAATGAAATAAAGAAATCCATTCAAGAAAACAAATACCACTTTTGAGTATATTGCAGGAATGCACAAAATCCAGTGCGTTTCTCACTAGAATAGAGTGGACAACATATTGGCACACTGTTAATTGAACTCCAGTGAAATGCTTATAAGAAGTTCTGGAAGACTTTTTTTTTTCTTTCTCACACACAACGTCCTCTAGAGCCTCCACTTGACAGACCTACTGCAGCTGACACACACACACACATACACTGGAAGACTTGAGACAAAAGTGGAGCGCAGAGCGAGGGTTACAATTCCTCTGCATCTGCCGAGATGAATATATTTATATCTAGAGCCTTGAGAAGTCTACGTTACGTTTTGGTGTTTTTTTTAAACACCAAGGGAAAAAAAAGTGTAGATCTAGTAGACTAGAAAGTGTTCCTATTATCATCTTTCCCACACCCCCATCTCTCCCCTCCCCCAAACCTCGTTTAGTTTTTTTTTAACATTAGCTGTGTCTCCTCCCCCCCCCCCCCCCCAACTTGTCTTTGACGTGCGTACTGCCAGAACCTACTTGTGCCAGAACCTACTTGTGTCACTATTACTTCACTTTATTTGTGTCTCTCCATTTACTCCCCCCCCCCCTCTCTCTCTTCTCTCTCAATCTCTCCTCACTCCTCTATGTCTCCCTCTATCCACTCCCTCCATTAGCCAGTCCAGAGTTGGTCCGTGTGATAGGTATGACCTCTGGCTTGGAGTAGCTAACTTGAGATTACCGTACTACATGTAATAATTTCACCATTCAAAGTGTACACGCGCATGCGTGAAAAAAAAACAATGACACCACGCACTTTTAAATGTTTGTTAAATCTAATTCCTTCAGTTAGAAATCATTAAACAGTGTTCGGTTTAACTGTAGGAAACAAAAAAGAAATTCGATTTTTATACTATTAGCGTTCGATTATCAAAAGTGAACAGTGATATAAAGTATGTTAACACCTATACAAATATTTTAATTTATTTAAATACATTTAATTAATTCACATTATCTTTAATCTGTTATTTTCAACTAACTTTACTAACAGCACAATTTGAAAAAAAAATCCTCAATAAGCGAAGTATCTAATATCAGAAAAATAGAAACTGTTATTTTTACTTTGATATCTAAGAAAACTATTTCTGCAAACGTCACATTTCTATCACTATGTATATGTAAACATAAAATAGATCTCATTGTGAAGATAATCCTCGCGCTGGTCTCGGCTTTCTGCTCATGATCTGACTGCTACACGAGGGTCCTCGGGTAGCACACGTGACGTCTCATAGGTTCCATCCTATGACAATACTCACAGAAACAAAGCATAGATAGGTGATGGGGAGGTGAAGAGGTAGCGAGGGGGGGGAGAGGATTCCACTGAACACTGAGGCATGGGGAAGAACTCCACTCGTAGACTCCACTCGCACTCACGACCAAGCCACTAGATCCCAAATGTGACATTCATCTCTCGGGGTCATTCCTGTAGTCACTCCCACCTCACACGCCCCCCCCCCCCCCCACGACCCACTGCTCCACCCGCTCCCCTTGGCTGTAGATCTGCGCAACTTAACATCAACATTTGTACCTTGCTATTTATCTTCCCATGGCTTAACGTAATGATTGAGGAGGGGGGCTGCGGGGGGAGTGAATCTAGCAAGGAGGATATCGGTGGGAAATACGGGGTGTGCAGACGTACAGAAAGAAAGCTTAGGAGAGCCGTGCACATGTAATAGGGGGCAGGGTTCGCTGGGTATATTTTGGGCGAGGGGAGGGATAAGCCTTGGAGCGAACAAAGAAATACTTGGTGGCTCTCTGGCAGAGACGATTCCAGAAAAAAAAAACAACAACCAAGAATAGGTGAGATGAAAATAAAAGGACAAGTACAACTAACCCCCCTCCCCCCCCCCCCCCAAAAAAAAAAACCCAGGCCGCAGTTGTGAAATGTCTAAGAGAATTTATGACAAGTGGTTTAAGCAGTCATGGCAGATATGACATTTTAAGTTCACGTCGCCTCCTAGTGCAAGGCAATTTTTAAATTAATACTAGAAGGGGAAGTTGTGTAACGGTACATGGCTAATTGTGCTAATGTTACAAAATCGATACACTATCATTACCAAATCAAAGTATCAGAGTCTCTTAAAAGTAAAAAAAAAAAAAAAATTACAAGTTAAATATACATTCAATATGAAAAGATGTCAGACACATATCTCTCAATATGTTAGCATTGGGTTAGCTATTACTAGCGAAGGCTCTTTAGTAATCAAAACAGTTGTAAATCATACGGTTAAGATTAATTTCTTCTTAAACGCACCAACTAAATGGTTGTCAAATCCAACTCGTAAAAAACAGTGTTTACCAGAAGTGCAAATCATTACAAAAGTGTACGTCCAAACTACGGCCCGCGGACCATATTCGAACCGTGACCCAGTGCCATCCGGCCCAACAATTATTTTTTTTTTACCCATAGCACTTAGTGAAGAAGAAGAGGATTAAACTCGGCGATTCTTCGATGCGATTTGGCCAGTGACATTTCAGTCTGAAATGTTTGTGACCATTAATCAAAAAGCTGGCCAGTTCTGCATTACAAGTTTGTAGAATTTAATACTTAGAATTTTTATTTATTTTTTTTGCTTTTTTTCGAAGGCGGAGTGCATGTGTAAGTAGGGGTACCCAACACGACGCTGACTGAATCTTGGCTTCTGATCTAAGTACTCTCAGCAGAGCATCTGTTTCATACAAATAAATCCCGAAGATACACATCCCCGGTTGCATAAGTGTGTAAGACAATGTATTTACACTCTGATCACGTGACTGCAGTCGGCTGTGACACAGTAGTTCTGCAGTTTAAAAAAAAATAAATCTCACGTTCCAGTTTTGTGCGCGTGACCTACTTCAGTTGACTTTCCCAGAGAGAACATCAGAAGGGGAAAAAAAATTGAAACTCAAAATATTTTACAATTTTTACAACTTCTGCCTACAAATGTTACTCCATGCACCCTGTTTAATTTACCATGGGAACATGGGGGGGGGGGGGGGTGTACAAGGTCGAGGGATGGCCCGGGGGGGGGGGGGGTAAATGGTGAGAAACTGAACGAATAGTAAGAAAAGTGCAAGAGTGCAAGACCTATCACGTGCTAACGAACTGACCAATGACAAACGTCAAGACATTTTTGTCTAATCTGGCGTCCTCGCGCCTGATAAATACGTGATGACGTAAAAATCGCGGTGACGAATTTTTATCTGACCCAGCGACCTCCATGCCCCCGTGTTCGGCCATATTCACCATCCTAGTTAAAAGATTTCATCTGAATCCCAAGGAGGTCATGAAAGTTTAAAAAAAAAAGAATGCTTGCTAAGAAAAGTTCATACGGTGAAAGACAAATACGATTTTAGATAGACTGCAAAGATGTCAAATGTCTGTAAGTTTCAAACATGTAGTTACTGCTCATAAAACATTTTTGTTTTCAGTAACCACAAAAGAATGGACTGACCTCTCTCTTGATGTCCTGCTAAGAACAACTGCTGACCAGGAATTACAGGGCCGGTCATAGCAGTTGCGGGGCCCTATGGGAAACGGATTGCGCGGGGCCCATTCTTGATAGGGATAGGCATAATTTCAAAATTAAGATTTTGTATTAGAAAATATAATACATTTTTATTAAATGAAGGCTGACAATGCAGTTTTTTGTTTATCGCGCGTAGGATTGGCAATCCCAAAATAACAACTTTGTCTGTTTTTCAGGAGATTTCCGGGACTGTTTCATCTATTTTGCAATTATGGAGATTTCAGGAGGCCACGGAAACTCTGTTATTATATGTAACTTATAACGATTTTCATAGGTTGCAGTGGCCTAATGCCGGCCCTGCCAGGAAAAGTGGAGAGATTTGGATACGAGAATTGTCACAGCGCCCTTACGACGTACGTCAGGAGAAAGATGATGATGAAATGGTGATGATAAATTAAAAAAAAAAACAGTCCTGTATGCCATGTGCGAAATCAGAGGTTTATTTAGCCTTGAGAATCGCAATCATGATTTCAAACTAGAATATACAATGGGACAAAGGTAGCGACAGATTTCAAAGGCGGAGAAGTTGTTTGCACAAAAAAAAAAAGATAAAGGCACAAAAGTAAATAGCCAGGGGCTACTTTCACGCCAATGTCATGCACGTGCGAAGATCAGCTTCTCAGGAAATGTATTCACCAAAGTCTGTGTCTAAGTACATCCTGAGGTTAGTGGTACTTCCGCATATGAGGATAATAACTGAATCACATGTGGACGATACACTTGGATAAAACAGCCTCCCCCCCCCCGCCTTTTTTTTTTCCTCCTCCAAATTTGAGCTGCTCCGAAATCAGATGTGACCAGTAACAAGCCAGAGTTTGACTCTCCAAGACCGCGAGCAAGGAGAAAGCTTATTTTTTTTCCCTGAAGATTACAGACATCCCGAGCGAGGAGGTACGGTGAGGAGCCAAAATGTCACAAGGGCAACAACTCTCAATGTTTCCATTGATGGCGGCATCGACTTTGCAGATTCTACGAAGTTTTGAAAAGTTCAAAGTAAACCATAAAGGTAAACAAAAGACAGAGTACACCAATAGTATTCTAGGTCTCTAAACTTTGTCGTTGCTGATATAGATCTACTTTGAACAAGTGAGGACCAATGTTTGATTTCAATACCAAGACAGAGCAAATATTACATGGTGTAATCTCTTCTCTAGTCGTAAAACTACACCTTGACCTTTCATACCAGGGTATCCTACATCGTGATGTCCAGCAATTGACCAACGCTATCCAACAAAAAGTAGGCCTATCTACGAGAAAAGTAGATCTATCTACTGGTAGTGACACAACGCCTTGCCCCACCCCGGGTGTGAATTTTTTTTCACTCTCAGAATAAACATCACATAGGTTGTTGATGTTTCGCGAAAGAATCAATGTCTGATTAAGCGGCGATGTTTGCTCGCCTTGTTGACCTCCCGCGTCTGTTTTGTTTCACGCTTCGCGTCACTGGTCAAGCAGATTTGACCATCGCGCCAAGACTCTATTTGTTTGCTCAAATCCAGCCATTGACCAGGCCGGATCTAAGCGTGAGAAATTGTAACTTCAAAGTGGACAAGTAAGATGTTGGTAGGTAGCAAGGACAAAGAAGGAGGGGGGGGGGGTCAATGCCGTGTCCGATGACAGGACAGAACCTTTGTTAATTGGGTCAACTCCGGAAAGAAATGGTGTTCGTATTAATACACCCCCCCCCATATTAAAACATTTCTCTTGCCAATACAACTATGTCGGCCACACAAATACAGTTTACTTAAGGAGACATAACACTAATAGGATATTGAACTCATTATTGAATTCACTGCTCTGTATATTGTTTAGTATTATATAATACCAATGAAGCGTAATAAGTTAAACATTAACATAGGGATATAAACATATATATATATATATATATATATATATATATATTTTTATATAATTTACTCGCATAAAAAATAATGTACCGACATGCAAAGAAATAGGTCAATCTCATTGTGAGTGCAGAGAGAGAGACATCTTGTCTATCAGCTATGACTTGGAAATCAAATAACAACAATGCAATTATTTAGGTGAATGACTTATATTCAAATCTTTTAAACTATGTGCCTATTCTTGGGCCAAAGTTAAAATCAAAGTAGAACAGTTCTTCACTTGACAGTTTGGCACTACAATAGGCGAGTAGCCCGAAAGACTGGATTTGATTGTGTCATGAAATCGCTCATGTTGGCAGCACCAACTTGTTCGTGTTTCGAAGCTTAAGTAGATCCAATCTAAAGTGAGCCCCCGACGAGTTCCCAGAGAACAGAAACATTTTTGTACAATGTCAGAATTAACGAGAGTAGTGAAGACTAGGAGAGGGGGGGGGGATACATAATGGAGGCACGTGAAGAGAGAGGTCACCGTGTAGATGTCAAAGGTCATATCTTGTTTAGTTGACAGGGTTTTTTTTTCCTAATTTTTATTTCTGAACCAAAGCCTCAGTGTTACACGCCAGTAATGTTAACAAGTTACAGTAAAACTACGTTTGTCAGGAATCTACAGATTGCACTTTGATCAAATGTCAATTAGTATATATTGGTAGTATGTAGTGAACTATTCGTTGATTTTCTTTACTCATTTAGTTTCTATCAATAATTACCACACAGACGGGCCACACCACTTTGGCTTAGCCCTCATGATTATTCATCAGAACCTGCACGCGCCTACATTACGTCATAAACACGCCCAAACGTTCGCTACTTATGGAGGGGAAAGGGAAGGAAGAGAAGACAAAGCACTCTGGGAAGGTTGGGTTATATAGGGGGCGCGGTTCAGAAAACCAAAATATGAGGAAACAGACGACACCGTGGTAGCAAAAATAAACACGCTGAAACTTCTAACAAACGACGCACGTGAGAGATGGAGAGAATGAGAGAGAGAGAGACAGAAAGAATGAGAGAGAGAGGGGGGGGAGGAGACAGAGAGAGGGAGAAAGAGAACGGTGTGGGGGTTGAGCTGGACACTCTTTAGAAGTTTCTTGAGTCACAGACGAGAGCTTCCAAGCTTTAAAAATTAAAAAGCACATTTCAGACATTAACCGCTGTTTGTAACATTGAATTACTAAATGAACCTGTCCGTTAAGCTAGACTGAAGTCTCTGTTCCTTAGTTGCGGCAAGTCAAAATGTCTGAGATACAAATATTTGTTCCTTTACTTAACCTGGCTTCTAGTAACTTCTAGTTTTCACATACAGGCCATTACAGTTTCTCTCAAGGATGTTCCGCGTTCGCATTAGGATTTCGAATGCCAACTCCAACGGAAACTTATCATTGATAGTCTATCTTCGTCAAGCGTTTTCTGTTTTTAATCTTCAAGAGAGTTCAAGGTTAAGGTCATGTAATATCAACTAATGTAAAATACGACCTAGCTTTTTTTCCCCCCACCACCCCCCACACCCCCACACACACTCGTTTTCTTTAACGCTTTCCGGTACCACCTGTGATGGTACCGGGCATTACATAATAAAGGCCGACATGTTTGACATTTTTTAAAATTTGAATAATGTCCATCTACATCTGATTAACATGGACATATTTGTGTTCAACCTTTCACCGCCATCCAAACCCGGCAATCTCTTCTCTCCCTCTCTCCTTCCCTTCTCTCTCTCTCTTCTCATCATCAATGTCCAGACAGACGTGTGTGTAATGACATGACGGCGGATTGAGATAGATCTCGTCTGCTAGGGTTAATATTGTCCATTTCTTCCACGAGTTTCCGGCGGAAGTCGGGCTGGCAGCGAGATGGCGGGCTGAAAAGCAGGCGAGAGAGGCTCAGATCAGGAAGATAGCTCGCCTCATCGGCTCAACACATTTCCGGAGAGATCGAGATGTCAGGTGCATTGTCTTCAAGTTTGTTCCGGGTATTGGTGGTTCGTGTTTTGATTTCTCGAATCTACCTATTAGCTCTTAACCGAGCCCAAAGCGAGTCATTAAACTATTCAAAATGTCAACATTGAAAAGATGAAACATTTTTTTTATAAAGAAATCAACTGTTTTGGCATCACTGAAATTTAGTCCTAACCATATTCTATAGAAGGAATAAAAAACAACAACATTTGTTGCCATTGTTTACCAGTCTTTTGTTACTAAATGTACGCTATAAAATAAATATATATATCATATATATACATAACAGTCTCAAGCCCGGCTAACAAAAGGAGGAAGGTTGGGTGTAGGGGCAAGCTACCCAGCCCTGTAGAAAAGCCACTAGCTACATAAACAACTAATCAACAGAAGTCACGGATCTGAGAGAAGATGGACCTCCAGATGGAAGGTGAAATCCAGAGTCATCTGGAAGCCGAAGACCATCATCTCTACAAGGACCAAGCAGATGGGCAAGACGTGGGGACAGTTGGAGAGACTCGCCCAGAACCGAGATGCCTGAAGGAAGCTGGTTGGTGGACTATGACTCAGAAAGGTCCAGAGGCAGAGATGAGGGATGAAAGACCTTAGTTAGACCAATATTAGAGTGTGCATCTAATGTTTGGGAGCCCTCTACTCAAGAAAACATAAAGAAACTAGAAAAAATACAAAAAAGAGCAGTGAGACTTATAACAAACGAATATTCCAATGTGATTAGAGTAACACATTTCGTAAAATCACTAAACTTAAAGACACTTCAGGACAGAAGAATAAAAAGTAATGTAGCTATAATACATAAAACATTGGACCATAATTTACAAATAGAAAAACAATACATAATGAAATACTCCGAAAGACACAATGATAGAGGCACATTTCTTATTTCATATGCTAAAACTAATTAATTCAAGTGCTCTTTTTTCCCTAGAGCCATTAAAGATGGGTTGCCTCAATCAGCAAGGAAAACCCACGACTTAGCAGAGTTTAAGTCATTGATTAACATGAATAGATTGACGCATTAAATGCGTAGGACGTAATTATCTTCTTTTTTGAAGTAACGTCTGTAATATATAAGATAAGATCTACACAAGTGACAGTTTGAAGGCCCAAGTGTTTAAGTGTCTGGATGCATATATCTCCAGAATGACAGGCCACTTACACTGCATCTACACGTATGCCCAGTATATTTATTTCTTCAATTTACCCCTGGGCATGATCTCTAGAAAAACCCTGTCCCCCTTTATCCCACCCAACACCCCGAACACACACACATACACCCAGAGGACTAATAGAGTGTCACGACGAGAGAAAAGATGTGTCTGACCTGCTCTCTCCTCCACGTGGGGCATCTCGGCCCTCCGTTCCAAACCCTCGCCGCGTCCCTGGAATTGATAGCTTTTATCTCCACGTCTTGTAAAAAAAAAATTGCAGGTCTTGCACCACGTGACCAGAGAAAAAGAAAATCCAAACAAAACCAACAAAAAAAAAATGTTGAAACGAATGTGGCGCTAAACGCTGTCACCGAAAATCTTCATAAATTTGTTTCTTGATGTTAGATGAAAAACACGCGGGAGAGTGGGCAGCAAATGGAAGGGCGACACTATTTAAAGACATTCCATGAAAGGGTCAATTTTTTAGAAAATTGGAAAACTTGGAGGAAATCTCCAGAACATGAAATAAGAAAATTCGGCTTCTGATTAAAACTTGTTAGATGTGTTTACGACTGATAAATAGCAGTGTACCCAATAAATGGATATGAGGTTAGATAAACCTCGCAGTGAAAGGATTTCAAGAATAAACTAGTCGGGCATAGACGCTGGCTAGGGGAAACGTAAGCTAATCGCATGATGAAAGGGTGATAGGTTGGGGGCGAAGAGTCACGTCTTGCAATACATTGAAAATATTGCATCAGAGATGTATCGGTGAGTTATTGGTAGGAAGAGTTTTGTAAGAAGCCGTCATTTGAAATTTGGTCGTATTTCTAGATGACTGATTTGGTCGTAGTAGAGACTTTTGACGTTTTGATCTTTATTTGATCTTTATTGCACACGTCTCTCTAGATCAATGTATCTGTCAATTTGGTCGTATTTCTACATGACTAATTTGGTCGTATTTTTAGATCACTAATTTGGTCGTATTTCTAGATGACTGATTTGGTCGTAATTCTAGATGACTAATTTGGTCGTATTTCTAGATGACTAATTTGGTTGTATTTCTAGATGACTAATTTGGTCGTATTTTTAGATGACTAATTTGGTCGTATTTCTACATGACTAATTTGGTCGTATTTTTAGATGACTAATTTGGAACGTCTGACAAATGTTATGGTAGATTCTATTTGTATCTGTGCAAGTTAAAGTCAACGCCCTAGATCGATATGGGTTTGTAAATGTCGGCAGGTCCTTCAAAGATTAGTGTTTGGAACTGATTAATGTAATTACCGATGACATGGTATTTAGGACGAGGCTGACACCAGACCGATGACATGGGATCACATGACATTTACAACTCTGATCGGATTAAAAAAAACCTAATGTGTCTGTGTGCACGTGCGCGCGAGTAGCTCGGTGTATGAATTGGCTGGATGACAAATCCAAAGACGTTAGATTGAAAAACCAGAAGAAAGAGTCACATGATATGACACAATGTGACAACAGTGACAAGACAGTATGACAGTCTGAAATGTGTGCACAGACGACAGGCGTTTATCTCTCAGAAAGGATGGCACTTGGATACTCAGCAACCTGACCCGGAAGTGAGACACCCTCCTCCACGCTTTTTGTTCGCTTTCCGGTTTCTCCTCCGTAGCATTACGACGATTTTAGGAGCCAGCTAAGAACTGACGATAGTTCGATATAATATTCAAACATTAAGACTCCAGTCAAAGTGACGAGAGAGAGAGAGAGAGAGTGAGAGAGACAGAGAGGAGGGGGGGTTATGATGATGGGGCAAGGAGACGCCTGGTGTACTATGGGAACCAGGTCACATTTTCCTTAACAGTGGACTCCCCCAAACCTCTTCCTCCCCTGTCTAACAATTTCTGAACAGCCCCCTGTCCATATCATATTTTATTGCCGGACTAGTGCTTTCCTCCCCTCCCCCCTCCCCATCTTCAAGTTCCGTCCAAAACACGGAGGTGACAATCCGTTAACAATGGCCGTTGACCTCCGACTTCAGAGACGACCCAGCGAAAAGTGATACAGGGATGTTAGGGGCGGGAAAATAATTTCCTGTCCATTGAAAATATTTCCCGACAAAACGGAGGTTCTTGGAAAAAATAAATGTCTACTGACAATACATTATATTGTTGTCATTTTAAAGAAATTTGAAGAATTTAAGTGTCTAGAGTTTACCTGTAGAGGCATTTTTGTTCTTTAGTAGAGAGTTTTGACGTTTTGATCTTTATTTGATCTTTATTTCACACATCTCTCAAGATCAATGTATCTGTCAACATAATACACAGCTGACAACATAAGACACATATGCAAACACTTAGCAGGCTGGTCTCAAGGAACCAAGACTTGTACACGAGTAAGGCTTCACGCTTTTGTCTGAACAGAAAACTTGTGCATGTCACGAACGCAGGGAGTATTAACTTTGTGAATACACTACATAGTATCACATAGTGCACATTGTCACACTCAGTAGGGTGTATGCAATCTTAATCACACAAGCACACTCGCACATTTACGTAGAGTCAATTTCTGTATCGTTACTGTTGAACACACTCGTACATACACGTCAAGGCAATTCCTGTATTGTTACTGTAAGGAAAAAGGCAGCGATCGCTTTGCCCAAATATAGCTTTGTCATTTACTAACAAAATTTGATTATTTTGTATTTTCTTTGTTGTCTCCCTTTGTTTCTAGTTCGTGTCTTCAGAATAATCAGACCAGGATCCAACAAAACTTTTTTTTTAAATTAATCTTGCAAGCTTTCATTCCTAAGTTTGATTAAAGTGTACTGTGTGATGTGTACTCAGATGTACTCTAAGAATCAAGTGATCAAATCAATCAATCGTTGATTGACATTGCCTTGTGCTGGACAAGATAGCCGACCTAACGTTGCTGGAACACACACACACTCACTTTAAGAGATGAGAAAGACAAAGCGGTGCCATCTTCCAGCCTAACACAAAAAAATTTAACAATGGACTTCTGTCCAGATGACCATTGTTTGACCAACTAACTGGACAGTTGCGGCCACCAGCGTTCATCGTAGTCTCTCTTTCGCCTCGGGACTTTCTGCCAGTGAACCATCGCTCATAGGGGGAAAAAAAAAAATTAGTCCTTGCGAGTGACCAAACACTGGTCCACAGTTTCGAAAACTCATCCAAGGGACGGAACCAATTAATCGACTCGGTGATCTAAGGGAGACAACTCTTAATGATATAACTACATACAAGGACTGACTGATAGCCTTAAAACAGAAATGAATTTTTTAACAGGAAAATCTAATACATAGTGTGCCCGATAGGGTCAAAAGTCTTTGACCTTAAATGAATGTAAAAAAAAAGTAATAAAAGAGGTTGTATAATTATTGAATAAACCTTCAATGAACCATTAACGAGCTGGAAATTAATGATTATTACTATTTTGGTGTATATGACAGAATACAGTCATCAATATTCTGACATGTATGAATTTACACAAATAAAAGAGAAATGAACTCTTATTATCCAAGCATTCTACATACTGCAGTGTTGTTACTCAGAAAGCATGTTGCTCGAATTCATTATTGATTTGACTATATCGATTACCACAAAGCAGATTTTAAACTGCCAAAAAAAATAAATTGAAAAGATTTTGTCAACGAACGAATCTATAGGTATAATTTCCGACATCTTTATTTCATCCCTCGCTAAGCACTGCAGACTGGCCCATCAAATGCGCGCGCAGTCCGTCTCGTGCGCTTCACTCGTCAGCCATACTGGATACAAACACTTGCACTTAGCAGAAATCAATTCAGTCTGAAGTTATGGACGCCATCGGCTTGAACTGTTTCAGTGGTCAAAACAGCATAAAAGAAGGTATGGCGGTGAGTTACAAAGGGCGCGCGGCACAATTACATATACCACTCAATGAGTACCATTCCCTGACATCTACACGCTTATCTGAGCATCTTAGAATAGTAAGAAGTGGAAACAAGGGCCGCTAAAAAAAATGGCACCGTTAAAAAATGGCAACAGTAAAAATGGCACAGGTTTTAAAAACAATGTAGTGCTAATCAGTTTAATGAAAACAATAAAATGTAAGATGGTTAAAGGTGCGAGGTCATGGGGTCAAACATATCACTACGTACAGCAAGTACTCCGAGTATTTATTTAAAACAAAACAAAACAAAAACTATGAACGAGTTTACTGAGGACTGGATCCCGGGGAGTTGCGGAACTGCACTTGAATACACCGACCTTCCATTAATATCATGTAGGAGAGGGGGAGGGTATTGTCAACCTACAGGTGTAAACACTCGGCAGACAGGTGAACACGTGACACCGCGCAATGAATGAAATGTCTTACATCTGTCTCAGTCATGCCTGTGTGTGTAGGCTATGTACGCGCGTGTGTATATGTTGGTGTGTATGTGGTTACGTGTCTGTGTACGTGTGTGTAAGGCGATTGAGAGAGCAGGCATTACGAAACATTTAGACCAGGTATATTACGTATGACTCATTCCATTACAACAGTTCCCCCACCCCCTCCCCTTCATTTGTTTCCCTTTATGTTTAAAAAAAAAAGTATATTGAAAACTTCTTTAGGATTGTTACAAAAAAACAACTGTGGGAACATTTCGTGTTGGGCCGTGTAGACTAAATACAGAATATCCAAGCGTTAAATGTTAGAGATACAACATCCCGGAGTTTGGACATGGTTTGGCTTCGAACCACAGCAACCCCCTCCCCTTTTTTTTAGTTTGCTAGATCTAGATATATAAAGATAGATATATAAAGACCTGTATAGCAGTAGAAGGTTATAGGTCCAGTAGCCACAAGATGAGCAGAGAGAATGTCTGACATGTTTGAATGTTCAATCAAGCAGAAAGTTGAGACAAAACTTTCAAAGGAAGGGGGTGGGTTAAAAAGAAAGAGATAGAGAGAGTGAGATAGAGAGAGATAGAGAGAGTGAGATATAGAGAGTGATTCATGGGGAGAGATGGAGACAAGGGAGAGATAAAGAGACAAAGGTAGAGAGAGTGGTGGAGAAAAGATATCTATAATGAGAGAAAGAGAGAGAGAAAGAGAGAGATGGGCAAAAGGGAACGAGATAAGAGAGAGAATAAAAAGATATGAAAAGAGAGAAAAAGAGACAGAGAGAGATAGGTGAAACGAAACAAGATCAAGAGAGAGAGAGAGAGAGAATGAAAAGATATGAAAAGACATAATGAAGATACAAAATAAAAAGCAGATAAACAGCATGAAGAGAGAGAGAGAGAGAGATAGAGAGTAAGACTGTAAGAGAGAGAGAAAGAGAGAGAGAGAGAGTAAGACTGTGAGAGAGAGAGAGAGAGAGAGGGGGGGGGGGAGACAATACAAGGGGATTATGGAGAGAATGGGTTATAGACAGTGTAGCCCCCACGTGAAACCTAGGGACACATCACATTAATTATCTTTTTTTTTTTTTCAAGTCCGTGTAATTGTGGACTGGGTGTTTCATAGAGACATGTCACAATGACCTCATTGACACATGTCACAGGACACCGGAATCCATTCTCCCCGCCATCTATTGGCAGGGCATTAGTGCCGGCTTCACAACAGGTGAACATGGTCCCTCACCCCCCTTTCATTTTATTTTTCCACTTCACCCCCCTCCCCTCCCTATTCTAGTTAAGTCTCAACAACAGCAACAAGTCACTAGTGGAGGTGTAAATAATGGATTATTCTCTTCTTCGCACTCAGATAGTATTAATTGCGTGGCTTTCTTTCACGCAGGGACACTTAGATATTAAAACTATAACTACCTTCTTATAGAGTTTGGGGACTAAGGGAGATAACGAATTTTAGACACTTCTTTCCAATACTTTTAGCTTGAAGACTTGCATTGCGTATTAAAGAGCTTTTCAATGAAATAATGTTTCTACCTATGATGTTGATATAAATACAAATAATAAGAATGTAGAAACAGACAAAAAACAGTTTTACTGACGAAAGAAAGAAGAGAATAAACAACTTTTTGAAACTGCGGATGTTTTTTAGTATTTTGAAATATGATAAGCCCTGTATAGTTGGAACATATGCCATATCCGTATGTTGAAGTTACAAAGAATCACATTAATAATTCAGGTAAATAATTATTTGCTGCTATGGGGCCCCATCCGATAAAAGTCTTAAAAATTGAGCCCTGGTCTCCGTGTCCCGATCCTGGCAACAATCATGCCAACTCATTTCAAATGAGTGAGTATAATGAGCCCTTACACCACGGTCACTACATAAGCATTTTATATGTACAATAATAATAACAAAGATAAAGGGGGACTACAATGAATTTTGTTTCTCTTTAACGAAACTCGACCCTGGCAGTGCCAGAGAATGAATATTCGTTGGTTTCTATCATAATAATTATAATAATGATAATAATAATGCAAGCGCCACCTTGTGGTGTATAGAAAGTAGGAGAGTATGAAATATTTCTTAATCTCTAACACCAGAGTATATTCCCAAGAAATGTTGGGTAACAAACGAGAGAGAGAGAGACAGAGAAGAGGAATAAATGGAGAGGAGGGAGGAAGATAGAGAAGAAGAAGAGGGGATGAGAAAGAGGAGAGAGAGAGAGAGAGAATTGGGGAGGTGTGAGTGTTAGTCATTCCTTTACATAGTTTGGTAAAAAAAATATTTAAAAAGTGATACATATAGAAAGATAAAAAGATGTTTCTAGAATGTACAGAAATGTAAGTGATGATGATATATGTTGGCAGGGGGGGGTGAGCAGAGGCATCGACAGGGAGGTGTGAGGGGCGCCGACCACATCTGGTGTTCCCAAACTAAGGATTGACATGAAAGTTATAGAAAGTTATAAACTGTCGGGGTTTTGAAATGCGTGCAATTTTAGCAGTTATCACTATAACTGTGGATCATTAATCTTTGTATTAAGATTCAACTTATAGAATATACCTACTTGAGATTTTATCGGCTAAGTTTAATTTGAAATGGGGTCATTGGAAGGCGGGGGGGGGGGGGGGGAGCTGTCAGATGGTCGCAAAAAAATGACACTAACCCTAGCGATGCCTCTGCACACGAGGATGCATGGATGCCGTGGCTGCTGACACCTACCTGAAGGACAGAAGCACTCATAGCTGTAGGGTCCAGTCTTGTTGCACGTGCCACTGTTCTGGCACGGTGAAGGAAGGCACGGGATGTAGTTGTCTTCACAGTGAGTCCCCGTATACTCCTGTGTGCACTGGCACCTGGTGAGGCAGAATGAGCAATGGGGTGAGCAACAATGTGTTACAGTGGGTGCCATATTGGTTCACAAATTATGTGGCCTTAGTTACCAACTTAGTAGAGTTGGTCGAATATGCCTCATAAGACATAACGATTGGTCTAAAACAATTATTTCTATGTAAACTCAAGATGTCAAAAGGGCTACACAAATAAACCGTATTAACATAATTTCAGAACAGTGGAAGTCTTAGAAGGTACATCTGTGTTGTGTGTATGTGTGTTGTGTGTGTGTTGTGAGGGGAGTGGGATGGAACGGGAATCAGGGGGGGGGGGGGTAAAAAAAATGTGTGTACTTTCGTATATCAAGAAAAATATATTGCAAAAATTCAGGTTAACTTTAGTTTCAGTTCGCTTCTTTATTGTTAGCAGAAAAAAAAAATTCATCGTTATTATTCGTCAAGAAAGCAGTTAGAATTTCACTATGTAAAAGAAAATTTAGAGTGATAAAAAAAAGGTCAATGGTGAGCCAAACCTTCATGTAAATAGTGAAATGGTTCTGGCAAGTATAAAAAAAAAATATTTTTTTTTCATTTCCAACTTGAGAACCCTGCATAAGACCCTAATTATAACTCCTAGTTTTAATCCTAGCGTCTGGCTGTCTAGTAGTAGAAAGTCAATGACTGGAAAGCCGCATGTGATACATTTGCATCTGCTTACACTAGCTCAGACAGAAACAGTTCTCTCCACCAACTCAATGGGGAAACAAAGAAAGGGAGGGGGGATTTAAAATTGTCCCAGAATCCTATGAAACAAATAGTAGGCTAACATGACAATCATAGAAGAACATAGCTAGTAATAACATTAGTTATAATCCCAAATTATAACACTAAATGAACCCCCAGTTAAAGGTCTATAAACAATATATAATATTACACACGTTTTAACAATAAAAGACACAAAAAAAAAGATTATTACATATTGCAAACACAAACTTAGAAGACTAACGTAGTCAAAAAAAAAATACTTATAAAAAAAAGTATTTAACCTTTAACCTTTATGCTTAAACAAAACAGGGGCAGTCATTGTTTACAGCCTGACCCTGTTTGACTATTACAACGGAGGTCATGTGACCTATCAAACCATTAGGCTCGATAGAGTGACAGACGTGGGAAGACCAGGACCGACTGGCCCCAAGGCTGCAACATTATAAAAAAATACATATTTTTAAAACAATAGAGAGATTGGGGCAGGGGAATGACTTCTTAGATTTCAGATTGAAGAGATACAGGATTAAGTGTTTTAAAAAAATGGCGTGCCATATATTTACTAATTAGATTCACAAGTTGTATGTCTAATATAAATTCACGATTTTTATGCTGGTTAAATACAAATGTTGACTTTGTTATAAAACCCAAAACTCTGCAAGCATTGTTTATTTATAAGGTCCGTTCATTAGAAGCTGTATTTATTAAAAAGATTGTTTAAAACACATAAGGCTATATGTTTAGAGAACTTATGCTTTCTCTGTCTTCACCTATCTCTTGGTCTGATGGACCATTGGGGCACCACATAAGATTTGTCAACTTTCTCCATTCATGTCTTTGGCCTTGGATTGAACCTCTTTCAATGGCAGGCCCGTCCATTCTTGTATGTTGTTTTCCAATCGTTTTCTCTGTCTGCCTCTTCTTCTCTTTCCTGGTACTGTTCCCTGAAGGAAGGTTTTTTGTTCCATTATGTTATTCTCTACGATCCTATGTAACTGATACTTACTGGTAGCTCCCATACATATTCTTGCAGCGCCCTTCGTTCTTGCATATGTGAACGTCCTGGGCGCATTCGTCCACATCCTCCATGCAGGTGACGCCCCTGTACCCGGCCAAGCAGGCGCACTCGAAGCCGCCTTCGTTGGGAGAACAGGAACCGCCGTTTCTGCAAGGCATGGAGGCGCAATAGTCTTCCTTTTCGCAATGTTGTCCTGGGAAAAAAAAAGATTCAATTACAAGGGTTATGTTTCTTGTTTATCTGATTACGTGTCCTTAGCTAGACACAACTCTTGGAGTTATCTTTATATCCCTGGACAGAATGTAAACATAAACGGCTTTATACCAGGAACATAAATATTTATGTTTCAAAAATGAGAATAGTAGGTCACTATATTAATAATTGAAAAAAAAATTTTTTTCAAGACTATGCAAGTTCCTGTATTCAATTTTTACAAAAGTTATGAAGAGAAAATAGGAGGGGTAACCAGTGTACAAACTACAGAACTATTGATGAGCAAAGACTTTATAAAGCATATAATATTTTTTTTTATCTTTCAGCCCAGCAGAATCACATGTCTAAGTTATTCTATTTTTAACCCAAAGTATTTTTAGCTTTCACTTGCCAACTTTAATGTTTCAAAACCGCGTCTTGACCTCGTGAACTTTTATTTCTAAATATGTATCAATCTTCTCCAATTCATTTTCTAAAATGTGTGATCAAGTGATTTTATATCGCCACCGCATTTTCCCTTATCGCTTTCTCTTCGTTTTTCTCTCGTACACTATTTTATTGCTTAAAGAGTGCATAACAAATTAGACAAGCTAAAGGAGAGCGGGTTACTCAACTATGAAAATCTCTTATATTTTAATAACATTGTTTTGCTTTGATTAAAAAGAAAACAAATATGTAGTTAATATGAAACTTTTTAAGTTTATGCTGAAATGGGGAGTGACTCATTTGAAATCATCCACCTGACACTAGTGACATTCAATGCTATTGCATTATAACTAGAAGATTGTGTGACCAGATGATTGTGTGACCAGATGATTATGCGACCAGATGATTGTGTGACCAGACCAGGGAGGTAAGACGCACTCACCTCTAAAACCAATCAGACATTTGCAGGTGTAGTTGGTTAGCGTGTTGCCGATGATGCACTTGCCTCCATTGCGGCACGGGTTCTTGAAGCAGGCGCTGTTAGTGTCAATCAGGTCACAGATCTTACCAACGAAGCCTGGAGAGGTCAAACAAGGTCAATACATTATTCTAAAAAATCTATGGAGGTTAAAAAAAAAAAATTTAAATGTAAAGATTTTTTTTAAATTCTCGCTTATATTGAGTGAAATTGCAGCAATTATTTTGAATCAAACATTTAATTAAGTCAAACTAGAGCTCCAATGGTGGTTGAAGGACGTGTTTTGCCACTAAGCTACTCAAGTGCTTATAAAAATTGAAGGTTTTATTAGTCCATTGTTAGATTTTTTAAAAATTCCTAATTGTCTACATTTGCCCACTGTTTTAAAATGTGTTTACATTTTCTATATTAAAAATGACTTAATTACAACTTATTGATTAACTTAATTTTTTTTTGATTGATTCATTGACTATGAATAATTGTGCAAAGTTTCAAGTGATCCTAGAAAGGGAACTGGGAGAAATGACGTGTACAAGACTTAATAGAACTTTGTGAATTAACTCTTTCTCTCCGTAATTATTTACCACATTCTGGTGGAATCAACGCTGGTATCGTCAGTTAGGAGAGAAAGAGTTAAGTAATTTCTATTAATAAAGAACTTTTTTTTAAACAAGTTTTTTTTTTCTCAGTCTCACTTTCTCCCTGTTTTTATCACTCCCTCTATTGCTAATTCTCTCTCTCTCTCTCTCTCTCTCTCTCCTCTCTTCCCTCATAGGCCTATAACTAATCGTTTTCTTTCTTCTTTTATGTTCTCAACAAAACAGACGTCTTGCGCAGATTCTGTAAGATTTTGTGTATGTATGCCACATCATCTTGCTTGGACCTATGGTCCGAGACGTACCAAACTTGTATAGGTTGCTAGGTTTACTCACCCACGGGGCAAGTGCACTCGGCCTTAGCGTCCCCGTTCTGGTTGTAGATGACGTCACACTTCCCGTCGTTCATGCAGAAGCCGTTCCGGCAAGGGTTATCATCCTGGCAGTACTCGCCTATATAGTTGTCGCCGCACCTGTGACGATGAAAGACGAGATGAGAAAACGTCAGAACCGCTATTTTTCCAAGTTTTGTTTATACCATGGAATGAGAGGTTTTACGAGAGGGCGAGGGGTATAAAGGCGTTAGGGGCGAGGGCGTAGGGTACACAGGAACACCATTAATCAAATCGCAAGAATGAATCAGCAATGGCATGCTTCTGTTCAAGTCACAAGGAGCCTCCAGTGAACACAAGCACGAGGCTTCACATCTATTCCAATGAACGCAAGCACGAGGCTTCACATCTACTCCAATGAACGCAAGCACGAGGCTTCACATCTATTCCGTGGATGGATCAGAATTAAAAACATAAGTTTTAGATTATCGCGAATTGTGGGTATGAAAAGTAATATTTGATGACTATTTCAGGAGTTATACTTTTTTTTTTAGGGGGGGGGGGAACCTCAGCGTTTGCGCTATTCAATTTTTGCTTTAACATCTTAGGAATTATTGGGCCCTAGGCCTCTTTTCTTTGCCTCTTTTGTGGAGTTATACACATGGTACTGTTTTTTACCTCTACTGTTCTAATTTTATACAACAAATTAAGTTTTATTTTTTAAATATATATTAAAAACTACAATTGATACAAAAAAGGTAAAAATGCTTGTGAATAACTGGCTGAATTTTTTTTTTTTTTTAGAAAACATTCCTTTACCTAAACTTTGTTAAACCCAGATCAATGCGCTTGTGTCACGTCTAGGCCTACATGTTGCTGAGACCTATGGCTTATTTTTTTTTTCTTTTTGTTGGTTAAATATAATTATTTTCTTGAGTCCTGTCCAAATTTAAAAATTCCAAGCTCACATAACTTGCAATAACTTGGAAAGGGGAGAGAATGAGTCATACTCAAAATTTTATAATCTCTTTGTATGCGAGTAAACAAAAAGGGAAAAAGAAAGGGGGGGGGGGGGAGGGCGTAAACATGTCGGCATTTAAAAAGGTGTATGTGTATGATGTGAGAAAAAAAATTAAGAATGGGGGGTGGTAAGTGTCTAAGGGGGTGTATTATTCAAGTGGCATCGGTTCCTGGCGAGCTTCTTTATGTCTACCTATAGCCTACAAGTAAAAAAAAAATTAAAATGACTGGTCGTAAACTAAAGCCCCCCGGACTATACACCGCCTCAATGTGTCACGTACAACAGTACGTATCAACAGTATATGTATGACATATATGTATTTGTATGTTGATTGAGATTAAAGATAATAGACTTCAAAGCCATCCTCGAGTTCAGCGGCGTAGCTAGGGTGGGGGAAGGAGGGGGAAGAATTTGGAAATCCCCCCGGGCTCCCACTTAAACGGGGCCCCCAAAAGTAGTGTTTTTTACAGTAAATATTAAATATAACGCAAAAAGCAGGGGCCTCTTAAGAGGTTAAGCCCCCCGGGCCCCCAAAGAGATTAAGCCCCCCCCCCCCCCGGGCCCCCAAATTATGGAAATTTCCTAGCTACGCCCCTGCTCGTGTTCATTGTAAATAAGAGCATATCATCTTTTTCCAAGAAGGCGGAGCTATTTGGATGTTACAGTATTCTGCTTTGTATCTCTTTCCAGTATTTTGTTTTTAAATCATACAGTTTAACATCATTTACTTGTGCTAAATAAATTTAATGTCCTCTACCATGGCCGGCTGTTAACAAATCATAAAACCATTCTTTGTCAAACTAGACATTACGGCAGAAACTCTTTTGGTAGTGTTATATCATTTATTCAACTCTTATGCCGTAGTACTCGCGATTAAAAAAAAACGACATTATCAGTTTTCATAAAAATGTAATAATACGGTGAATTTTAACCAAAACAAGAAGTTCAAATATTTAATTTACTTTAATAGTCACTGGCATATAAATATAAATCTAATCTATCTCGACCTCTTAAAAAAAAATCAAAAGCGATATTTTGCTAGCTGATAGTAAATCTAAAAGGCAGATCTGAATGTTTATCGGCTTTTTGTTAGAAAACTACCATCTACTGTAGCTGGCTCGTAAAGTAAAGTTGACAGTGATTTAGTACTTAGTGGGGATGGAGTGAGGGGAGGTATGCCTCTTTTATCAGTTTACGCCCCATTTTGTTTTTTTCCGGCCTCATACCGATTATTTTTTTTTAGATAGACACCCCCACCGCCAACATTGTTTCCAATTAATATCGGGGAGTTTGAAGTCCCTCGATAAAAACAATTTCCTAAATAATTGCCACCACACAAATGTGTGCTTGTTTGGACCATTTTAGAAAATTAAAATGGATACAAAAAAAGGTGGAAATGGCTGTAGATAATTTTCTGCACAACTAACTGTGGTATCTTTCATGTACAATGCTTCATCAAAAGGTACAATGCCTCTAAAAATCCAGACCGTCTGTTCCCTCTAACAACAAACATCTCCTGGAACCAGCCTCGTCACCTCCCAGGTCAGCCCCACCCCCACCCCCTACATCACCATACAACCAAACATACATTCTTTTTTTTTTTTTCATTTTTCACACAAAGACAAGACGTTATGTTAGGATGACCTTGAGTCTCCCTCCCCCCCATCCACATCACTTTAATTTCCCACCCCAGTCGAGACCCAGGTTCCTCCCACCGCCCTAACCTACATCAGAAATTTTACCGTCTTTATAAACCTCTCTAGCAGCAACAGAGAGAGAGAGAGGAATCAGACACCAGACCAGACGGTACGGTGCTGAACGATACGGACACACAAAGCCTTGGTCCTGTATGTCAAAGACAACTGCTAAATAACAAATTAAGTTTTATCACGACTTTAAAAAAAAAACAACACATAATTATAAATCACTTGATATGATACCAACATGAAATAAAACTAACACGCGTATCTTCTTTATTCACTTTGCCTTTCACCTATTTCGTAGCTATCTGTACATGTTTTTTTGTCCTATTTGGATAATACATTGCAGAGTGTTATCAATACAAAATCTGGTATATTAATTTAAATAAAAATATGTATTCGTAATTTAGGTGATATATAGTATATTGCTTCTATCCCTTTTGTATGGTATAAAATAATTACCGTTTGTTATGTATAATACCCAATCTATATGAGGTATGTAGTATTTAAATAAAAACAATAATAATAAATATATTTGTATGAGTTCAGTTAATTCTGGTAGTAACTAATTTGAACATGTATTTTTTTTTTCTTTCAATAAAATAAGCGGTATTATTCGGTTTAGTCCACGGGAAGTAATTCAAACAATGTCATATACCCATATACTAGAGTTACTGGACTTTGTTAATTTTAGTTACCGGTACATGCAATTCGTAAAGGCCAAACTGCAATACTGTGAAATTTTATTGTAGTTGCTCTTTTTTTTTGGACATTTTTTTTAAATTTTGGCTTACAATTTTTTAATTTTTTTAAATTTTTTTTTAGCTTACAATCTTTTTTTTTTGGCTTAAAATTGCATTATTTAGTCATTTATTTTGGCCTACAAGTTCTTAAAGCTCTATTAAAAGTGTGAATTATACGGTTGAATAATTTGGCCATGTTTCATTGTTGTGTATGTTTCACACTCGGTTTACTATCAATTAAAACTTTCTGAATGCAAGTGTTACAACAATGAACAGTTTAATTACAGTTTAATTACTAAAGTAAAAAAAATATAAATGTTATTATTTATTTCTTAAAACAAAAACAAAAAAAAAAAGATCAGTCTGTTTACTGTGACCTTGACGTCTTTATCGTGATCATAAAGCATGTCACAGTTGATACATACATTTGCAACAAAATTTGAACTCAATAACTGACATTAGCAGGGTCAAAAAAAAAAGTTAGCCATATCGCAAGTACTGACCCTACACCACTTCGTGACATCGCTGTGGACAGAAACTTGATATTAAATGTACAGGGAATCAGGGAACCCTTGTCTTATTTAGGAACCCTTGTCTTATTTAGGAACACATGTCTTATTTAGGAACCCTTGTCTTATTTAGGAACCCTGTCTCTCATTATAGGAACCCTTGTCTTATTTAGGAACCCTTGTCTTATTTAGGAACCCTTGTCTTATTTAGGAACCCTGTCTCTCATTATAGGAACCCTTGTCTTATTTAGGAACCCTTGTCTTATATAATAACACTTGTTTCATTATAGGAACCCTTGTCTTATATAGGAACCCTTGTCTTATATAGGAACACTTGTCTTATTTAGGAACCCTGTCTCTCAGTGTAGGAACCCTGTCTCATATAAAAGTCCTACACATCTATTGTTTTCAAACAGGATAATAATAATCAATATTGCTATGAACTGTGTGTGTGTGTGTGTTTCTGATGTAGCAATGAGTAAAGGTTGGTGGTTTGGTTGTGTGGACTGAATAGCTTCTGACGAAATCACGAGGTGGTATGTCGTAATTCAAGTTAATACTGGTGAGAGAGGTGGGGGAAAGCTAACACAAGTCACGTGACACAAAGTGTACATTTTTAGAGTGAGTTAGATTTTGATTAAGGTATCCTTTATAACTTGTGTTTCTACATACATGTATAATAAGTGGAAAGCTGGGTATAGTTAGTCATCTTCAAGTTTGTTTTAAATACCCATGTTCAAGTTTATTTCCAGGTTCTACACGGCTTACAACAGTTCAGTTGTGCTAGCTGTTTGGGGCAACAAACCAACAACTGAGTAGCAACAAGACCTGTGTTACATACAATTTAGAAAGTTCTAACGTATTAGGTCGACCTAATTAGACGCCGGGAAAACATTCGAGAAATTATCAGACGAAATAAACTTAGACGTAGGCCTGTGGTTTACGTTCCAGAGGTCTTTACAACCACCACCATCTTCACGCAGATTTCCCATTACTTTTTTTTTCTACGAAATGCAAGCAGATAAAGCTAAGGTCAGAGGTCGACAGTTTTAATGCGAAAATTGCTTCATTTATATCGCATTAAGATTCGTTTTTTTCTCTTTCTTTTTTTTATATATATAGAAATAAGGTCTGGTTTAACTGAAGGGTGAGCCTACACACGCGTGACGCCTCATTGCTCATGGAGCCTCAACCCACTCTCTTGGAGGAACTAAGAAAAGACTGAAGCATGAGGCGAAACAGGAAAGAAAAAAATGTTATTATTTTTTTGCTTTACTTAACGTATTGTTTTATGTTTTTTAAATGTCCAGGCCTGTCTTCTAGGTTTTTGTTGGTCCAACACAGCACCCATTTCCCTTGCACCTACATGGGGAAAACGCACAGGGGAGGGGGGGGAGGGCGTGGCCAAGAAACGGAAAGATCCAATGAGGCAGAAATAGGGAGGTGTGGGGGGGGGGGGAGTGGAACGTAGCTGAGCACTTCAAAGACGTTTTGTTTAAACTGGGTCATTCGGGGAGGTAACCAGCTTTAGGGAGGGCCGTGGAGAGGGGAAGAGAGAGCGGGTGGTGCAGGAGTTAGCGCGTGGGGAAGGCCCTGCGAAGAGACGTGTCCCTGATAGTGCCGCGGCTAGATAGCCCTGCGCGTATCCTAAGGTTTTCTAAGGTTAAAGGTCGCACGATTCCAGGCGCAAGCACGTGAAACTGAATACTCACGCCATAGGGAGCAGAAGTATACGTAGTTAGATAGGAGGAGGAGGGTGACAGGGAGAAAGAGTGGGAGAGGGGGAGGGTAGTGGAGAGGTAAGAGTTATAAAGAGTGGAGGGAGACTTTGAGAGACACTGACTCAATATAAGAGACTGGAAAAAGACATTAAAAAAAAAAAAAACATTTTCCCGCCTCGCACATTTCAGACATAATGTTGACTCCCCCCCCCCCCCCCCACCCTTGTCCCTTGTTGAGCGTGAGCGCTAAATGGAGAGGAAGAAGGTTTGATAGGATAGAGGTAGGAAACGAGGAAAGAAATGGTGGTGAGTAGTAAAAGACTAAAGCACCATAGGGGAATGACGTCATGTGGCACTGTAAAGTGTATATAGTCCCTACCCCCCCCCCACACCCCTTTATTTTCCTCTGTTCATTGACACCCCCTACACACACAAACACACACACACACAAATTTCTCCATTCTATCCATCAACTTTTACCGCCAGCCTGGCACTCTGACCTTTAACAGAACTCGACTCTGTTCCCGCAGCCCTCGTTCTCGTGTTGGATTGTAGACTAGGTACCTACAGCTCTCTGACTGAGCTTCTCAAATGAGTACCAGTGTACCACGAGTAACCCGACTGCTTATGTGTAGTACTATATTATCTATTTGTGCCAAATGCCAACACACTTTTTTTTTTATCTTACAGGTTAGGACTCACGGTAGAAGAATGAAAGTGTCGTTTCACCACCCACCCACCCCTGCTCAACCATTTTTGAAAGTTCAAACAAAAAATCTCTTTAAGCAAATGTTTACTCCCTAACAAAGTTTTTGCATCACACACACACACATTTTTCCACAAAACAAAAACACACAAGCACACACCGGTCGAGTTATTTACATCTCCTAATTCGACAACTAAACATGACGGATCCGATCGAGACCTCAACACTGACCTGCAACGTGGGCAGTTTATCTTTATCTTATCTTCTTATCTTATATAATACAGACGTTACTTCAAAAAAAAAAGAAGATGATTACGTCCTCCCAATGGTTCATTGCCACGTCCTACAGACCTGTGACGTGGCAACGAGCTACTGGTCTAAACTGCCCAGAGGTTGTGACGTTGCAGTTCAGTGTTCAGGCCTTCAATCCGATTCACTTCGTATTCATCTTTTTAACTCAACTCTGAAAGAGGATTAATTTCGACCCACTAGGCGGGCGTGGAGTTTAATTTTAACCATCACTACAAGAAGTATACTGTCTGGACTCTCAAGTCTCACTGCCAGGGAGTATAGGGTTAACTCGTAATCCACGCAAGGCGGTTACATTATGTTCACACACACACACACAAAAGCACACCTTAATTCTCTGACTCTCCATCTACCTATAGATTGATGCTAAACCCCCCTCTCGAATCTCCCCCCTCCTGTGTGAGTAGTATCATTTACCCCCCTCCCCCTCCTTTTTCTTCTCTTCATCTTTCTTTGCTTTATTCTTTCTTTCTATTGCCTCTTGTTCGCTCTAAGATAAACACCAGTGTCAAATTTTCTTCCGAACGGAGAAAGGGCGGGTATGCCCATGCCCGGGCGCCAAGACACTTAGATGGAAAACACGTGTATAAACCAAGGTGTGTGTGAGGGAGAGAGGGAGGGAGGAAGGGAGGGAGGGGAGTAATGAGTGAGTTAAGAAAGCAGACTGAAAGATGGAAAGATAGCGTCGAATTGAAAAAAAAATTGAAAAAAAAAAAGATGGTTGCTCCATCCCTGCTGTCAGAACTGATTATCATCTCAAACCGAGGCTCTAATCGAGGGCAATTTTAAGATGGTTTTGTTGTTCGACATTACATTAATGCAGACAGGGTTAGGGCAACAAGAGGGAAGACCTGGAAAATAGATATACGATAATATATGATTTAGTATATATATATATATATATATATATATATATATATATATATATATATATATAGAGAGAGAGAGAGAGAGAGAGAGAGAGAGAGAGAAAGAGAGAGAGAGAGAGAGAGAGAGAGAGAGAGAGAGAGAGAGATACACATATATATCTATTTTACATCTACATTTCAACATGCAGACAGACAGAAGGACGGATAGATAGATGGATAGATAAAAAGAGATTTTCCAGAATAATCATCTCAAGATAAACAAGAACAAGAAAGTACTCAAAGACTTTCTATTGAGTGGGTTACAATACACCAAGGAACACAGACCAAACTGACCGCCCAGAAACACGAGTGACCTTTCAACTTTTTCCCCTGCGGAAAAACAAAGCCACGCTTCCAAGAGGAGCGAAGTGAAACGAGGCGCGGACAAGTGTGTGTGGGGGGGGGGGAGGCAATGCTCGTGCAGGATCGGGTGTCCCCGTGAGAGTCGCGCGACGCGACTGTGTGTATGCTCGCGAATACTTCAACACTGACAAGAAGAAAACCACGAGAGTTGTAACTCTACATTAGGACTGGAAAGCAATATGGTAGACTTTGTATTTTTTTTTTATTGCCACTGTGTCCGTGACCCGCAAAGGAGAAACAAAGCAGCAGATGTAGTGTTTTTTTTTTAAGCACTGACCAGGGGGCGGCGAAACATTTAAGACCAACTTGTTGCAGGCGAAGACAGACCTCCCTAATACAGCTGGCTCGTTCTTACTAACTGGACTGACAGACATATTTTAAACAGTGTTTCAAAATCGCCTAAAAGATATATATTTCGAGGGGGGGGGGGATTCTTTACATATCATTTTTACTTTGTTTGAGAAATTGCTTACTTTAAAAAAAAATATAATGATATTGACAAATATAGCTACACAACGGTAATAAAGTCAGATCTAATAGAATCAGAAAGAATAAAAGTAGATAAAATAAAGTCAGATTCGCCAATAGTAATTTATTTTCTGTTTCGATTTTATGAAGATCTTTGCAAATTGCTGAAACTATTTCAACAACAGACATTTAATGTATAACCACCTCAAAACCACGTCAACACACACGGACATGTAACAGGTAATCCTAAGCATTAATTCCCCCAAACTATACACATACACACAGTTTTCCTTCTCGATTCAGTTCAGTTATTCTATTCTATTATTCCACATAGCGCCAGGCATAACTTTTTTTTTTGCTACGTACTGTCCATAGTGAATGGGGGGGGGGGGGGGATGAAAAGTTATTGTGTATGCCTTTACCTAGCTCCTCCCCCCGCCCCAACACACACACGCACAGTTTTTACCTTTGACAAACATTAAGAGTCTACCCTTCACCCGAAACAAAATTCCCACGAGCTACACCCGTACCCAGCCCTCCCCTCCAATATATATATATATCCCTTTTTCTCTCGTACCAGTTAATGAAATGTATTTTTAGCCTTAAGTGCTAGCTTGCCCTGCCTACAGTAGGCCTAGTTATAGGTAGCTGGCTCCAAGTGAAAGACTTACAGCAGGCGACCAGACTTAGGGACAACAAGATAAGTAACAAGATCCCAGCAGGCGACAACCTGACTACTAAGTAGACGCCCCACACTCCAATCACGCGACCATAAGTGTGCTGGTCTTGTGTCTTCACTCTGGAGGAGGAGAAATTTCCGCAACTCTTAGGAAGCTCATTGAACTGTGATTGATTTCAATCGATATCAATCCAATATCAAAGCAACGCGGTACGAAATTTGTGATTGAATAATTAGCACCTTAGCATTTAACTTATTTTTTTTTAATTCAATCTTTTAAAAAATATAATCAATAGTTTATAATGGTATATATATAAAAAAAAAAGGAAAGTTCCCCTTTCAGACCTTGTGATCTATGGGCAGATGATCTGTGGGTTTTTTTTTTTGCGGCCACGGTTAACAAGGTAGTCTTCTGGCCAGCACAACGACCAACCGCCTTCACTTTCCCCAACTAATGTCAGGTACCGATTAGAGCTGGGTGGACTCAGAGGCGCCCTAAAGATCCCGAAAGTAAAGAAAAAATCAAAGTCTTCACCAGGATTCGAAGCCAAGAGCTTCACCACCAAGCCTCCTAGTTTATAACTGCGAATGACCAAAACCACTTGCAAATTACTTTAGAACTAATAAGTCAATCAATGGCTATTTGCTACTGATTCAATTCTGACAAATTAAGCAAGACAACTAACTATAACTAACTATAATATCTTCTTGTTTTTTGCTGTTGTTGTTTTCTAACAGTTCATCTCAACTATGGCTGGATGGCTATCAGAACCCCTCAACATGATGGTAAGAACGAAGAAGAAGAAGAACAGAATATATTTTTTTAATGCAGAAATTGAAAATAGACCTTTCCAATCTTTAGACTTTAGACCTACCTAGCTCATTTTTTTGTGTGACCTAATTAACGCATGACTGACCTGCTCATTCTCAACTACTGCGGTAAGTTTCCCTTTCTATTCCAAGTTTTCGAACAAGCCATTTGGATACGGATGAGTGGCTATATGGATGGATGGATAGTTGTGTAAGTCTATATATACCCCCGTCCCCCGAACTCTAGATCGTATACCGGGGAAGATAAATGATCTCAGCAGACGACAAGAGAGCAGCAGAAGGCGGCACACGTTTGAGCGTTCACTACACCGGCGGTTCTCGGGTTCTGGTAACGCCGGGAGGGAACACAATACGGGGGACACGACAATTCGTTCACTGACATTTCGTTCACCGACAAATCGTTCACGACTTTTCGTTCACCAGACATTTCGTTCACCAGACATTTCGTTCACCCGACAATTCGTTCACGCGACTATTCGCTCACGGACTATTCGCTCACAGACAACTTGTTCACCGACAACTTGTTCACCGACAGTTGGTTCACGACAAATCGTTCACGCGACAAATCGTTCACTAACAATTCGTTCACAGACAAATTGTTCACAGACAAATCGTTCACTGGATATTTCCAAAAACAAAAAATTGCTAGAGATCGGGCCTAATCCGAAATTCTTTGTAAATTTTTGTTTGTTTGTTGTTAATATTTTGTTAACGAGGACAGTATGTGATAAAACATTATACTGAAAAGAAAAAAGAGATCTTACAAGCAAGCTGAAACATTTAAATGGGTCCTCACTTTACTCTAGGTAACATTTTTACTTTCAACTTGTAGGCCTTCTTTTACACTCATGTCCATCATGTAGTCTAGTTCGACCTACCCATATTTGCTTATCTTCTTAATAGCGGTCCAGATGTTTAATTAACATACCCATTTTATTGATATCTTATTAACAAAAACAAATCTTATCTTATATAATACAGACGTTTCTTCAAAAAAGAAGATGATTACGTCCTACGCGTCATGCATTCTGCCAAGTCACTGGTTTTCCTGGCTAGCTCAGACACACTAGTATTTTTTCAACAATCCTTTCAGTGTTTTTACGAGAGATAATTAAGATTTTTAACAATGGTACTAGATTTGGTACAATATATGGTTTCACTGTTCAACTCTGAACGTCACATACTAGATACAGATCTAAGGTTAATACTTATCAATTAAGACATCTAAAAAAAAAACAACTAATTACATATACAATACTAGAAAATATTTTGGTTCCCTATCAAAAAATTAAAAATGTATCGCAATAAAATTTAAAAAATTGTTTCAATAAATTTGTAATTGAAGTCCAAGCAATCAAATTAATCTACCAATCGGTGGTCACATATAGAAACAAGTTAACTAAAATAAAAATAAAATAGAACTCCTTTTAAACTTGATGGAAAGTATTATACTAATGTCTAGTACATATTTTCAATGTTAACAGATTGAACATGTGTATAGGCAATGTCCAATAAAGTTTAATTACTTCCAGAGGAGCCAGTCTGTCTAGCACTCCACTAGGTGTTAACTAGAGTATCCAGATGAATGGGTAGATTCCCGGTAGATGACAAAAAAAAAAAAAAAAAGAGGGGGGTGTGTGTGTGTAAAGGTATATTAAAGGTGAAAATAAAAATGTTACCTATAGTAAAGTGAGGGCCCATTTAAATTTTTCAGCTAGCTTGTAAGGTCTCTTTTTTTTAATTTTAAGTATAATTTTTATCACATACTGTCTTCATTAACAAAATATTAACAACAACAACGAAATTAAATAAACTCGAATTAGACTTAGACCTGATCTCTAGAAATGTTTTTGTTTTTGGAAATAATAGCTACAAAAGTTTTAATGTAAATAAATTAAACACGCGACGAGAATATATAATATTAACAATATGTTACTATCCAGTGAACGATTTGTCTGTGAACAATTTGTCCGTGCCGTGAACGAATAGTCGCGTGAACGATTTGTCGCGTGAACGATTTGTCGTGAACCAACTGTCGGTGAACAAGTTGTCGGTGAACAAGTTGTCTGTGAGCGAATAGTCCGTGAGCAAATAGTCGCGAATTGTCGGGTGAACGAATTGTCGGGTGAACGAAATGTCTGGTGAACGAATAGTCGCGTGAACGAAAAGTCGTGAACGATTTGTCGGTGAACGAAATGTCAGTGAACGAATTGTCGTGGAACCCACAATACGATAGCACCGGGCGTAACAATGGCCTCGCATCAGATTAGCAATTACTTTAACGGTTAAATTATCCAATGGTCTGATGGGAACCATAATGCTATTTAAAGATGGGTGCATTGTCACTGCGTCAGCTTAACGAGATAGAGTACGGAGTATGGAGATCGTATTCTAGATGCTATATCGAGGAGAGAGGAAGAGAGAGAGAGAGGAAGAGAGAGAGAGAGAGAGAGGAAGAGAGAGAGAGAGGAAGAGAGAGAGAGGGAGAGAGAGGAAGAGATGGAGAGAGAGAGGAAGAGAGAGAGGGAGAGAGAGGCAGAGAGAGGGGGGAGAGAGGGGAGAGAGAGAGGAAGAGAGAGAGAGGAAGAGAGAGAGAGAGAGGAAGAAAAAGAGAGAGAGAGGGAGAGAGAGAGAGAATCAAGACAATGTGATATTCAAAGTACAATATTATTCCGTTGAAGCCATGTACTTGTAAGTAATAATACTCTCGCCATGTCCTTAAATAACGTTGGCACTTCCATACAGAGAAACGTTGTGATTTGCTCTCTTTGGGTGACCTGATCGAAATATTCAGAATCCTGAACTGATATAGATCCAAGTTATTGTATAATGTCAACTGGGCAATACTTAAATGACAATCGTTTTTTTTAAAGTTTGTTTGTTTGTTTTTAAAATGTTTGACATGTTTCGGATGTTCCTTCAGAGTTGAAGATACTTTACTTCCTAGTCCAAATCTCCCGCAGGACGACGGGGGATGGGAGCGGGCAGGGTTTGAACCTGGGACCATCGATAAGTTCGAACGACAGTCCAGCGCGTAAACAGCACGACTATGCAGCCATTTTATTTTTGGATATATAGTATATATACTGTCGAATAGGATACTCAATAATGATTCGAGTGAAATAGTATACACACACACACACACACACAAATACATACACAGACACACTAATTAAAATCTGTCCAATAAGTGAAAATTAATTAACAAAGGAGGAGAGAGAGGCTTAGGGTAGTATTACAGTTTCAGTATCAGGCCGGAACTGTATACAGGCCAGGCCCCAATAAAGTACGCTATTGGGCTACTTTAAGGGCCTTTTGTTGTTACAGCCTGGAGTGACGAGGAGAGGTGAGGTTGGCCTTTAACTGAATACCTTCATTACCTCTCCTCTCCCCTTCTCTCTTTACCCTCGAGCCCCCCCCTTTTTTCCCCCAATCACTCCCCTCTTACAATACACAAACACACACACACCAAATAAGATAAAGGGGGCCGATGTCGAGTCGACACAGTTCTCAGGACCTGTTAGCCAATCGTAACGAGCCTTTGCTAGGCCACGAGTGGCAGGTGTTACTTCTGGTGTAGAAACCAAAGTTTACCTGCCCCCCTCCCGCATATCTCACCTACACACAGGTACCAGGCGAGGAGAGCTGGGGGCGCAGGGGGAGGGTATGATGACGATACACGAAAAAGGGGGGGGGGACGATACAAGAATGAAGAAGTGCTATAAGGATCAACTATTTTTGTTTCCTTTGATGTTTGTATTGAAGGATAAAGCATCTTTATAAATACAGCTTTGACTTACATTTTATAACAATAGTTTTAAAAACAATACAGAAATCTATATATTCAATGTTAAGTTCGATAGTAGTTGCCCTATAAAGCAATGATGTCAATAGCTCATAAAGCACGACTACATTTCCACATAAATGCACAAAGGAACGTATGTAATTTATAAGATGTGTACATCAGTTTGAAATGTGTACTTTCAATACCGAGCTTATACCAAAAAAAAAAATGAGTAAAACATACAAGTAAAGTGATCCAGTCCGTCCAATAGAGTGAGGGGGCTGTTCGGAAAAAAGAGGGGGGTGGAGCAACACTGATAATTATTGTGGTGTATCTGGATCATTAGGACTAAAGATTCGGACGACTTTCACGTTCGGACAGAAGACATAAATTGAGTTGCACAATTGATATTTCGGTATTGCGATTTTATTTTCCTGGTATATGAACTCGACACCTTTCGTTGAATCGTAAGTGCATTATCACTCGGCCATCACTTCTCGATAAGTTGGGCTTTAAAAAACAAGGAAGCCCTGACATTTCTTGTATGTAACCAGTGTGTAACGTCAGAACTGTTGTTGTTTTTTTCAGGCAATAGGGTCTTCCAAGTGCACTGGTGAGAGTTGGGTGCACTGCTATGTGCACTACGTATCATGAACATCCCACATAAGACACACACACACACACACACACACACAGTCAGGGCTTGTTGTCATTGATTTTTTTAAAGATGCAATTCAGTTTAAAATAAAGAAACCAAAGAATTCCAAGCATTTGTAGAAAATGTTTCAGTATTAAACTTTGAGTTTTGAACTCAAAACACAAACTTTCTCTCTTTCTCGCGCACCGAAAGACCTGATCATTTTACATGAAGAGCTCATGCTCGTAGCTTGATAATATTGTAAATATGTTACCAGATGTTACCAGACCAGTCTCAGACATTGAACTTTTCATGTGCGTGTGTGCGTCTATTAGATTTTTTTTTTAATGTCAGAGCCTAAAAAATGCACCTGCCGAATAAACAGTCAACCTTGAAGAGTCCATGTCAACACGTCTAGTGGAATGTCTTTTTTTTTTGTCTTTTGACCTATATAGATCTAACTCTAGGTAGACTCCACCGCTACTAAAACACTGCAGCGTATTGACATAATAAGGGAGAGGGGTTCTTCAGTTCAAACCCAACGAATATCGCCATTGTTGCATGAATTAGTATCGCCCAAGATTCGCTAACAACATTAGCATGAATAAATGAAGAAATCGATACTTGAAAAAAAACAAATAGTTCTGATCTCTTCACGGAATGGAGGTAGCGTCCGGCCTTTGTTAAATCTGTGATGAAAATGTTAATCTTGTTAAAGTAGCGACAGACCATATAATATACAAGAGCTCATCGTTGTTGTGACTGGTATTTATTAATACCACTGAAAGAAGTGGATGTTTAAATTATAGCAATAGCAGTTTTTAACACGGCATTTGGTCTTTCGGTTCATCTCGGTGAATGTTTTAATTGTACACGACCCAGGTTGACCTGATTATGGAGTTTAAATATTCAAACGCGTCCCTGAGACGTTAAGCGTAGGCGAATGAAAGACCAGGTTTTCAGCCCTCGAAAGAGCACTAACACTTGTCCTTCAAGGCGTACGTCGTGAGTAAATCTAAGGGGCTGTACGGTGGGGGGGGGGGAGAGCCATTGAAAGGTGTGGTTGAGGGCGTGAGACGAAATTGGGAAACTGTGGGGCCTCAGGGGGGAGGGAGCGAGCGAGCGAGGCAGTGCAAAAAAAAAAAAAAGGCTGGCGTTGTCAGGACTCGTTCTATTCTATTAGCGTCATCCACGAGTCTATTTCACCTGCCTGACAATTACTTCGCCTTCCAGTGGTAATTATAGCTTCTAGATTCAAAGTGTCTTAAAAGGAGGGGGGGGGGGGGTGAGGCGCATTAATTTGCGCATGTCTGTAGCCTGTGAACATAGGCAAGAACGACAATGCACGAGCCTAATCGCGAGGGTTTTTTTTAGAATAAGGAATTCAATGGCTTTGAGTGATTACAATAAAGGTAGGCTAGACATGATTTTTTTTAGAGTTTTCACGTCAGTTTTGAACACAGAAACAGCCACAAACAACTCCATTCCTTTCAGGAGACGGGAAAGTTCAGCTTTTGTTGCCTTGTCTACTAATTAACTAGCTATCACTTACAAATATAACAACAAATGTTGAGCGTTCACAACGTCGGTTGTAATTATTTTAGGGCAGTATATACCAAAAATATATATATACAAAGTAATCAAATAAATCTAAAAAGAAAAGGGGGGGGGAGAGAAAGAATTGTGAGGCATGGGGGTCCTGATGTCTACGCCACTGCCACTTTATAGGTACAGACTTTGACAACGTTTTGGTCACACCAAACATTTATGTGGTTCTATGAACACAGATGTACACTCAACTCGTCCACCATTAACGTGGCAGTGTACGTTAATGAAGTGATGACATTGGGGAATGCCTGGGAACCAGCAGACACAGGATAGTGTCACGTTACCAACACTGGATTTGGACCTTCAGTTGTATCTTGTTATGTAGACATCTGCCCATCACACTAGTGCATAGACTCCACACATGTTTATTATGCATACATCGTCGTCCAAAGATTTAGATTAACAGACACTATTGCACATAGATTAGACTTTTAGTGTATCATACATTTCCATAAAGCAGCTCCATCTGCAATCGACGTTGCAAAATATATAGGTCACAGCTGGGTCTTCATATCCACGACATTCTGCAATCTTTGAGTTCTAAGTGACTATTTGAATGAAGATTTAATTTTTCGTTAAACGTCCAGTTAATTGTTGATTTACTGCCTGGTTCATGTCAAAATAATAATTCTTTTTCAACCGCTCGAGTGATTTTTCAGTCAGAAACTGTGGCTTGATCTTGTCCCGAAGACGTCATTACGCCATTGTCTATTCCCACAGCACAAAAGTTATACAACAATTTAGAAACAGAATGATGAATTCGAGGTATATCACACATGAATGTCCCAAGTCTTCGTTCTCAAAACTGACAAATAAATAGTCAAGAATTTAGTGGTTTTTTTTTTTTGTTCTCGTAAATAGTCTTAGATTTAGGCATGTTTTGTTAGTTTAAATTGTCACAGATTCAGACATGTTTTATTGTGTAATTAGTTAAACATTTAGATATTGTTGATGTGCAAATAGTCACAGATTTTGATGTTTTATTGTGTAAGTAGTCATAGATTTAGACATGTTTTATTGTGTAAATAGTTATAGATTTAGACATGTTTTATTGTGTAAATAGTTAAAGATTTAGACATGATTGTGTAAATAGCCACTGACATTTTTAGTTGTGTAAAAAGTCAAAGATTTAGAAATATTTTGTTCGTGTAAATAGCCACATCTACAAAGTACGCATACAAGTGTCACGTGACGTGAAACGAGCCTGACACTAAAACAAAGAACCAAACAGTACCGTGTGTTTGACTTTGTAGTACCTCTGGTAGTCTTTCACGTCTGCTGAACTGGAGCCTGGGGGCTGAAACAGTGAAAGGACGGGGGAGAAGAGGAGCGCCCCTCCAGATGCCCTGGCACCACAGTCTTTGTTGTTTGGGTGAGTGATTAAACTACTTACACTATCATAGCACATACTCTTTAACTATTGTGGGTGAGTTAGGAAATGGAATGCGCGTGCTGAGACAGTGTGAGGAAGTGGTAAAAAAAAGGAAGGAGGTAGAATGAGAACAAGGTAACGGAGTGAGTACATGGTCTCAGAAACTAGAGTGAGTACAAGAGTTGGGAAGCAACAGTCGAAAAAACATCAACAAAAAAAAAACAGCCAACTCCACTCAGGGGCGCAAAACCTGATGAGAAGAGCAGGCATCGTTGGTGAGTAAAAAAAAAATAAAGAGTAGTGGTTTGGAGGAGCGTGTTTCTGTGACCTCAATCTTCTTTCTTTCTTTGCTCACCTGACCCAGATAGCTACAACATACATCGAATATACTCACACACAGCAACAAAGACTTTTTAACAGCAAAAAAAAAAAAAAAATTGCCATGTACTTAGAGTTGTGAGTTATGCTATACGATCAGTTTAATCATTAGATATGTACAAATTGGCAGTCCTTATTTCAACAATATATAAATGTATACCCTTTAGAACAGTGTTTCCCAAACTTATGTTCCGCTGAGCCCTAGTGTTCCGCGAGGCCTTAATAGGCGCTTAACAAATGACTGGAACAATTAAATAGTAGTCCAACACGTGAATTCATCTATCTAAATAATAATAATAATGAGTTCCGATAAGTGTTCAGAATGTGTGAAGTGTTCCGTTAAAGAACAAGTTTGGAAAACACCGCTTTGGAGCAAAGTGAACCCATGATGTAGACAATAGGTTACAAACAAAATAAGACGATTGGTCAGCAAACAAAATGAAAAAAAAGAAGAAGTTCGAAAGAAACGAAATTATAGCCAATGTAGTCAACAGCAATAAGTCTAAGATTTGTGAGGATATATATAGACTAATTATAGAGAGTATATAGAGAGAGTTGATGTATCACATTCTTAATGAGTTGGGTTAGTCATTTTTCATCTTGTTTCGAAGTAACGTCTGTATTTTATAAGATAAAAAAAAAATTCGCCATGTAGTCAAAGGACAGAATGTGTAATTCATTTATCACTATGTGCATGGATTTTTGTTTTCAAAGGTAAAATTGGAAGAGAATGACGTTTGCCCCCTGGTCATCATGAGTTCAAGTCTAAGAATACTCTGCCAACATGACTGACCACTTACTTTGCAAACGAAAGCCTGACAAAAATTGCTTCGCTTACTGATTAAACACAAAAAGAACGCCAAAGAAAGAGCCTCCAACATTAGGAATGTCCGAATCTGTATGCCCACTGTGTCCAGCTGACTTCCTACCCCCCATTTCTGCTTTTTTTTTTTTAACAAAGTAAATCTCCCCCCCCCCTTTTTTTTTCGAAAGAAAAACAAATGGACAAAAAAAAATAAGGGAGGGGGGTGGAGTAGGATGGTTTTAAGAAGAGCCATTAAACACAGGTCTGGCATGTACCGAGCCGGGAGGAACTAGGACCATAATTTGTTTGCCCGAAACGGTAACCAAACATCCTAGAGGGGCATGCCGGCAGATTGCTAAATACTCCAGACGCCAGAAATATAGAAGGGGGCTAGCATCAAAGATAAATATCCCAGCATCCACAGTAAGACGTCGGCAAACGTCACGATTCTGTGACGTATTGACTTCGCATGCCACTAACAGGACGACTTGTTTTACTCTCTTTTTTCCATTCCAGCATTAGAAATAACCGGAAGTTGACGTATAAGTCAAAATTGAGATCGATTCAAGTCGTAAGTCTTAAAAATTGGAATCGATTCCAGCTGAAACGGAGTGAGTACATGGTATCTCGGAATTTTAAATCTAACAACAAAACTCTTATGTTTCCAAGCTGCAAAGAATTTAAAGCAATTTATTTTTTAAAAATCAAGCTAATAAATGTGATCCATTTTGTGTTCTTGATAATAATAATAATAAAGAAAAATACAAATAATCATTATCGTTCTTATTTTATCTTATAAGATGCAGACGTTACTTAAAAAAATAAAAGATGATTACGTCCTACGCGGCATGCATTTAGTCATGCGTGTTAACCAATGACTTAAATTCTGCCAAGTCATTGATTTTCATGGCTGACTCAGGCAACCCATTCCATGCTCTAATAGCACTAGGGAAGGAGGAGTATTTGCACAAATTTGTCCTAGCATATGGAACGTATTATCATTATCAAAAGCATGAGATCGAAGATTATCTGACATTGTTAGGATCGATACTCGTGGAAAGGACACACTATTCACTTCAGTGTTACAACAAATGCAGTCAGGCCAGGCCCTCTGACATGTACCAAAATAATTATTTGGAATGTTCAGGCTCTCAAGGACCTCAGTTGTCAACAACGCTTCAGCAGGTCACGTGTAAAAAAAATTCCACTGCCACATAATCTCCAATCCTAGGTTTTAAAATTTTAGCAGTTTTAGTCATTATCAGTTTTTAGTTATTTATTTTATTATTTATAGTCAAATTTCGTTCATACGTCCAATGGCTGCTACTGTACCAGGTGTGTGTGTGTGTGTGTGCACGCGCTAAGTCGAACAATGCATGTACTAGTGACTTAAGACGTCTGCCAGTCCAAGCTATCACCCTCGTCCTGGTAAATAGGAAGAAGGCGGCAAAAATCGCTTTAAAAAAAACTAATTCTTAAATAACCGAAGATTCCTAGAAAAAAAAAAGGGAGGGGGGGGGAGAGTCAGGGATAAGATGACTGCGGCCCGCGACTGGCACTAACGCGCCCATTGTTTCAAGCAGATGAGATGGCAATATGATCGCTGAGACTGACAGGTACATAGGCGGAGATTCGTGGGAAACGCGAGCAACGCTTTAAGGGGGGAGAGATGGAAAGAAACAATGTCAAACGTCAAATTACAATAATCAGACATATATGTAATAATGCTGTAAATTGTATTGGTTATCACACCCCCCCCCCAATTACACAGAGACGGTTTTAGTGTAATCAAGTCATGATATCACAAGAAAGTTTGGGAAAATGAATTAGCTATTTAAATGACGCGATTGTTTAACGCTGACAGTCTTGTAGTCTTCAACCCCCACCCCACCCACAAACCAAACCTTTAAACACATACACGCACACCCACAAACACATACACGCACAAACCCCCTACACATACAAATACTCCCCCCCCACACACACACACAATAATAGAGTTTAGTTAAGGCGAAAACCGCTTGGCTATCTATCAAGGGCGCTCGAGTTCGAATCCCCACTGGAGCAGGTTAATTTATTGAGCGCCTAAAGGCAGCACAGACTTCTCCCAGATACCCTCCCCCCCCCCCCCCCCCACTAGTCAACAAAAGAGCTTGGACCATAAGCATGAAAGTTGCCCTATACAAAAGGAGTTTAAATAACAAAAACAAGCAAGAATAGATAAACACAATACAGAAGTTCTGTATCATTACGTATGTTTCACGGTCGTCAGGTTGTAGCTCCAGACAGACTTTCTAAACCGTTGTAGGCATTGTATTTTCTTTCTAATGAACTTGCATGTCTTCTTATTGGTTCTCATTTTCTTTTTTCAAGTTGGAGGGTTATCAGTCATCCTATATCTAAAATGAACTGCGCAGTGGTTTCCAGATCAGAGAACGAACACTAGCCCAAAGCGGCCAAAGCCCGCCATTTTATAACCCTAACCCCAAACTGTTAGCACGACGCCATGAACTCAATTGAAACTGATGGGTCCGCTCAAATGACCTGACGCGCGGGGGGTCAACTTCATTTCTTACTCAACACTCTCTTACGTTTGAAGTTTTGTTTTTTTCTTTCCTCCAATCGTCGGTTCAGATTTCGCTATAACGATTTTTAACATTCCTTTAGTTTCTCGTTCATTTCACGCGAACACGGACACAGCGTTGAAGGCGAGGGGAAAGAAAAAAGATAATGTCAAATTGACCTTTTCATTTTCTGACAATTTTTTTTTAATACGATTTTAGTTTTTACTTTTATTACATCAGCATGTCATAATTTGTTTCACTAGTGAACACGGTGGCTGGCTAGGATAGGCAAAAAAAAAAAAAAGAAGTGATGTTTTAACTACGGCCCCCGGTTCCTATCCGGCCCCCAGAAAACTTCTGCAAGAAGATTATAATGTAGCTGTAGAGGATTGACTCCATTAGAATAGACGATTTTTTTATGTAGCGGTGGTGTGTATGAAATGTGTAAGAAATATATAGGAAATGTGATGGAAATGTGTTGGAAATGTGATAGAAATAAGATGGAAATGTGTTGGAAATGTGTTGCAAATGTGTTGCAAATGTGTTGCAAATGTAGGCCTTAAACTCGCAGGCCGAACAAAACTTTGGGCACGGATCTCAATGGTTGGGGAGTTTATTATTTAAGAACTTTGTGGTATCGATTAAATTCTCGCATATTTTTTTTTTTTAAATAAATTAACCACTTTTGTATAATGCAAATACCCCAAATGTAAGTTTATTTTAAGGACCTCTACGTCTGTATTTTACAAGGAACAGATTCTGACCAAAACAAAATGCAACCAAAAAAAACAAAAATCTTAGGAACTCAATACATGTCTAAGCACACAAGACACACAAAAGATGGGGGGGGGGGGGGGGGGTATAAAAGGATAGATGATAAAGAAAGAAAAATAAATCGTATATATATTTAAAAAGAGAATTGCTTTTGTCCATAAAAGTTCGTTTCTGTATTCTGCAAGGTTTAAATGTTGGACCGGCACGTGGCCAGGTTAATAGAAGCCGTGTAGCAGAGTGGCTGCCCCTGCCATTAACTCTCCATTTGAAAGCAGCTCAAGGGAAGAAAAGATGGGGGGAAAAAAAAGGGGGGGGGGAGAATTAGGAGATGTAATAAATGAAAATATAAAGAGTGGGAGAAACAATCAAATGAGAAGGGGGGGGGGAAATATTTAGGAATGGTTTCAGGAGAGGCGGAGGAGAGAGATATCCGTAATTTAGATGAAGGCATGTTTGGGTATAGCACAATATGTCTAAAAGCAAGAGAGAGACAGAGAGAGTGGGAGGGCGAGAGCGAGACTGAGAGAGCGAGGTAGAGAGTGGGATAGAGAGAATAAATGAAAGCGAGAGGGAGGGAGAGACGGTGATAGAAAAAGAAAGTGTGTGTGTGAGAGAGAGAAAGAGAGAGAGAGAGGGGGGTATATGATGGTAGAATATGAAGTAATGAAACAGACATGTGTGTGTGGGGGGGGGGGGGCGTAGTAAAGTTTCAGACAGAGCGCGACACGAATGAGGCCGGGGGGTGTGGAGGTCAGCTAGCTACGAGTTTCAAAAACACAACACTGTTGTTGCGACGGATACAGACACAAAATCGCCAGAACTACCTAGCACGCGCGCTACAAGACACGCGCAACAGAACTTTCCTAATTGTGACTCGTCGTGAGCCTTGTGACACGCGTCACTAATTAGTGCGACACACTCGATCAAGCCAGTACGAAATCTAAAGGTGCGAAGTCAGGAGTCAGCAATTACTACTGGAGGTAACTGTGTCAAGCCCTGAATACTAATTATGCAAATCAAAGTAGAAACACGTGACTATGGGATCCATTTTTTGGAAAGGGGGAGAAGCGGAGAGTTAATTCTAAAAAAAATTACTTGCTGCAGACGAGTACGAACACTTACTCCCACCCCCCGAAAAAAACACACACATTAATGAAATATATATCGATAACACACACGCACTTATAATGAATGAGCTCCCCCACCCCCCCCCTTTTTTTTTTGTTCAAGATCAAAAAAAGCCTTTAGCAGAAGTAATGTAGATGCTCTTTCATGAGTGGACCTCCACCCCCTTTCACCCCCCCCCCCCGTTTCTCTGTTGTGTTCCCGTCATATCTGGCGAACAGGATTTAAACCACGACCCTCAAGAAAACCTTATTTACTCATTTTTACCTAATACTTAATATGTATTTTTTTTTATTTCTTGAAATATAATTAAAAAACGGAATACCGCGCATTTAAATGTAGATCTATTTATTTAGATAGGGAATCAAAAAACTTTACTGACTATAACTATCCATGATTCTTTAGTCTGACAGGGAAAATTATACTCGACGTTTTCAAAGAGGAAAAAAAAATATTTCAAACCATTAGCTCAAATTTAAATGTAAATCTAGCCCTTGCGAAATCCATTCATTCGATTGGACAACATAAAGCAAAAAGTTTCAGATATCCCAGCACGTGACTAAAGACGCACTGTGACGTCACAGTGACTCGTGTTTTTCTGAGGACATCCGGCGAGTGTATTGGCTTTAAGCGCTCAATCAGCGGCATCTCTTCGGCGCGAAATAGATTTCACAAGAACGGAGCTTTTTACCCGCGGTACTCTTTCACTTCCGGTGTTACATTCATGGAAACATTTTTTTTTTGGTCCGCAGTTCCGTTCTAAATAGTACCACGGGAGGTAAGGTGGGAGGAGGGGGAGGGGGATTAAAGAGTTGTGCACATAAGACTTTTTTTCCCTTGTTGTTCCATTTTGTCCCATTCAAGAATCGAGCAATATGCCGAGGGCTCTGATTGGTGCAACCATACGTGTCAGTACAACGAATACAGAGTGTGTTAAGTCCAAGCGCTTGTTGTCTTCATTCTTGCACTTTTTAAAAATTGTTTACAATCTGATCCTGCCCCCCCCCCCACACACAAACACGTGACCACGACGGGAAACATTGATATTGCATATCAATGACAATATAAATATCATATGTATCGTACGACTAATCAAGAAGATTGCAAAAAAAAGAAAATTGCCGCATTAAGAATCAATGTACGTACTATGTATCTGTCTCATCTCCGCCCTCTCCCCCCCCCCTCTCAAACAAAACACACACACACACACACAAGAACAAACATTGAAATTCTTGATCCTAAATTCGCCGCTCCTGTCCGCCATGTATGTCTTTTTTTCTACACCGGAAGTTCCCACAGGTCCTCTGTATAGCGGCACGCGCGTGTCATCGACTGAAATAATCTTCAAAACATTCAGCGACAGATCAATGCAAAGATTTTGTGCGATTTTTGTTTTTATTATTTAAATATCAATCAGAGGAGGAGGCTGCTGCTACTTGAGGGGGGGGGGGATATTTAAAAAAAGAGAACGAGGGGGGGCGGGCGTGCTGAGCAGTGAGACTCGTTTTAAATACACTTAATGGCAGAGACGGCATGAATGGCGACAAACAAAAGACTCACTCGACCTCCAAGAGTGAGTACACGGCTGTGGTGACACAAGATCGGTGAGTCGAGTGATGCTAGGGGATTGAAAACATTGTTCAAAGCGGTAAGTGGTGGTGGGGAGTGGGGGGGGAAGAGAGAGGCTGGTGGGGGGGAGATTGATAGAAATATATAAAAATGAGAGAAGAGAAAGAAGAGAGGATGTGAAGAGAGAGTGAGAGAGAATAGAGAAAGGAAGAGGTGGTGGTAGAGATAGAAAAGAGATAAGAGGTTATATGAAAGGCGACCTAAAGTGTATACACTAAATGATTTATTAATGAAAGGTTTTAAATTTAAACAATTATTTAAAAAAACAACTTTAAACTAGCCTTCGCTGCGAAAAAAAAAGCCTAAATAGCAAATTTTGTTCCCAGCATATCTTTAAGAACATTTATTTTAAAAATTGTCTTTCTAAGTTAGAGAGCCGAGCAACTATTACATGTTATATAACGAGTGTATCAACCATTTTTTGTATTATTTGTAAATTTGTGACGTCAGGATAATCATGATTAGACGTTTTTAATCATTTCCGTATTCACTTAACTAAAGCATACTATTAGTGATGCTAAAGTAGGCGTAGGCTTGCGCTAAGTCTAGTGCTAGAAATACCTGGCTAGAGGACGAGACCTAAGTCGAGGGCTGAAACCTACAGCTGTGGGCTGGTGTTGTACTGAGAGAGTTCCAGACCGAAGGGAACTCTGTCAACTGGTAAACAAACAACCGCCAGGGGTTGACGTAATACGCGCGCGGCTGGCACCTGAGACATCAAACAACGCCGCGGACGCACCTGTTGCAGAAGGCCATTAGCCCAGGTTAGGGATCTGTTAGCGAGGTCTGTCGGGGGCAGGGATAAGGTCAAACCAGGTTACTCTTTAGGTCAGGTATGACCAGGCAATTAGCTCGGACCCGCCTCCGGGAGAGAAATACCGAAGCTTCACTAACTGCACTGAGAGACGGCGAGCAGAGCGACCACACTGGGCTCAGCGCGCTAAAGGAAAGTAACATAGCGTTTGCCTAATAAGCAGCAAACACACAGCTAGATTTATTTTTGTACTGCACTCATCGTTAACCTATTATTGTACTCAGTATTTTACAATACATTGACACCTACATTTATAATATATGGGTTGCCTTAGTCAGTCAGGATAACCAATGTACTTGGCAGAGTTTAAGTCATTGATTACCATGCATGACTAGATTGACCTAGGGATACGCGTAGGACGTAATCATCTTTTTTTAAAGTAATGTCTGTATTTTATATGATAAGATAAGATGTTATTTAAGTAATCAACGTTTAAATTTTAAATTAATTCTCCCCCATCCATTTTTTCCCTTTTTTAAGAACCGCGACAATACAGAACATCGTAGACCTAAAATGAAACGACAATTTAAAACACAAAGAGCAGGAAAGGGGGAGGGGGGATATGGAAACAAGAAGTAGATGCTCCAGAGTGAACGGAACTTCGCTGCAAAAAGGACTTTCTTGATGACACCCCTAGAGTGCTCAGACATTTTTATTCACAGCATCTCACACCTAATCTCTTTATTAAAACTTTTTCTTAAAAGAATAATTAAGTTTCTGGTATTAATACTACATGAAGCAGACCTGAAGAGGTCAAGGTTGCTAAACAGCACGCCACCGTTGCCAACTAAGTACAAAAGACTGGAGCTCTAATTTTAACACTATCTCAAATCCTGTCAGTTGATTCTCGTTTCAATTCCTCTTTATTATCGCTTGTTAGTTGCCCATTAGATTTAAAATAATTTTCAAAAGTCATAGAGTGAAAGACTTATTATGTTTCCTCCATATTGATGCCATTTGGTTTTCGCCACACCAAACACACATTCTGCCCGTTCCTTACACTCCACACTTCCGGCCCCAGGAGCAGACAACACAATGGTAATGAAAGCATTTAAAATCCTGGAATGGAAGCCAGGGCGATTACGCACTGAACGAGGACGGGGCGAGAGGGGGGAGAGGTGCTCGGAGACTTAACTGAAGGAACGCGACCTATGCCAGGCTGACCTCTTTACAAAAGAGTTAACATTTCGCAAATGAAGGCATAGGAGCGTTCACCCTAACTCATTGGCACGTATATTTATATGTATATAAAATCAAAAGTCACGTGATCACTTTCGTGCATAATTCATGTGTATGTATAATACATATATTTACTCATACAAAGCTTGTATTTAGGTATAGAAGAGAAACAAATTAACAGCCCATAATATATAGAACACTTCTTTGAAGTTGCATTATAAGCCAGCCTGGCGCTTAATTATCGTTAATTCTTTATTATGCTTATTGTTTATATAACAACCACATGACTCAATGTGTTCATACTGTGACGACTTGCCAAACGCGTGCTCACGCAGACACCATTCAATCCAAGCACGTGACACGTTCAGGGAAATAAGCAACTCTTATTTACATAAACAAAGTTCTATAAACAAACAAGCAAGGCAAAGAAAATACACAAGACCTAAATAATATTTAGACCATAAGGATTTATATAAACATGCATTATAATACATTCCCATACATTTGTCGTTCAATCAATTACCCCTCTCTGTTTCTCTCTCTCTCCCCTCCCTCTCTCTCCCTCTCCCTCCCTCTCTATCTCCCTCCCCCTCTCTCTCCTCCCTCTCTCTCTCTGTAACACACTTTCTAGCGCTCTCCCAAAAAGAGATTATCATAAAAAACAGTTCCCCGTGTTAGTGCTCAAACCTGTGTAACGCTGGCACCATGACTCATCATTAACCTCATAAGCCTCCCACAACTCACGCACACACACATACATCACACACACACACTTGGCTGTGCATGTAGACAACACAGGGGAGTAGTATATACATTGTAGATCTTTTGTTCCATTTTTTGTTGTTGTTGTATATTCTTAATGATACATCCTCTCCCATGCCTTGTTTCATCCCCTATGAGTTGAATTGTGAGGAGAGTGAGCAACCAGCAGGAGAGAAGGCAAGCAGAACAAGCACGTGTACATAGAGAAGGTGAGGAGGCAAGGAGGGTGATCCTCCCACCCACTCCTCTTTATAGTAGTCCTACGTCCAGGGTCTAAATTGAAACCCTCTTCTATATTTGTCTGAGTCCAAGAGAGAGGGTAAGTCTGAAAAGTAACATGGCAGATGTCTTATTTACCCTACCTAAGATTTACCACATTGAGAACTTAATGTTTTATATTATGGATTAACAACAGGTCATCGTCATGAAGCATAACTTTTGCAAATCGTGCTTATTTTATTTATATCTACTTTATCACGTTTATCTTATCTTATCTTATATAATACAGACGTTACTTCAAAAAAGAAGATGATTACGTCCTACGCGTCATGCATTTAGTCATGCATATTAACCAATGACTTAAATTCTGCCAAGTCACTGGTTTTCCTGGCTAGCTCAGGCAACCCATTCCATGCTCTAATAGCACTAGGGAAGAAGGAGTATTTGTACAAATTTGTCCTAGCATATGGGACGAGGAATGTGCCTTTATCTTTGTGTCTTTCAGAGTATTTTATTAAATTTTGTTTTTGTATTTGAAGATTATGGTTCAGTGTTTTATGTATTATTGCTACTTTACTTTTGAGCCTTCTGTCCTGAAGGCTTTCTAAATTTAGCGATTTTACTAAAGGTGTTACTCTAGTCAAATGTGAATATTCGTTTGTTATGAATCGCACTGCTCTATTTTGTGTCTGTTCTAGTTTCTTAATGTTTTCTTGAGTTGAGGGGTCCCAAACAGAGGATGCATATTCTATTATTGGCCTAACCAAGGTTAAATAACATTTTAGTTTTATGTTCTTATTTGATTTATAGAAATTTCTTTTAATAAATCCTAATGCTTTGTTTGATTTTTTGTAGTTTCATCAATATGTGGATTCCATGACAGTTTTTCATTTATTATAACACCTAGGTATTTTGCATTTTTAGTCTGTGTTACTGGTTTGCCATGAATAAGATAAGTGGAATTAATTTGTTTTAGTTTTTTTGTTACTCTTAACAACTGACATTTTTCTGGGTGGAAAGACATGCTCCAATTTGATTCCCATTTCTGTAATTCATCTAATTCTCTTTGTAAAATATCTGTGTCTTGTGTTGTTTTTATTGTTCTATATATTATGCAATCGTCTGCGAATAATCTGACTTTTGTTCCTGAAGTAATGCAATTTGGTAAATCATTTATGTAAATTAAAAATAGTAGTGGACCCAAGACTGTTCCTTGAGGTACACCTGAGTTTACTGTTATCGGTGTTGATTTAGAGCCATTTATTATTACAGTTTGTTCTCTCCCTATCAGAAAGTCTTTAATCCACTGATGCAGTGGACCATTAATGCCGAAATATTTTAATTTTTTAAGCAAACTATGGTGGTGAACTTTGTCAAAAGCCTTAGAAAAATCTAGTAAGATAGCATCTATTTGTTCACTATTATCTAAACCTTTTGAAAAATCATCAATTAGTCCTATTAGTTGTGTTTCACATGATCTATATTTCCTAAAGCCATGTTGGTATGGTGTGAGGACATTATGTTTGTCTAAGTGGTTTATGATGTTGCTACATATTATGTGTTCTAGGATTTTACATGTGATGCTGGTAAGTGATACTGGTCTGTAGTTTCCTGGGTCAGATTTTTCTCCTTTTTTAAATAGGGGGGTGACATTAGCTTCTTTCCAGTCCTTTGGTACTCTGCCCTGGTTAAGCGAAGCCTGAAAGAGTATTTTGAACACTGGGGCTAGCTCATTACTTAGTTCTTTGAGTAATCTAGCTGGAATACCATCAGGTCCAGAAGCTTTATTTGGTTTGGTGTTGGCTAATAGTTTTTGAATTCCATTTTCTTGTACTACTATATCTTCTATGTTGTCTACTTGGTTCAAATTCAGTAATATGTCTTTGTCTCCTGGGGCTGAGAATGCTGATGCAAAGTATTTGTTTAGAATGTTTGCTTTAGTTTCATTATCATTATGTATTATGTTATGTTCATCTTTTAATGGCGCTACGCCTGTTGTTTCCATTTTCTTTGACTTAATGTATGACCATAGGTTTTTGATGTTGTCTTTAGATATTACATTGTTTATGTATTCACTCTGCAGCTGTCTGCTTACTTTTTGGGTTAAGTGTTTAATTTTTATATACTTTTTGTAAACTCTTTCTGCATTAGTTTCTTTAAATTTTCTATATAGGTTTTCCTTCTGTTTACAAAGCTTCTTTAGTCTATTATTAAACCAGCATTTATTTATTTTGTTTGATGTTTATTTAGTTGGTATTTGATTTTCTATAATGCTTTTAAGATGGTTTTTAATGAAATTCCAGAGGTCATCGACTGGTTGGTTAATGTCTTTTTCTAATAAGAATGTTTGTTGAAAGTTTAATGCAGCTTGGTGTAGTTGTGTTAGGTTACATTTATTCCAGAGTAAGATTTTTCTTTTGGGTTTTGTATTGGCTACTGCTTTTATCTGACTGTGTATTTTTATGATCTCATGGTCTGATAGACCAGGGATAATATCATAATCAACTACTAATCCAGGTCTGTTGGTTAAGAAGAGATCTAATGTGTTGTTTAATCTAGTTGGCTTTTTAATGATTTGATCTAAACTTAGGTTGTGTAAAGTTTCTATGAAAAGCTCATTTATGTCCTTAAGGTTTTGGTGTTTATCTATGGTTAGTGTTTTCCAATTTATATCAGGTAGGTTGAAATCACCCATAATCCAAAAAACTGCATTTTTATTTGTCTCTTTAAGTGTCGTAATCTGATTACATAGTTCCTGCATGTATTCTAAACTAGAATTTGGTGGTCTGTAAATGCTGCCTATTATTAGGGATGTTGAGGTGGTATTAATTTTACAAAATGTTGATTCTATATTTTTTGAGTTAGGTAAGGTAATTTCTTCTGCTATAAGAGTGTTTTTTATTGCTATTTCGCCCTCTATGCAGACTTAACGGAGACTCTCTCTCTCTCAATGTTCACAGATTATTATAAAGCTTTTCTTCAGGTCCAAAGATTAATAAGGAGTGCAGTATTTCCCGCGGCTATGCAGTCCCTTCTGCGACCTACATATTTTGCTATATTCATCGCAGACATAACCGTTGTCCGGCGGGTGTCGATTTAGGTTCTCCTTTCGCTCTCTACACTACTGGCAATGAAATAATAAAAAAGAATCTACACAAAAAGTAACGTCTGCCTTAGTAACAAAGAACAGATCAACCAAATCAACTCTGAAATTTTAAAACCAGTGATGCCTAAACTGCGGCAAGAGGAACATATCCAGCCCTTCGATATTTCTGTCTACGATGCATAATAAAACTGTAGTGGCTCGCGCTGGACTCTATAGTTTTCGTGCAGTGATGCTTCACGTGACTAAGTGATGCCTCACGAGACGAAGTCATGCCTCACTGTTATATAGACTGCTTTATAGTCTTCCTAATGGCCTTCCATTTTGGATTTCATTTCACCAAAGCAGACTTCCCTTCACTTTAAACAAAGTAGGCAACTTATTTTCAGACGACTAGTTGACAAGTAGATTTATAACTTTTTTTTTTACCGATACAGACAAAGTGGCGCAGATAAAACAAAACCTGTTTCAAACTAATAAATGTCTGATCACGTAAGTAGTGCAAATAGATCGCTGGATTTATCGAATGTCTTGGCAGAGTTTCTTTTTTTTTTTTTCAACTCAACAAGGACCGCCCGCCGTGTGACACTTTTCAATAAATATCACTCTATCACTCTCTGTCGCCCGCAAGACTTCTCGGATAATCCTCGGAACTTTATCAATGGTTTCAAACGAAGGCCTGAGCCCGTTCTTCGGAGAAACAAGCCGAACTGTTTTGGCCGCGAGAGGGATTACAATTTTATCACCATGTCTGTTATCGACGGATACGAGTCACAGGAGGGTAAGAAGAAAAAAAAACAACTATTTATCATTAACAAGTGTTAATGAGTGCATGGAAGGGCGCACTTGTCGTCTGCCACAGTAGCGCCCAAACGTCTGTTTATCACGTGATTAAGAGGAGTAATCGTACGGCTAGAGGGTCCCCCCTCCCTCACATAATTGTTGGACATGTAGGCACTTCACAGTGTAGAGCTGGAGGACATCGGGCTTTTAAATGCTGGGCTTCAGTTTTATCTCATTGAGTTTTAGATCTAGTCAATGAAGCCAAGATAACGAGCGGCAGAGCGAGTTCTCTCCTACACACAAGTTCAGCTTTCATATAATGTATTGAATTGTCCAAAGTAATTAAACTTGGAAGTAAAAGGAATCGTGGAAATCGGTTCCTCAAATAAATAGAGAGCCTACTAGTAGAAATATACAGCGCGGTTTCGGGGAGGGGGGAGTTCTAACATACACCAGCGGCGTAGTTAGGGTGGGGGAGTTCTAGCATACACACCAGTGGCGTAGTTAGGGTGGGGGAGCGGGGGGGGGGGCAATATTAGAAAATTCCTTCCCAGGGGCCCCACTTGAGAAGGGGGCCAAAATGATTGTCCGAAATTTATTTTACATTAAATATTACGCCATTATCTCATGTCGATGTCGAATGTCAAAATGCAGGGCCCCCAAAGATGTCAGCCCCCCTCCCCGGGTTCCCAAATCCTTAGCTACGCCACTGACATACACTACGTTCTCCGAGAAGCTCCAAGGAACATACATACATACTACACCGTACATTCTACTTGATGAGATTTAAAAACAAAATAAGTCCCGAACACGTTCAGTCCATAAGGTAGAATGGGACAAGTTTCATTTTTGGGAACAAGTTAACGAAGATCTCGTGTGGTCAGCCCAACTCAAGGTCCGACCAATAAATGCCACCAAGCCTTTAATGTTGGAAGGGCACGGAGACTTAATATCTACTTGTTGTATCCCTAAATATCCCTATCCCATAATAGGATCTGAGCAAGAGTTAAATATGAGTGTTGTAGAAAATTGTGGAGGTGTGGCCTATTTTTAAAAATAAACGGCGTCTAGGGGAAAGAACTACTGCTAGACAACTTGTTTGTACTTACTCGCAGTAACTCTTACTTCCTTCCGCTAATTTGCATGGTCGTCCATTTTTGCAAGGGTTTGGATAACAGGAGAGTACATTGCCTGGAGAGTCAGGAAAACAAAACATCAGGTTAATACAGTTATATAGATTAAGTATGCTATTTATGAGATGTGAATAATCGATATACTAGAGTAAAAATGAAGAGAGAGAACTGTTAATATAATGTACTTAAAAGTAACTAAAGTAAAGTGTGCTATGGTGCCCGTTAAATATTAATTGAAATTGACACAGTATATGTGTTACCTTTTTTTTTTTTTAGTTGAATCATTCATTTAGCCATGTTTCATTTACTAAATTTTAAACAATGAAGTCACGTTATTACCATTATTTTATTGTTTTGAGCCCATGCGGAGGCGTCGCAAGGGTTGGTGTCACCCGGTGCGATTAGCTTATGATCTAAGACCCTATCATCCGTTGCCGAAATAAATGTTAGCCAAGAAGTCCTGTCATTGACGTATTCTTTTTAGTTAAATAAAATTACAAAGAGTTAATTACCTACAGTCATTGACTGGTACATAACTATGCGTCCAATGTTTTTCCCACCCAATAATATGTGTCAACAAGTGCGGACCGCACCCCTAGTACCCCACCCCCCTCCAACTGACGCCCTTGAATCCTTGTGCAATACTTATCCAATGCCGACATTACGTTGCAGCGATGCGTCAGCGGTGACGATGAACGAAATGATGAAATGGGAAACAACTTCAAGAGATAACTTTTACACTCAATGAAAGTCCTAATAGAGAAAAACTTTTATTCTAAAAATATTTACAGGAATAATAAAAACAAATCACAGGAACTCATCAGCAGAGGGGAGGTCGCTTCTAATAATATTCTAGAGCACTTTTGAAGCTAAGTTCTCAACACACCGGAACAAGTTTAAATTTAGTTGAGACAAGAGTACTCATTTATCAAACGGGGAAACTTTTTTTAAAAAAATATCTATTTCTTCTCTTTCCTTGTCTGCCCCCTCTTCTCTCCCCATCCATCTACTAAAACAGGTGCTGGCACGCCGATGAGAACGAAGGATGAGTATAAAGGAAGCAGCGATAACACAACCAATGTATCACTCGGAGTGAGCCCTCACCTGCAAGACACACACACACACACATGTTCACAACACATCGCCTGGACAAATTGCTGGCGTGCACCTGATATGTCTTAGCCAACGCTTACCTCTACTGACACACATAGAGTTTACCTTTACATACATAGAGTTACCTTTATAGATGTACATCTAGTTACCTTTAGTGACATACATCTAGTTACCTTGATATAGAAATGCTTCTAGTTTATTCTTTTTATAAGTATACTTTGGTTACCTTACTTTCATCTAGTTGCCTTAAAGAAAAACATCTAGTTACCAGTGCCGGCCTTAGGCCCTATGCGGCATTAGGCACCTATGCGGCCCCCACACTTTCATAGGCCCCGCACTAATTCTAGGTGTAAATTATTAAATTAAGCCATATATATAATAACAGTCTTTCCACGGCCTCCTGATTTTTCAGGGCCTCCTGGAAATCTCCTGGAATTATTAAAATCTGAAAACTCATAAAAAATCTCCTGAAAAATAGACACACTTGTCATTTTGAGGTGCCAATCGTACGCGCGCTAAAAAGAAAACACATTATCAACTATCATTTCATAAAAAAAAATGTATTGCAAAGACGAATGTATTTTCTAACAAAAAATCTTAATTTTGACATTATACTTATCCCTACCCAGACTGCCCCCCCCCCCGCAATCCGTTTCTCATAGGGCAGCGCAATTGTTAGGGCCGGCCCTGCTAGTTACTTTTATAGGCTTACATTTAATTACCTTTAAAGACATACATCTAAATATCTTTAAAACATGTCGTGTTACCTTTACTGCCACACATCTAGTTACCTTTATAGACACACATCTAGTTACCTTCACAGACTTATAGTTATCTCTATAGACTCACATTTGATTAACACTATTGCCTCTATTACCATTTACTTTTACAGACATAACTAATTAACTCATTACCGTCTGAAGACATCCCCTGACGGGGTATTTAGAGAATAGACGTTTATAATTGATATAAATGAAACCCGCTCAAGACTTAACCCTGACATTTAACATAAGCTCTGTATGATAAGTTGAAAGACAGGTTAGGGTCAAGACAGGTCAATATACAAATAAAAGAAAATATTTACTGTAATACTGCGTTGGAAAAAAAAGGAAGCTCATCTTTCTATAGACACTAGCTATGTTTTTATCAGGCTTTGTTCGTTGATGTTTTGTTTTTTTGATATCTTTTTATTTTGCTATATTATAAATTGCATTTTTGCCGTTTATATAGTTAAATTTAAGTCAAGATGTACCAATGACCTAAATCTAGTAAACTCTCTTGTGCTGGGATAACTCTACATCACCGCTAGGGAGCGTTCACGCCAAGTTTCCCCAAGATTGGTCAAACGGTTTGGATTTCTATGAAAGACATACATACACCTTACATTCTATTTCATATATTAGATACCGTGACGAGATAACAAAATAATATTAAATAGCATCACTGATGTTTAACCCCCCGACCCCCCCCCCCCCCCAAAAAAAAAATTACGTTTTTTTAAAAAAGATTATCTACAGTAAAACCACGAACGGATTAGCCAATGGCGTTGAGCGCTGACGTGAGCGGTATGACTCAAAGACGCACAAAAAAAAAATCATGCACAACAAAAGCAAACTTTTATGGAATGCAAATTTAAATTACTCAAAAAGTTACTCCGTCTCTGAATTCTATTTTTGTTTCCATAAGTAAGTACATACATCAGTATAAACTAGAAGACGGTTTCACTAATGAATATGTCACGAAGAATTTATCAAAAGAAGTCCGATTAGCTCAATCGGTAGGGCATAAGGACTAAATCTCAGGGTCGTGGGTTCAAGACCCACGTTGGAAGATTATGTTTTTTCGGAAGGCGCGGTGGCTTAGTGGTAAAGCGCTTAGCTTACGAACAGAGGGATCCCGGGTTCAAATCCTAGTAAGAAGACTGGTTTTTTAATTTCAGGATCTTTAGGGCGCCTCTGAGTCAACCCAGCTCTAATTGGTAACTGCCATTAGTTTGTGAATAGTAAAGGCGATTGGTCGTTATGCTGGCCACATGACACCCTAGTTAACAGTGGGCTACAGAAACATCATCCGCCCCATAGATTGCAGGATCTGAAAGTGGAACTTTATTTAGATCTATCAGTATAAGGGTTCCACGACAATTCGTTCACTGACATTTCGTTCACCGACAAATCGTTCACGACTTTTCGTTCACGCGACTATTCGTTCACCAGACATTTCGTTCACCCGACAATTCGTTCACCCGACAATTCGCGACTATTTGCTCACGGACTATTCGCTCACAGACAACTTGTTCACCGACAACTTGTTCACCGACAGTTGGTTCACGACAAATCGTTCACGCGACAAATCGTTCACGCGACTATTCGTTCACGGCACGGACAAATTGTTCACAGACAAATCGTTCACTGGATAGTAACATATTGTTAATATTATATATTCTCGTCGCGTGTTTAATTTATTTACATTAAAACTTTTGTAGCTATTATTTCCAAAAACAAAAACATTTCTAGAGATCAGGTCTAAGTCTAATTCGAGTTTATTTAATTTCGTTGTTGTTGTTAATATTTTGTTAATGAAGACAGTATGTGATAAAAATTATACTTAAAATTAAAAAAAAGAGACCTTACAAGCTAGCTGAAAAATTTAAATGGGCCCTCACTTTACTATAGGTAACATTTTTATTTTCACCTTTAATATACCTTTACACACACACACCCCCCTCTTTTTTTTTTTTTTTTTGTCATCTACCGGGAATCTACCCATTCATCTGGATACTCTAGTTAACACCTAGTGGAGTGCTAGACAGACTGGCTCCTCTGGAAGTAATTAAACTTTATTGGACATTGCCTATACACATGTTCAATCTGTTAACATTGAAAATATGTACTAGACATTAGTATAATACTTTCCATCAAGTTTAAAAGGAGTTCTATTTTATTTTTATTTTAGTTAACTTGTTTCTATATGTGACCACCGATTGGTAGATTAATTTGATTGCTTGGACTTCAATTACAAATTTATTGAAACAATTTTTTAAATTTTATTGCGATACATTTTTAATTTTTTGATAGGGAACCAAAATATTTTCTAGTATTGTATATGTAATTAGTTGTTTTTTTTTTAGATGTCTTAATTGATAAGTATTAACCTTAGATCTGTATCTAGTATGTGACGTTCAGAGTTGAACAGTGAAACCATATATTGTACCAAATCTAGTACCATTGTTAAAAATCTTAATTATCTCTCGTAAAAACACTGAAAGGATTGTTGAAAAAATACTAGTGTGTCTGAGCTAGCCAGGAAAACCAGTGACTTGGCAGAATGCATGACGCGTAGGACGTAATCATCTTCTTTTTTGAAGAAACGTCTGTATTATATAAGATAAGATTTGTTTTTGTTAATAAGATATCAATAAAATGGGTATGTTAATTAAACATCTGGACCGCTATTAAGAAGATAAGCAAATATGGGTAGGTCGAACTAGACTACATGATGGACATGAGTGTAAAAGAAGGCCTACAAGTTGAAAGTAAAAATGTTACCTAGAGTAAAGTGAGGACCCATTTAAATGTTTCAGCTTGCTTGTAAGATCTCTTTTTTCTTTTCAGTATAATGTTTTATCACATACTGTCCTCGTTAACAAAATATTAACAACAAACAAACAAAAATTTACAAAGAATTTCGGATTAGGCCCGATCTCTAGCAATTTTTTGTTTTTGGAAATATCCAGTGAACGATTTGTCTGTGAACAATTTGTCTGTGAACGAATTGTTAGTGAACGATTTGTCGCGTGAACGATTTGTCGTGAACCAACTGTCGGTGAACAAGTTGTCGGTGAACAAGTTGTCTGTGAGCGAATAGTCCGTGAGCGAATAGTCGCGTGAACGAATTGTCGGGTGAACGAAATGTCTGGTGAACGAAATGTCTGGTGAACGAAAAGTCGTGAACGATTTGTCGGTGAACGAAATGTCAGTGAACGAATTGTCGTGTCCCCCAGTATAAGATTGGTATCTGTTTTTATTTAAAATAAAGGGGCCGGGTACAATAAAGGTTGTTAAGAAAACAGTTTACTCAACACCATGAATGTTCATTTTCATTACGCATTAACAGGAGAGGGTGGCCAGGGCTTCGCTTTAAATTATCTGAGCGCCGATGAAGTACAGGCATAGAGATCTAATTACAATGCGTACATATCCAACTTCCATTCAGCAAAGACGTTAACTTGAAGAGTTGCAATCCTTTCCAGCTGAAGTGTTGTTGAGTTGTTTCTCATTTCTTTGTTAACTTCGTTACTGAAGAATGCGCTGTCGTTGAGCAGTTTCAAAGTACGACAGCTCCATGCAGAAAATAGATCAAGGCTGGCGGGGCATCTTGCTTACCCCATAGCCTGCCAATGCTGACGTGTTCCCGCGTGCTTTCATTGTGAGTAAAAGAAGGAAACTGTAGCATGGAAGAGAGTTTGTCGGCCGGAAATTTACAACGAGCAGGTACAAACTAGGTCAAAACTAAACACACACAAAAAAATAGTGGGTTTCTTTTTGTGTTCTCACCGCCGCCTCGCTATCTGCTGGGTGTAATCCTTCACGCGGTACAAGATGGAATATGCATATTAAAGTCTCGGGTTTGATAAAAGTGGTCAAGTGTTCCCGAGGAAGAGAAATCGAGACAGAAAGGCGCAGACAAACCAAACAGTTGTAACACTTACAAACATATGAAATGTCCTGTCTGGTGCACAAAAATTTATAATCTATTGTCTAGCCTACAAACATTTAAAAATGTCTTGTCTAGTCCAGTGGTACGCAAATTAACACACACACACACACACACAAATAGATAATTAGATAAATGACATGGTTCTGTTTTTAAGTAGACTCCTATTCCCCATTTCCACTCAGCTAGAGAAGCAGACAGTATAATAGTTAATTACCAACAAAATTGTTTGTTTGCTGTTGTTTTCTTTTAGCTTAGTGCTGACCTAGACAAAATATATTTTTATAATTAAATTTGAATCTGCGTGGACTACACTATGTCTGGCTATATAGCTCTTACAGAAAATCTTAGACAGTGCTTACTTTTCGCCTATGGAAGATTTCGAAGATAAGTTTACAATTTATTACGAACAATGTGAAGGTCGTTATGTTCAAATATGACTGTTGCTAATTAAACAATACATATTAATTTGTGTTGTAAGCGAGAGAGAGACTAGAAATTTGATTTTTCACTAAAAAAAAAAAAGTGAGCTAAAAAAATGTAAAAGACAAATCTTATGAACATTTCCTTTTTTCTTTCTGTTCACCGGATACACCGAAAATAAAATAGCTAGTTATTTAGAGTTATCCACCAGAGATACAAATCTCCAATAGAGAAGAGTTTTGAATGGGAAATGAATTCAAAATATGTAAGGTGTGTGGCCTACTTTTAATAAATTACATAGAACTATCTAGCCTTGGTCTATAACGATGAAATAATGTGTCTAGATACGGCTACGAATATTCATAAACAATACTGTTTTGATGGTTGTGGGGAAAAATAAATATATATTCGTTTAGGTTATGGTTCGGAAAAAGCAACGAGATTTTAGCTTTCCGAGGGAGGCAATAACATGATGAACAAGGAATAGATCTAGACCAATAGTAATTGTGTTAGACTCACGGAATCTGACGTTTGGCCTCTATTAGTGCATGATGAAATTTCATTAATTTTAGCACAATGAATATACATTTAAACAACAAAAAAACTGTAAGCTAATTATTTCCCTTGACACATTTACGAAACTAACTCAATGTTTGTTAGTTGTTATTTCTTTAAAGATAATGAAATAATTACTTGCAGTGACAACTAGATAATTATGGGCTGTTAAAACTGGTTTTGGGCTCCTTACAAAGATTCTAGCCGCCCACATGGCTGTAGTTGTCTGTATGTTTGGAATGGCCACGCTATCAATATGAAAACGCTTAGCTGTTTATATAATTATATTTCTGTAAAAAAAAAAATGCGTCTTTTTTTTTCCGTACGCTTTAAAAAGATTAATAGTACAGATCTTGAGCTTTTAGCGAGTGCGTCTGGCCCATTGACTCGCTAGCACTTTGAGTTGATTCTCTGGGTTGATGACGGTGTTATAACGTCGGGGAGGTCAAGGCAACTGAAACGAGGCTAACAAGAAAAGGTAGCACGTGAGCGACGTTTGGGCAATGCCAAAAATATATTCGGAATGTGAAGCTTCAATGTAGCAATTAAAACCTAGGCATGTTCATTTCAAAGATGGAGAGAGACAAAGAGAGAGAGAGAGAGAGAGACAGAGAGACAGACAGAGAGAAATAAAGAGATAGAGACAGCCAGAAATAGAAAGACGAGAGAAAGACAGAGAGACACACAGAGAGAACTAGAGAGACTGACAAAGAGATAGAGAGACAGTCAGAGACAGACAAACAGAGCGAGACAGAGAGAGAGAGAGAGAGAGAGACATAGAGAGAGATATAGAGGTAGAAAGACGGTCAGCCAAATAGAGGGAGAAATAAAGAGACAGGGAGACAACAGAGTATAAGAAAAAAGCATAAAGAGTTTCAAAGAAGAATCCATTAATCGAGCCCGAGCAGGAAGGAAAAATATTTTTTTTTATGTAAAAGTTAAGAAATAACATAAATGTAGAAAATAACATAACTTATAAGCACCGAGGCTCTATCGATGACAGTCTCCTTATTATTGGGTCTTACTCAATACGAAAGATCACTTGATTTTTTCATGAAGCATCTCTAACATTGCGTCATAGTTCAATACTTTCAGATTATACTACTGCAATGGATAGAAAAAGAATGATTTGCGGCCGATATAATAATAGACCCAGAGTGTTTGTAATTTTTTTTGTTTTGCGTGTCAGCATAAATTATGCAATCTAAAACTGAATAAGCTTTGGATATTCATAAATAAAGAACACGACATTTTCCAAACATAAAACTTGTTAATAGATAGATAGATATATATATAGACATTGCTATGTGCAGATCTATGCTTAATAATTAATTACATTTAGTGTTATTATATTAATTTCTAAGTGAGTTGTCTAACTTTTCGAATAAAAAAACAAAAACTAATATAATAGATATAATATTTCTTTTATTTTCACTCAACCAATGCCACGCCCTCCAAGTAGAACACCACCTAGGCTGCCAACGAGTGTTTCAAAGCGTGCATGTCAACGCTTATCCAACAGAAAGACTGGGGTCTGAAATGGGGTTAAGCCAGCACCGTTACCGGTCATTCACTTGTTCAACAATTAGCTGGAGTGTTTGTGGACAGAATTAGAAAGTCGGCCTGTTCCTTTTGTTCCCCCGCTTCCCCGTCAAGTTCCCGTTGTCCCCCCACCAGCCAACAAATACACTTCCCTTGAATACAATTTCACTCTGATGTCGAGTCGCCTTACACGCCTATGTATGTCCCCAATCATGTCCGCAACAACAAAAAAAAAGGTAGGATGGACATGTTGGACAAACAAATCTAGACAAGGACACAATGGCTGGCGTCAACATCGAGGAGAGTGGTGGCTGGGGGGGGGGGGGGTTAGTATGATTGGGAAAGGGGAGGGGGTGACGCCGAAGACAACATCCCTGGGTTATTATCATCACCACAGCACCCGAGTTTGATTACCAATGAAGGAGTTTTGAAGTGTTGGTGGTCTGGACACCTCTTAACTCCATATAGCTCCCCCATGGCTCACGGGCTCCCTTAGATAGTATCATAGCTACCACCAATTAAGAAACAGAAAAAAGAAATGTAAATTAGTTGTTTTTTTTTTAGAGCGAATAAGCCAAATAGGAAGAGTAACCTTCTGAATGCACAGGACAATCGACCACAAGTCAGTGTAGATTTTAAGATAAGGTGTCCTCATGACCAGAAGGCCTTATTGTGATTACGCGCGTGTCGCGTACAAGATTCACATTTAATTATTTGTGTGTACACTTTGATAAGCCGCAGTTGCAGGACAAAGCTTACGTTGACCAATTAGCGATGTCCAGTCTTTCAATGTACGTTGTGGCCAGGCACGTTCAATGTTCAGTGACAAACTGGCAAACATTGCACCCGTTGTACCGTAACGCCCTATGAGCGCGTAAATTTAACTATCTCTCCTAATTGACGATACCAACGTTGATTTGACCCCATTAAACTAAATTTATTCTTAGATTTATAAACTTTAATTTTTGTTGTGCATTAACCTATAATTCGACACCAAATATAACATCTTCTGATAACAAGCAAATGTTATTGAAGTTCAATCATGTCAGGATGAATAATTCTATCCAAACGAAGAAAATAATTTCGGAGAGAAAGAGTTAAAGTCAAATGCTATTAGAACGTAATGTTCTGTACGTAAATACCCAAAGCTCTTTGCATAACTACCGCCCAGTACGTACAGTCATAGATAATTCACATGTGTCATTTAGACTTTGGTCTAAGAAAGCTAATTAATCTAGCTTAATAAAGTTCTCAGTAAGTTGAAAAAAGGAATGAGTTACAATCTGTCGCTCCCCCCCCCCCCCCTCATCCCCACGGCTCCCTAACGAATGACACGACGTCTGGAATTGAAAAGTCCGCTGAATGTTTGTCTAGCGCTCTCAACTTGACCAGTCCACAGAAATGCATTTATAACACTTTTCAAGCGGGTCCAGCGTGTGGCTGTGACATAATATATGGCTCAATCTCTTGAGTCTAAACATAACTATTTTCTTGGAAGAAAAAGAGAACAAGGCAATAAAACACTGTTTTTTTTTCTTTTAATGAATTCTATTCTAGTAACAGTGAGATTCTGTCCTGTTCTTTGTGAACCGTTTTCTTGTCTTTGAGAACCGCTGCACAGTGTTTTCTTAATTTAAAAAAAAAAGTTCATTAACTGAACAAGAAAAGACTTAATAATAGAGGTCTACCTATAACAATCATTACAGAACACTTCAATCATGGCATTGTACCAGAGCCAGGGCACTCTGAGTACAGTCTAGAAATTTGTTAGATAAGGGGGAACCCAATGACGCGTGCAAACACTCTCGAGTCAACTTTATTACAGGTACAATACCTCGTTTCAAGCACTTAGCAAATCCTTGAATTAAATTGCATTTTTTAGGCGTGATACAGACAGACCGAGGAGAGGTAAAGGGTGCTTTGGGGAGCAGTGGGGCCAGGCGCCATTATATATTAAGACAGAGCAGTTGGTTCGAACTACCTACGAAGTGTCCGATGAAAGTGTCGGTACGAAAATGATTTGAATGTTAGCAAATTTGAAAATAGAAGGTAGAGATTTAGATCTTAGATACTGTAATTTATACTTCAGATATTCTATACCAAGTTTTTAGGGGCCTACATTTATACTTGTGGTTTTCTGGTGTTAAACATATCTATAATAAGTGTCTAAAGGCCTGCATGTTTTCTGGGATAAGTGTCCAAGGGCCAACATTTATACGTGGGGTTTATTGGGATTAAAATATCTATACCAAGTTTCTTAGGGCCTACATTTATACTTGGGGTTTATTGGGATTAAAATATATACCAAGTTTTTTTGGCCTACATTTATACTTGGGTTTTCTGGGTGACAAAAAATAAATGTGTGCCGAGGATTTTCATAGGGTTAAATTATGTCTGAGTTAGAAATAATGTAAATATATAAAACTTAAAACGGAAAGAAATGTGGAAAAAAAAAACAATAGATGATTTAAGGGGCCTATATAACAAAAGCTGATCTTTATTTTAGATGACGCACGTTTCCTATATGTCATATGGTCAATGTCATCCAAGGCTTTCAATATTATAGGTAAAGTATTTACAGCGATCTTTAGTACAGTTACAGAAAACCAGGTAATGTGAGTAGAGATTGTATGGAAGTATTGCAAGTGAGCGCTGCCCCTGGCATACAAAGCACACTGCAGACACAATAAATCACTCTTTCGGGACACGGCGGGTGCCATAAATTCCAGGGGCTATCTACGCAGGGCGACATCAGCGCCGTAATGTACCAGAACAAACGTCTCCTTCCGATAATAGAAATGAAGTGCTCCCTGTGGGGTAGGGCGCTAGGGTGGCGCTACGTGCTATTAGGAGAAGATGAAAAAATAAAAGGTAATGGGGGGGGGGGGGGTGATGTCGCCTTAAATGAGATGAAAAACTGAGGCTTTGATAATGGATTTTTTTCTTTTCAGAAGGGGGCGGCGAGCACGAGGGGGGGGGGGGGGCGCCAGGGCGCAAGTTTAAAATTAAAATGGTTTTGTTAGTAGAAGCCAAGCTGTCAAGAAAACATAAATATCTCTGACACTTGTAACTGTGAAATAATTGGTCGTTTATAAAATCAGATGTTTGGGGGCGAGGGGGTACAGTTTGAAGCCCACCCCACACCTAGCCTGCAGTGACCAAAAACTAAAAAGATATTCCGAGAAGAACAAAGATGGAATATGTCACTCATTTCCGTGTCATTTGATTGTCACGTGATGAGCAAAAGTTAAAAAAAAAACAGAAGTAAATAAAAAGTATACGTTTTTAATGAACTAAAAATAAAAATTTGGGCATGACATTTTCCAGGTCATTAGAAGTATATGGATTTATATCAGATAAGTATCTTAAACCATTTCTATAGGCTATTCACCAATAACCTTATATATGTTATAAATCTTATTTTATTAATAAGGGAAACGTCTGCTCTGCCCATCGCTGAGAGGTCACCTTGACTCCCAGGGATCTTTTCCGTGTCTGTTATCCTTTGTTGATCTCTGACTTGTTTATAAGTCACAAACGGTACCTTCCAAATAGAAGAGTATTACGCCCTACGCGGATCCACGACTAACCTGGTTTTACAAAGTCATTGGTCTACCTGGCAACCCATTCTAGGCAAGAAAGAGCAATTGCAGTATTCCTACTTAGATTAAAAAAAAATGAACTGTACGTCACCTATTATGGGGAGTGCTGGAAAATTAGGCCAAATATTGTTTGGAACAAGTTAGCATCTTTTCACTGACGACATTTCGTACATTGCTCAATGTGTATCATACTGGGAGTCTAGGATACCCAGGGTATCATGACTACTAGATTTCAGGGCTATCTGGCATAATGGAAGTCAGGGATGTCCAGGGTTTGATGCCTACTTGTCATGAGTGTAAAAAAATGGAAGTCTGGACTGTCCAAAATTTTATGGCTACCCAGCTTGAAAAAGTGAAAGATCTAAATACCTGTGAAATCGCGAGCCGCCAAAGATGGATGAGCTCAGTTTTACCTGCCATTTAAAACCTGGCAGGTTTCACAGCAGAACGTCACAGTTCCAAGCAGTTGAGCCAGGCGTTGGCGGTGCACGCAAATGCTGACAATGTGAGAAGAACTCTTCTAATGGATTGCAAACATATGCTAACTAAACACTGGGGGTGTTTTTAACAAATAACAATCCACTTTCTCCATTCAGGGTGAACAATTTACTGCTTTCATCGAGAGCTTTTAGGAACACGGGGGGTCTTTCAAGGAGTGGGTGGAATATGAATTCTGATTACGCCCCGATCGGCTGTTGTCCTTGAAGGTGGGGTTCACGATATCGGTGGGTCAAGGTGTTAAGGCGCTGTTCAATATTACGTCATGTTCCCCCCCCCCCTTTTTTTTCACTCTAAAACGGCTGTATTTCTTACCTGTCGGGCTCGGAAGGAGACTAGAAGACATGTTTATTGCAGTGAGTAGCGGTGAGTTGGGTGGGGGGAGGAGGGTTGCAGAGAAGAGGGGCAGGGGTGTGAAAGGTGGTAGAATTGAGGTATGAAAACAGTGATCAACTCAGCCATACCGGGGGCTTAGTCAAAAATACTGCGTACACAGTGAGAGATGGAGTCATATACTGTAACTAACGTTAGAAACGCTAGTAGCGTCACTCATGGTGAGATAAATCTTCAGATTACCCCCTCCTTTTTCCTACATTCTATTTCTGTCTGTCTGTCTCTCTCCCTATATATGTGTGTGAAAAGTGCAAGCAACGTATTAATTTTAATATGCTACCTACTTCTTGTTGCTTCGAACCTTACACTGTGACTGATTTATTACATTTTTTAAATTTAAAAAAAAAATCTCACGGTTAAGTTTAGGCTCAGATGAAGATTCCCAGCGGCGATTTTTTTTTTCAATGATTGTTTAAACGTTAATGTCAATAACAATGCGAGAAGATCCTATGAGTGGGGGGGGGGGGGGGGGGGGGATAACTGACGACTCCCTCAGCTCATTCATTCCGTTCGGTGAATAGCAAGCAGTTCAATGGAACAAACTTTGTCCACCCGGCCCAAGCATCAGCCCTCGTCAATGGGCTCAGTGAGAGCTCTGTGAGTGGGGAAGATGTCTGTTCTCCGAAGCTCTCTGCCCCTATTACCAACAAGATAGTTTCAGGAATTGGGCGGAGACAAACTACTAACAAGAATGTGTTGAAAAGGGCTACCTGACACAGATAAATAGAGCAGCGAGAGGCCTGGTTGACCTCTTTAAAACCTCCCGCTTTCCCCAGCCTAATTCTTAGCGAAGCTGAAATGGTGACGACAAAAATGAATGAAATCTTAAAAGTTGAAAAAGAAAATTAGAAAAGAAACTCAATCGGATATAAAATGCGTGATTTATTTACACACCGCTGTGATGATGTCATATGAAGACACGTCCAATCTAGCGACGAATGCTTTATTTGAATGTTACGGGTAAGTTATTTATAGCCAATACGTAATCCACCGCGGAGTAAATGATAAAGACATGGGCGATGTTTGATTTTAGCCAAGAAGTAGAGAGGTCGTGGAGAAATAAGACAGCAATGTAAACGAAGGAATGCAGCTCAACATTATGTGTAAGCATACTGTCACGTGATATACGTGTAATGAATGTAAGTTAAACAATTAGGTCAAGTTTCCCTTTTTTAGACCCTGTCATCTGTTTCTATGATCCACGGTTAGTAAGGGTGTCATGTGGCAATTAGAGCTGGTTGGACTCAGAGGCACCCTAAAGATCCCGAAATTAAAAAGACCAGTCTTCACCAGCATTCGAACCCGGGACCCCCTCGTCTCGGAAGCCAAGCGCTTAACCACTCAGAAGCCGCGCCTCAATGAATGTGATCGTTTGAATTGTGTATATACAAATGTATGAAATACATATAGAGTAGATGGACTGTACAACATTTACTGATATTTGTTTCGACAAGTCAGGAAAGTGACCTGCTCTTCACGTGCACTGTGCACAGCAGCAGGGATTTTGTCCAGGGCTTTCGGAAGAAAGGATTTGAACCTATCAGGCCTTCACACGGGGTTGGATGATGATGATGACGAGGAGGAGAGTGCAGATAAGTCTTAGGTTGTACACAACTTTGTTTTAAAAAAAGGAAATTAAATTTGAAGTCAATGTATTTAGCGACAACCGTGTGAGACGAAGCAAGGTAACACACTGACCTACACGAAACACTAATACAACTAACTAAAGACTAAAATAATTTCAACAAGTACTTCAGCTGTCCACATTTCGGTCATGTGATACAAAAAAATCATCTGCCAGATAGCTGTACAGAACAGTGTGTGTGTGCGTGTGTGTGTGTGTGTGCGTGTGTGTGTAAGAAGGGGCGAGGGAGGGCTGACCTACTCACTCTTGACAAAAAAGGAATAGGGGCAACACGCTAGGGAGCCAGAATAGGGGGGATGAAAGGTGATCTCTGCTACCGGAAGAGAATAATGATTTGGGGAAAGAGGGGGGGGGGGCGGTATGGGGGTCTGTTCTTGAGGAACAGGTTGTTTGACCATCTAAAGTACCAGGTGATGCGTGGCCGTCGACATCCCTTCAGAAGAACTTTTCGTGGGCGGGAGAAAAAAAAAAGGGGGGGGGGGTACCATGGTGAGCCTTGGGTGACATTGGTCATTTCTGTCAAGATACCCGGACTCTTTGTTGTCGAGGACGCTAGTCTGAGACTTCATCGGACAACCTTCACCCCCCCCCTCCCCACATACGCACAACACACTCAACACACATCTTTTCAAAGCGCATATGGTGCAAAAAAGAAAAAAAAAAAGCATTGAAAAGTTGGGCCTTCCCGAGTTTAGAAATTTAACAGAAACCAGTCAGCTGTATTGTAAGTTTACTCAAAATTTAAACGTAAGCATCAAGTTCAGCAGTGGTCTTCCACTCTTGGAGAATACACAGGACAGGAGTCATACCACGGCCTGAAGATTCCAAATCCAAGTTCTTCATACAATTAATTTGATCTTGCATGATGATTAGAAGCGGCGACTTAGTTTTAGAACCGCTGTAAATTTGGTTCTCGAATTACGATGAGTTAAAAAGTCCCGTGTACAAGAAATGAAAATGTTTTATTTCACTGTAGCGTGTGGCTGCATGTAAAGCATTGCGTGATAACATGTTGTTATGTATATCGTATACCTTGAACAACGCTCATGTCGACAAACCGCTAAAAGACAATTTTAAACACAGCCAATCGATAAAACTTATATATCCCAATTAAGCGTTCAAATAGATTTTTAAGCGCATTTTTTTTTATGCCTGTAAGTTTTTATAAAATTCCATTCAAGGGGAAATTATTCTGCAATCAGGCGAATTTTCTCTGCCCCAATTATTTCTAGCATGTTTAGATCAAGGCAATCGGCAGAATGAAGAAGATTACAGAAGATAGTGCAGCGAACTCAATCATTCGAGGTTAGAAAACAGTAGAATGAACATAGATCTGGAGTTTCGTATCTTTTGTTGTTGTTTAATATTTTTGTATCAACATAAAGAGCGTAACGGCACACATGCCTGATGCCAGACAGGGTTCAGATGACGAGAATGACCCTGAAGACAATGGTTAATGTAATATGCACTCTATGCCTTGTACAATGAACAGATGCACACGTGATCAGGTCTAGATCGAGGACAGGGTCGAGTGCTTGAAATGAAGACGCACAAGAACTGAGTCACCCCAAGAGACACCAACCCAATAAGTGAGAGGCAAAGGTATGTAAGTATATGTGTCGGATTCTTAAGGACATAACAAAACATGGACATACAACGTTTATTTTGTCTGATGTTTTAATATAAGCTTTATCAGAAAACAAAACAAACCTCGGTTTTATGACCAGCGGTTTACGAGAGTGGTGTGTGTAAAGCACCAAGACCAACGATCTTTCATTTTCCTTCCCACGTCACTAAGCCAATTTAAAACCCAGAGAAATCAAACGTGAGTCAAATAATAAACTGAATCTAAGTTTTTTTTAAATCCAGGACTCACAACTGGGACGTTCATTTAGATGTAAGCGCTCTACCACTTCCAGTTGCATGAGAAACTAACAGTCTTTACATTGAACAATTTTTAAAAAGCTAAAAATACTCCTTATTAATAGCTTCGCAGAAGAACAATACCAAAAAAAAAAAAAAAGGATGGCCAGCACACAAGAGATGGCCTGTCCATTGTTTTCGTGTCTTCAATACTCAATTTCTATTTGGTTGTTTTTAGAAACATTTTTGAATTAAATTCCTTCATATTTGTCAATGTTAGTGTGTGTGTGTGCTACTGGACAATGAATGACCTCAAAGTCCAGCACAGCAACAGGGATGCTGGGAGGGAGGGGGGGTAGAGGGGGGGGGGGCGACGACCAGACAAAGACTTTCTTCACCTGAGTGTGAGAGTCATTCAGGGAGGAGGGAGCGGGCTTGACTGAAAGGTAGAAGGCCGGAGACAATGGTAGCGGGGCTTAGAATAAAGGGGCTGAGGTATAGCACGACGCTAGCAGGGCTTGTTGTGAGGCCTGGTCTCTCTCACCTCCCCACCTGATGACCTCCCTTCCACCATCGCGCGTCCCTGAAGGAAACAGAAGAGCAACATGTGACTTAGCCTGTTGAATTTTTTTTTATTGATAACTTTGTAATATTTTTCTTCTCTCGAATGATTCCAGCCAATTACGCAGTCACGCGAACAAGTCTTAATATACAAACTCAGATATAGGAAATTAACTCTTTCTCTCCGTTAATATTTAACACGTTCTGATAGAACCAACGTTGGTATCATCAGTTGGGAGAGAAAGAGTTAAATCAAGGTGTGCAAAACTTGGTGGTAGAAACTATCTTAGCTCGGGTCTACTAACAAACATAAAATGTCAGTCCATCAACCAGAGTCTAAGAAGTTTAAGAATGTGCTCACTAACAGTGCAATAGCTTAGGGCCCAAACTCCCCCCCCCCACCCCCACCCCAAAAAAAAAAAACAACTTTTGAAGAACAAAGGAATACATTGCCTTCTGTTGATTACGAAGTGCCCCAGATGTCAAATAGCGTAGGGCCTTGTTAAGGGCTACCAGAAGTGAACGCAGGTTAAAAACAGTTTCATTATGAACTTTGACTTCTGAACTAATACAAAAATTAATATTCAAGAGCCAAACCCGCATTCAGATTTACGGACGTAAAAACAACAACGAAATATCAAAAAAAATATATCAATTGTGTTTGTTTTTCTCAGTGTGTGGCCAGAACTGTGAGGTAGAACTAGTCAGCTCCAAGTAACTTAGTCTTGAAAGATGAAGTGAATTAATCTCAAAAAGAGAATCAGGAAAAATACAAACTCACTAAGTACTGTGTGTATGTTTTGGGAGATGTGTTAAAAGTTGTTTAAATAATATGAGCTTGTCAATGGTTTGTAGGCCTGAGAGAGAAAGAGAGAGAAAGAAAGAGAGAGAAAAAGAAAGAAAGAGAGAAAAAGAAAGAGAGAAGAAATAGAGAGAAAGCGAGAGAGAGAGAGAGAAAGAGAGAGAGAGAAAGAGAGAGAGAAAAAGAACGAGAGAGAAAGAGAGAAGAAATAGAGAGAAAGGGAGAGAAAGAGTGAAGAAAGAGAGAGAAAGAGAGAAGAAATAGAAAGAAATAAAGAGAGAGAGACAGAAAGAAAGAGAGAAGAAAAAGAGCAAGAGAAAGATAGTAAAAAAGGTTTCAATGAGTAAACCATGAGACCATCTAACGAATACTATAGAAATACAACTGAAAATAATTTAAACCTCACTGTGCCGGTACTAGATCTAGACTGAATACGTAGTTACCTAATAAATCCAATAATCTTGAAGACAGGTGAAATTAAAAATATAATTAAACGTATGGTATCACTGAAAAGTAATGTGTATATGGTTACCTTTATATACAGACTATTTGAAAGACTATCGATCTATATGTTATGGTACAATTATAGATAGCCACTAAGTTAACCATACATTTGTAAAACCATTACATTACAGACAGACAATTTTGAGCTACTGCAGACATTCACTGACATAGTCTTCAAACCCTTCATCATCATTTTAACATATATAGACAGGTAAACACAGGCACTGACAGGCAGGTGTATAATATTAAACATATTTTAAAACAACAAAACAACATTCACAGACAACACAGACAGAACGTCGGATAGACAGCAAAACATGTACATGGATTCTTTACTCATTTTCACTCACTAGATCTATGTATGTGTGAGCGCTTTATATAGGCGCGTGAGCGGAAGTCTCTAGGGTCGAAATGACAGAGCAGGCACACATCTGCTTTTCAGCTTCAGCCTACAACGCTTTCTTAAAACCTGGTCCTTATTTATAAGTCTCATTATAAAACATAGGGTCTCCTTGGTCTAGGACTAGAAGAGATAAAGTATAGATCTAGGTCTAGACTGGCTGTAGATCTAGGAGTGTTTAAACATAAGCAACTAAAAAAACAACAACAGCTAAACTAGCTGAGTTCTGCGTTGGACCTGTGGCTTCCAAATCCAGTTATCACTCGCTTACCTTCAGCGTGAGGCAGGATGTTCCCGAGAGATAGTAATCCAAAACACAAAATCCAAAATGTAGCGTGAGGAATCATAGCTCACAGATCCACGATTGAAAACCTTGGAATTGACATAGATGGATGATATATATCCACTGTGTTTTGCACATCACAGCCGTGTAACATCCATAGAAATCATAGTGTAATCCAAGGCTTACCGACACAGTTTAGTACAGAAATGTTGTACAGACCCGGAGTCCCCCCAGTTTCAAACCGCGCTGTAGAGGAACACTAATAAAACTTTTTTTTTTTTCTCTCTCTCTCTCTCTCCTCTATCTCCGCTATAGCCTAGTCCTGCCCCCCTGTTTTGCAGCGAAGAAAAAATATCCCTACGCGATGCACCTGTCGGAAATAACTGTATGCGTGAAAAAAAAATGTATCTTACTACGCGTTAAAATTTAAATCGACACATATTCCTGAACAGTCCGTTTGTTGTTATCTGTATTCTGTGCTGTCTCTGAATGAGCTAACATTGATAAACATTGAGAATATCCACTTCTTCGTTTGGCGATATAGTCCCCTCGCGCTGGTCTACTGCGTGACGCGACGCCCCCATTTCACCCAAAAGTGTAGAGACAACTCGCGCGCTCATTGGCCCAAAGTTATGAAAGGAGGTTGATGCGAAGGGGGGAAACTGATTTTTTCCCCCTTGCCTCCAAGAGTTGATTAGGGAAAAGGAACTTTTTTTCCACCACCGCGTACTTCTTTTTTTTTTTTTTCAATCCTCGCTTTCGTTCTTTCCTTTCTGTTATTTTTTTTTCCCTCGCGTGTGTATCCTCCCACAATACGTTTGTACTTAGTGTGTAGAAGTCTACACACTCACGCATTCTTTGATCCAATAATCTTAATTAGAAGTATATTAGTCCTCACCCCCCCCCCCCAAAACCTTGATACACATATACACATTAAATGTGGGTCACTACTGTAATAACAGCATCGCGCGTAAGTCTGACATAGTCTGCTCTACGTTCATTGCAGGGAGAACTACACACACACGCGCGATTTGGTTCAGAACAATATACAAGTTTGTTGATCGGTGCAGAATTATTTATGTTACATTTTTGGGTCCGTACTATGATGTCTTTAACGAACACGAATAATAAATTATTTTTTTTTTTTAAATGTGGGTATGTTTGTTTGTTTTCTGGTTAAAGTTATTATAATAAGACAATGTCTTAGAGTCCTACGATTCAAGATGAGTGCAGTGTTTCACTTGACAACGTAGACCCAGCTGTGGCCTGCATGTTTTGTTCCATTGAGCACAGTGAACACTGCCAAAATCTTTAAACCAAAATAAAGCAACGACTTTTCTTTCCCGAGAAGCTAGTCAAATTTAAAATTGACAAAATTATATTTTGCTTATACGCCAGCCATTAGTAGTCTGATTAACTTTGCTATCACCTGCTGGTATGGTAATACTCCGCTGGCACAAAGACATTGTCTAAATAGACTAATTAAACAAGGTTACAAAAGACAGTTTGTGTGGAAACACAAACTCAAAATCGGCCCCAGAAGAGGTCCACCCAGGCAGGCTTCAATATTTTCAGAAACAACATCCAAATGAAATTATATCAAAGACAAATGAGAGATAAGAATGGAAAAAGAAGGTTAACAGATCTTGTGTAGTGCCCCAACGGTCCCGCAGATCAAAGGATAGGTGTAAGTGAATGTAAAGTTAGATGTGAACCTGGCCTAACTAGTTCCCCTTTTAGACCTTGTGGTCTATAGGGCAGATGATGTAAAGTTCATCTGTTTTTGTGGCCTACGGTTAGCGAGGGTGTCATGTAGCCAGCACAACGACCAACCGCCTATACTTTTCCCCAACTAATGTCAGGTACCCATTAGAGCTGAGTGGACTCAGAGGCGCCCAAAGATTCCAAAGTTGAAAATCCCAGTCTTCACCAGGATTCGAACCCGGGACACCCCAAGCTTTACCGCTCAGCCACCGCGCCTCCCCTGGCCTAACTGATGTCTTATAATTGATCTAATTGTTTTGAAAGGCTCAATCTCTTATTCGAATCCTCAAAAAAAAAAAAAAAAAAAAAAAAATTCCGCAATAAAAAATAAATGTACAGAAAAATTAAGTTTATAAGATCACTATTCATTTTAAATTAGGTCTTATTTATAATGCATACTAATTAGCTTTTTCTCTTTAAAAAATTGCTTGCATAACTGATATTTTTCGCTTTCAGAAAAAAAAAAGTAGCCGTTGCATCAGAACTTTGAATGGTCTAAAATACTATGATGTCGGATTTTCAATATCTTTTCTAGTTTACGAGATCTAAACGGGACGGACGGACAGACGGACAGACGGTCAGACGGACAGACGGACAGACATTTCGCACAAAACTAATAGCGTCTTTTCCCCTTTCGGGGGCCGCTAAAAAGCGTCGTATATCACTCAAATACATCTAACATCTCTTGAAGAACTTTTTCATAAAAGATACCTTTCCTAAACTCAGACAATTCTTAAAGACAATTTGCACCCATTAAACCACAGTTACATCAGATCTGGACGAAGTGGTCGGCTCCTCCCATTAAGGCTAGAACAGAATTTTTTTTTAAATTTTATCTCACTTTCAGTCAGAATGTTTCAATGGCCCTAATCGTCACCGAGAAGTAAACAGAAGACTAATTCATTAAGTGCTGGTCGGGGTGTGTGTGTGTGTGTGTGTGTGTGTGTGTGTGTGTGTGTGTGTGTGTGTGTGTGTGTGTGTGTGTGTGTGTGTGTGTGTGTGTGTGTGTGTGTGTGTGTGTGTGTGTGTGTGTGTGTGTGTGTGTGTGTGTGTGTGTGTGTGTGTGTGTGTGTGTGTGTGTGTGTGTGTGTGTGTGTGTGTGTGTGTGTGTGTGTGTGTGTGTGTGTGTGTGTGTGTGTGTGTGTGTGTGTGTGTGTGTGTGTGTGTGTGTGTGTGTGTGTGTGTGTGTGCGCGCGCGCGCGCGCGCGCATTGTATTTCCTGCCCTAGACATATTTTAAACTTTTGTCTTAGTATGTCAGTGAGATGGGATTCGAACTTAGTGTGATCGTGAAAGTAAGATCACCGTTCAGACCTTGTGACCTATAGGGCAGATGATGTAGAGGTCATCTGTAGCTGTGTCCTAGGGTTAACGAGGGTGTCATGTGGCCAGCACAACAACCAACCGTCTTTACTTTTGCCCAACTAATCTGAGGTTAACCATTAGAGCTGGGTGGGCGCCCAAAGATCCCGAAATTAAAAATCTCAGTCTTCATCAGGATTCGAATCCAGGACCCTCGATTCGGAAGCCAAGCGCTTTACCATTCAGTCACCATGTAACGACAGACCAAATTGCATTTTTACAGGACCATGACGCCTTATAATTTTTTTTTATTGTGTACCAATGTCTACAAAATATAAGGTTAAGTATGAGTGCATTATATTACGTCTTCTGCGTTCTAAGGTGACTACGCCGACTAAATTGCGACCTGCATATTTTGCCAATGATAATGCAGACAAAGCCGTTGTCCGCTAGAGTTTGATTAGAACTCTCAATCGTGTATAATATTAAGTTTCGTGGATGAAGAAAGACGATTCCCCCCAACACACACACACAAACAAAACGCACAAACATACTTACTTTTGTACTGCAAGTAAATATTACTTTCAAAATGAATCCTACCAATGTTTCTACTTCTTCTACTTCGCATTTGTTTGAGTTGAGAGATGAGTCTAAAACTCTTGGAACTCTAGCCCTTTGGAAGCTTGGCCTCCATGTGACTGTCTGAACAGACTTCTGTCTGGGAAAGATCCCAGCAGATGTAAATTAATGTTTTGTAGCGATTGAAGTGGTGGTATAAACTGAATTAATCCCCTTTATAGGTCATCGTCTGAATCTTAGTGAACACAACATGAAATATAGGACGAGACTAGAGAAAGAAAACATAACTTTACATACTACCATGTTCATAAGCTTACCACTAGCAGAGTGGTTACCGTGTTGGCTTGAGAAGCCTGAGAAGTCTCGAACCATGATTTCAAATTCAGGCCGTTCTCTCCCCTTTTTTTTACAATTTTTATATATGCTTTTTATTGTTAGCCTAGATCTATTACAAAGTTAATTACATGACTGATCCAAACTAATTGATACAACTATGTTTAATACAAGCTTAGTTTTGTTTTTAAAAAGTATTTTGTAATACTTTCTTGTTAATGGTTTATTGTTTAGAATGAATTCAAAAAGAGCCCATGTACAGACGTCACAGAAAAAAACATGTAATCTAAAACATTGGAAACAAAGTCAAAATCGTCTTCTCTTTTGAAGTAACGTCTGTATCATATAAGATAAGATAAATGACGATAGTGAAAGAAAAGGGAATTATTCACTCATTTAGGTTTACCTAAGCTTATCTAAGTTTATCTGGGTTTATCTAGGTTTATCTAGGTTTAGGCCCATCTATTTAAAAGTTACAGTAAAGCAAAAAACAATTGTACAAAAAATTATTTTTTTTTAAATCTAGATCTAGATCTCAGTCTTACTAAACAAATTGTAAAAAAATATATATATAAAAGTACCAGCATGTTATTACTTATTTTGATTAAAACATTTTCAGGCTGAATTGCCAGAGAACTAAAGAACTAATTAAACATGAGAAGAGAAATAAATATATAAAATAACAAAGGTTACAAAGACAGTTTGTGTGGAAACACAAACTCAAAATCGGCCCCCGAAGTGGGCCACCCAGGCAGGTAAAAAGGCCGGTATCAATATTTTCAGAAAGAACATCAGAATGAAATTCGATTAAAGACAAGTGACAGAAGAATGGAGAAAGAAGGTTGACAGATCGTGTGTGGTGCCCCAGCGGTCCATCAAAGCAAGTATAGATGAAAGTGAATGTGAAGTTAAATGTGAACATGGGCTAACTGATGTCTTATAATGAATATCTTATTGATCTAATTACTTTGTAAATGGTCTCTAATTCCTAAAAGGGTAAATAGTTCCCCTACTTAAGTATTCTGTGATGTGTCTGTAGCTTATTAATTGTTGTTTTAAATTACGTCCAACTTATATGTATACTAAATAGATATTTTCTCTTTAAAAAATAAGTAAACATTTTTTTCGTATAAATGTTGTAGTAAGTATGACAGAAATTACTTAACTAGCAATACAAATGTAAAAAAAAAATGTTTTTGGCAAAAAATCAAAAAAACGTTAGCATGAATGCGTAAAAAATATGGCAAATATATATCTCCCCTACTAAGGAGCCTTCAGTGTTTGTTACTATTAATAGTGAATAGTTGTAAAAGTGGTGTATTTTTATGAAAAAAACTGCTTGATAAGTGATTTAAAAAATTAGATTTTTCACTTTTAGAAAAGGAAAAAGTAGTCGTTGCATCAGAACTTTGAATGGACTAAAATATTATGATGTCGGATTTTCACTACCTTTTCTAGTTTACGAGATTTAAACGGGACGGACGGATAGACATTTCACACAAAACTAATAGCGTCTTTTCCCCTTTCGGAGGCCGCTAAAAAACACAAATTCCTAACTGACATCTATAGAGCAAGATCTCGTGGTACACGCTTCAGACTGGAGTCAAAATATTTCTGAGTTTGTACCATCATCTGCCCCCCCCCCCTTTTTTTTTTTGCAAGACGTCTGGGAAAGGACGTAACAATATATTTTTCTTTTGTGAAAGAACGTCCGAAACGATAAATACAAAGTAAAAGTAAATCATAGCTAACATACAGCTACAGGACTGGTTGGCCTGCTAGTATCACTCATAATGTGTAAAGGTCATTTTGGTCGCATTCAGGCAGAATACTACAGATCAGTGTTGACCGACGTGGCATCATAGAACCTGTGTTCCCCCTTGGTTCTGTCTTTACGATACGCCACTGGACTCTGAAACTGTTCTCAAGTGATGAGAAGACGTGGAAATATCAGAAACATTTTAAGAACATAATGATGTGGTTGTCGAGTAGTAAAGCGCTTGGCTTCCGAACCGTGAGGTCATGGGTTCCAATCCTGGTGAAGTCTGGAATTTTTAATTTCGGGATCTTTAGGGCGCCTCTGAGTCCACCCCGCTCTAATGGGTACCTGACAATAGTTGGGAAAAAGTAAAGGATGGTTTGTCGTTGTGATGGCCACATGACACCCTCCGTGACCGTGGGCCGCAGAAACAGATGACCTTTACATAGTGTGCCCTATAGATCGCAAATGTTCTTTTTTAATGAAAGTTACTTGTGTGTATGTGTGTGTAGTATTTTGGAGGCTCGCTTTTCTTTGTCGTGGCAACTAAAAGTGCTACACCCAAACTGACCCAAAGACAGTGTTCTAATAATCCTCTTGTTAAAGAACATACTGCAGAAAGTCTATACACTTAAATTGTGAAATTGTTTAATTGTGGCATTCAGAATGTAGACTTCATCAACAAAATGTAGAGGAAAAGAAAGTGAAGTCAAGCGCAGATCTTCTCGCCTCCCCCCCCCCCAGCTATTCATATAACCAGCCATCTATATAATACTCTTAAAAGGCTTGCATTTAGCAACTCATGGTATTGTATTACAGACTGGGGGACTACCACCCGAATGTCACCCGAATAAGCCCAAAACGTTTATTGACAATACCACACAGATGCTATCTTGTTTCTCTTTATCGCTTTTTTTTTAAATTCCAAAGGGGGGGGGGGGAGGGAGGGATTTCTCAGTTCTTCGTAGTTTACACTTCCCCCCGCCATCTTAAACCTTAGAGACATTCAAGTTCCCATGATCTGAAGAGTTACCTAAGTTTTCTCTTCTCATGCCCCTAGTCTATTCAAGTCCAATGAACCGTCTGTTTCTACTCTTTTTTTTTAAAGTTCACAACCTTCTATTTATTATTTTTTTAAAAGTCCCCCCACCTTCCCCTCAAGCATCCTATCTCTAATTCAAACAACTTCGCAAAGTCTTCGAGGGCCTCATTTTCAAAGAATATTTCTGCATTTTCCCATGCTCGTCTCAGACTACACCCTGTCTTGCCCGCCTCTACACTTATTTAATTCTTTTTTAATACCTAGGCCTATTCTATTTTCCCAAACAGAACATTTCATTTTGGAGTGAGCCGCGATTTAAATACTTAAATAAAAGAGCACACGTGAAATAAAGTGTCCCCATTTTTTTTTTTTGGTTCTCTCTTTTTGTTCGCCCAAGCACGTGCCGCGGCCATGTTTAGTGAACAGCCAATGGATTATGACGCTTTTATTTCGTCACCAGCAAGCGCGTGCAGTCTCGTTGGGTTCTGCTCAAGAGCTGGGTACACATTTTTTTTTTCTCTTCGTCGCTTTGAAAAGAAAACATCCCAAATAAAGAATTGCCTGAATAGAGAATATCTTTTATTTCCACGTTCCCACATTCTAATTGCTAGCGCTCCAATAAATATCTTTGACTGTCATTCGATATAATAAGAAAATATTTACTTGTATGTGGCTGGGTAAGGTCAGGGGCGGATTTAAATAAGTGGAGGTCCTGTGCAGGATTTTTGTGGAGGCCCTTACACTTTTATGAAAGCTTTTATAAACATCCACTTATTATAATAATACTTATATCCAAAAGCATTCCATATTTTAGAAGAAATAAAAGAGTAGATGTAAATTTAATTCCATTTTCCTTCGTTTTCAAAATATTTGATAAGCATATTTTAGTCAAACAAAAATGTACCCTATATTTTAAGTTTGTGGAGGGTAAGGCCCTAGGAGGACAAAGCGTAAATCAGGAACTGCATTTATATATGAGCACGCTACATGCAGACACTTCCTAACCAGAACAGTGTTGAACAATCGTAAGATTTAAAGTAGTCGAAAAAAAAAAAAAAGCTACACACTCATTGGAACCATAATTATGGGGCACCTCTCTTGTGGAGTCTCTGACCCACGGTTCTACGAGGGTGTCATGTGGCCAGTACAACAACCAACCACCCTTACTTTTCCCTAACTAAAGTCAGGTACCCATTAAAGCTGGGTAGACTCAGAGAACCCAAGATCCCAAAATTAAAAAATCCCAGTCTTCACCAAAATTCGAACCCGGGACCTCTGTAGGTAAGCCAAGCGCTTTATCGCTCAGCCTCCTCGCCTCCCATAGCCACGTATAGCTATTCCAAACTCCCTTGTAGAACCTATCTGTAAATAATTCCGTAAGACACAAATTTGAGTTAAAACTTTTTTTTTTGTAAACATCATTAACTAACAATAAAATCTTAGTTCATATTACACAGACTCAATTACAATTTACAACGCAGAATTCTATCCAATGATCCATCCATAATGTTAACCAAAAAAAAAAAAAAGTTCATTGTACCCAGCGTTTCTCAAACTGTGGAGCGCCCTTTCTCTAATAAGCACCAAGTCATCTTAAGGATAGGGGCGAAACATCCAGACAAAGTGGACGATTTATTTTTTAACGGACAAAAAAGAAATTTTTGTTTCTATTGTACTTTTAAATCGTTGTTTGAATATTAACCAAGCAAAATGACATTACTACACATGTTTCAAAGATTAAATTACTACAAGTAAGAGAAGAAGTTTCAGCTTCAAATAGGGACCTTTTTAGTTGTATACCGTTTTGGCGACAAATTTGGCAACAATATTGACTTTTAAAGAAGACATTTTGAACTATCTCAACTAACGCAATTCTTCTCGAGTTTCTAGGGTCAAAATGGTCGAAATTCTGCTGGCTGTTGTAGATCTACGTTGTTGAGTTGACCACTTTGGTGTGACAGAAAAAAAATATAAAGGTCCGTGGCAAGACGTCTTACTTATCGCGAAGATGACCTTACGATGATCATACCCATTAAAGATATATAATCTATAACCTATAATGCTGACTATAATCTATATATACCTCGAAAGTCCATTGATATAAATAGTGGACAGTGCTGCCCTCTTATTGAGCAGCGATTTGGTGGTTTTTCTTTTTACTAGGACAAATAGTGATTGCAAGAAAACACTTCCACACCGGTCCATTCCACAGAGACCCATCGTCATAGAAGGCTTTAACAATGAACTGTAACGTCACAACCTGTGGGCGGTTTAGACCAATAGCGCGTTGCCAGGTCGTACAGACCTGTATGACTAGCTTTAATGTACACCCCATGATTATGCATAAATTACGTTTCTAAATGCATTGTCAATATGTGTGTACAATTGTATTATAATTATAAGTCTTTGAGATTTATTTCTTTTTCATTACATTCTTAAGTCCCTCAAATGCAGCCTGATTAATTTTTAATGGAAATTTCGATTTATTTAACATTTGAGCAATTCTTGTAATACAAAATATCAATAGTTAATGTTAAATATTCATCCATTTAATTAGTAATACAAGAAAAAAATACAAATACAAAATTCTTTTTTTTTTTAACAATGCTCATATTAGGTGTAATTGTATCAATTAATTTGAATCAGTCATGTGATTATACTTTCCCGTTTCCATAGTGACAATAATACATCTTTGCGATTAGAAATATCTTTACCAATCGTTTTAGTTTAGCTTTTAGCTTTCTCAATACGCTGTGATCCTATCACTTGTCTGGACAGTTGTTGAAAAAAAGGGGGGGGGGTAGAAGAGTGTGTATGGGTGGATGTTATCTTGATGGCTTTCTAAATGCAATTCATATTTTGTTAAAAGTTGTACGACTTCAATTTGAACTGTGAGGGTTCAAGTCTTCTCAAGACAATGCACTTACCAGCGAGGTGTTTATGAATGTAGACGTTTTTATAGTTATATATATTTAGTTTCAAACTTTTAAGCGAAGACCTAATTCTCTAATAAGGTATAAAGGGGACTAATTCAGCTAAACAATGAGCTTTAAAAGGGGGAGGGAATGAAACTATAGGTCCATAGATTAGGCCTATATAGTACTTGGTCAGTCTTCTGGGTACTTTCAAGTAAACATGTTAAGTCATAGCAAGTCCTTGAATAGTCCTTTATTTAATTTATAAGCAAGTAACTCTCCTTCATCTACTGATTCTATAATGTATCTTCACAAGTCATGTCTGCATTCAAAACCTAACACTTCTGATGTCTATAGTTCTTAGAGGATTCTAGATTAATATCCATCAATCAAAGATTACCCGCGGCCTTTGGGCCTTAGTTGGGGTATTACTGATTTAGTGGATTTGATTTAGACCAGTGTCAAACATGGCGAATGTTCCCTTCGCATTTTATTTTGTCACAAAAATAAAAGTTAAGTATGAAAATGGGTTTACCCGTTTAGCCCACATATTCATATGATCAAATATAAATACTCTTAAAACGGGTTTACCCGTTTGTTCAAATGTTTCGCTTTTTAACAGAGGTAAATTTTAGGTCTTTTATTTTATTTTTAGGGCCTTCAGGTAGTGGGGTGATATTAAACATGCACTACGGTCTCCGCTATGATCTAAGCAACATTTATGCCAAGTTTTATCAAGATTGGTCAAACGGTTTTGATTTCTATTTGGGACATTCATACATACATACATACATACATACATACATACATACATACATACATACATACATACATACATACATACATGAAAAAAAACATACATACATACATACATAAAAAAACATACATACACACATACACACATACATACATACATACATACATACATACATACATGCGCCTTACGTTCTGCTTTACATATTACATAACTCCACTGGGAAAAATATTTACACCGCTTTCTAAATTTAATGTTACAAAATAATACTACAATAAAAAGTGGCCGTGCGCACCATTCTTTGTCGCCCGTGCTCGGTGCGCCCCACCCCTTACCACTTGAGGTGTGCGCATTGTTACCGGCCAATTACAGCCGCCGTCACACACACACACAAAGAGAGAGGCGCAACATAGACGGCAAAGGTGCGCTCAGCGGAAAGACTACGGTAAAAGACGACACATGCAAATTTTATTGGATATTTTTTTACCGTTTGAAAATTCTTAAGAAACGTTTTACATGAGAGAAGTTCCCACGGTCCCTTATATCAGGAGTTCTATAAACAGAAGAAAAAAAAACTTTTTGCGTAGCGGCCTGCCGTGTGTTTGATTCTGCAGTAATGTCATACATGTCAATTGTATTCACTGTCAGTAGTTTTAGATGTCACGTCAATGCCTTTTATTTCTTTATGTGTCTGTCTCTCTTTCATATCTTTCTTTATCTCGCTTTCTGTCATTCTTTCTTCCTCTCGATTCTATTCTATTATAATCTATCTATCTATCTATCTATCTACCTATCTATCTATCTATCTATCTATCTATCTATCTATCTATCTATCTATCTATCTATCTATCTATCTATCTATCTATCTATCTATCTGTCTGTCTGTCTGTCTTTCTTTCTTCCTCTCGATTCTATTCTATTATAATCTATCTATCTATCTATCTATCTATCTATCTATCTATTTATCTATCTATCTATCTATCTATCTATCTATCTATCTATCTATCTATCTGTCTATCTATCTATCTATCTATCTATCTATCTATCTATCTATCTATCTATCTATCTATCTATCAGTCTTTGACTACTATCAGTCTTTGACTATCAGTCTTTGACTATCAGTCTTTGACTATCTATCTGTCTGCCTGTCTATGCGCTTTTGTGAGGTTGAGCAAACATAAAAGTGATTAATTTATAATCTACACTCAGGGCCGGATTTAGCCTTGCTAAGGCCCTAAGCTGTTTGAGCTATGGGGCCCATTGTAATGGGCTTTACTTTACTCTTTCTTCAAGATAATTGAAAATATCTCTAGGACATTTGTAAGTGCTTAAAGCTTGTGCTGCCTAAAGGTAAACCCAGCGCTGTCCACCCTAAGAACCCTAAGTAGTAGTAAGTAGCATTGCATCTTAATTGTGTAAGAAAGAATATAACGAAAGTAAGTAAAAAAATTCCAGATTTATTTTGTACAAGTATTGCTCTCTCTCTATCTGTCTGGCCTATGCATGGGCGTAGCCGGGGGGGGGGTTGGGGTTCAAACCCCCCCCCCCCCCGAAATGAAATGGTCGAAATTTAGTGAATGATTTTTTGCTTTGATTTTGTTTATTTTAGGTGAGATTTTAATACTAAACCATCAATTGTCCCAGCACAACCAATGGGGTTTTGAGTTTAAAACCCCTTACCAGGGGGTTTTGAGTTTAAAACCCCCTACCAGGGAAGTTCGAGTTTAAAACCCCCTACCAGGGGGGTTCGAGTTTAAAAACCCCTACCAGGGGGTTTGAATTTAAACCCCCCTACTAGGGGTTTTGAGTTTTAAACCCCCTACTTGGGATTTTTGCAGTTAACCCCCCCCCCTCTTCTATAAAACAAAACAAAGACAAATGCAAACGAAAATCACCTAATTCCAAGAGCACAGTTAAGGGAGATTTTGATTTAAAAACCCCCTCCAAAATTTACGATAAACCCCCTCTTCAATATAAAAAAAAGTTAATTACGCACTCAAAATGTTATGAGCGTAGATAAATGGGTTTTGACTTAGTTTTTAGTTTAAACCCCACTTCAGCGGGGTTTGAAGGTAAAAAATACCTCTTTAATAATAAAAACAAAGCAAATTATACACTCAAAATGTTTTGAGTGTAGTCAAAGGGGTTTTTAGTTTAAACTCCCCTCCAGTGGAGTTTGAAGCTAAAAAGTACCTCTTCAATATAAATAAAAGCAAATTACTCACACTAAAATCTATGAACGCAGCCAAAGGGGTTTTGAGTTTAAACCCCCCGCCAGGGGTGTTTGAGGCTAAAAAATACATTTTCAGTGTAAGAAAAAAAGCTAATTGCGCACTCAAAATGCTATGAGCGTTGCCAAAAGGGGTTTTGAGTTTAAACCCCCATTCAGAGGGGTTTAATGCTAAAAATACCTCTTCAATATAAAAAAAAAAGCAAATTACACACTAAAATTATCTGAGCGTAGCCAATCCAATCGGGGGTTTTGAGTTTAAAACCCTCTTCTACAGATGGCGTTTGTTTAAAGTTTAAAACTCCTCCAGGTGATTTTGAGTTTAAGATCCCCCTGCAGAGCATTTTGAGGTGGAAAACCCCCAACAGATGATTTTGACGATAAAACTTCTCTTTTCCATATAAAATCTAAAGCAAACTACAGTCACTTAATTCCAAGAGCGTATTCACATTTTTACCAGTGGCAGGGCTAGGGTTAGGGTTAGGGTTAGGGTTAGGGTTAGTCATCTGCCAAAATTGAAAAACACTAAATGTGGCTCAACGAAGATGGCTAAGACAGATTTTAGGAGTCAGTTATAGAGATCGGGTTTCAATCAAGGAAATCCTAAGCCGAACTGGGAGTCGACCCTTTAGTAAGATTGTGAGAGAGCGACACATAAGGTTTGCTGGACATGTTCTTCGACAAAATGAATTACGCATAAGAAGAGTTGCAATGATATCCTAGTACAACTTGACGCCACTCATTCATTGAGGTCCTCATGGCAGGTGGGAAGAGGCTTCAGACATTACCTGTGACAAATTTTTATGGAAACAGCTTGACGTCAAATGCTCCGAACGGCGCAGTAGGGTCTAAGTCAGTAAGAATAGCACATTAGGTTTTTTAAATAAAACTTTTTAATAGCAGGAAAATGCACTGTAGATACCTCAGAATATGCATTTTGTTGGCTTTAAATATCAGAAATAGTGCTTGGCGGCGGGGCTTCGCCCCGCGCTGGGGGAGCTCCTAGCGCTCCCCCAGACCCCCTTGCTAGTATTGGCGGGGAATCTACAATTTTTCCACTAACTCATGGAAGAACCTATTCTAGGGCACAATAAACGTCTTCGAAAGAATGAAGGGTTAGAATGCAATAAAGATTATGTACACACACACACACATAAATACATATAAAAAAATTCGCGGGGGGGGGGGGGGGAGAAAAAAAATCCCCCCCAAAACCCCCCCCCCGAAAAAAAATCCTGGCTACGCCCATGGGCCTATGTCTGTCTGTCTATGTGTTGTTCTTTTTATGCTAATGGGCGTATCACGATATAAAAAAATTGAACAAAAGATGTCGATTGAAGCGGATATTTTTTGATCAAAAGTCATTAATAAATTTTGGCTTTTCTACTTATCTTATAATTTTCAGACGTTACTTCAAAGGGGTAGATTATTACGTCCCGAGCATTTCATGTGTCAATCTAGTCATGCATGTTAATCAGCTCTTGTGGGCTGCAGACATTTCGCAATAAAAATAAACGTATTGACAGTTATCTAGTTGACAGCATGTCTTCGTGAACTAATGTCAGACTTCTTGGCCGGCTAAACTGAAGCTAGATTTGTTTGTTTACTGACATGTATTTGCAGTGCATTACAGCATGAATCATATATGGTAAAATATGTAAATTTCCCCTTTCAGACATTGTGGTCTATAGTAGTATTGTAATTCAATATTTAATAAATAAAACCCATCACCTTAAACATGGTTTGTTATTGTTTAGATAAAAAGTCCAGCTCTCTGTCAACTGATAAGTTGTAGGCCTTGTTGTCTACTTCTAACAAAAGCACTCTTAACGAAACTTAATCTACCGACAGGAAGTATTATCTATTTTTATTTTTTAAATGTCCCTCTTCAGTTGGACTTTTTTTTTTGACCTGTTGTTATAGACTGGTAGAGATATGCATGCACCTGGGAACTCCTGGGAAACACTGGCGGATCCAGAACTTCGGAGGGGGGGGGCGATTTTTTTCCAAACCCTAATCCTAACCTCCAGTAAACCCTAACCCTAAGCATAAAAGCGCATACAGTATATATATATAACTCTCAAAGTTATGCATATATTAGAATGTTTAAAAAATGCAGTGTTTCTCAACCTTCTGCGAAAAAAGCAGACAAAAACAGCAACGTTAAGGCCTTTCTCTTGACAGCTAGGGGGTCTGGGGGAGCGCTGTAAGCTTTCTTCACTGCAGAACCGCATTCTCCTGACATCCACAGCTCATTATTTATCCTATTCAATAAAAAGGATCTTTTGAATAATGTTTTACTTGAAAATATTCTAATATGACTTTATTGGCAATTACTACCGATTACTACATTTACAACCGATTTGTTCCTTGAAAAAATTAGATACCTCACATATTATTTCGATTAAGGCTTTGAGGATCGCAGTCGAAAAAAAAATTTGAAAAAAAAAAACCAGCCATGTTGAGGCCTTTCCCTAGATAGCTAGGGGGTCTGAGGCCTTTCTCTTGACAGCTAGGGGGTCTGGGGGAGCGCTGTAAGCTCCCCCATTGAGGATCGGGGGAGAAGCCCCGACGCCAAAATCGTTTTCTTGCATTCTTCACTGCAGAAACACATTTTCCTGACATCTACAGCTTATTATTCCTCCTATTAAGATAGGACCTTTTGAATAATGTTTTACTTGAAAAATATTCTAATATGATTTTACATTCTCTTACAACATCGCAAATACAACCGATTTGGAATAACTTTGAGGAACGCCGCCGAAAAAACATCTATTCGAAAAATAATATTTAAAAAAAAAAAGCTCATTTGAAAGTGATACATTTTGTTCAGTAGGCATGTTTGTAATTTGGTTTGTTACAGAACTATAATTCAAAGCTCTAAAAAAACATTTTGGAAGTGGGAGGAGAAATCAAGTGAACCAAGTAGATTTTACACTAAATTTTTTTCATTTTTAGTATTCAAGCATAAATTGTGAGTTATTGTCCCAAATATTTTTTTTTTTACAACAGAAAAATATCAGTTTGAGTAAAGGTTGAAAAGATGACTAGGAAAATAATATTTGGGTTCAGAACTCATCTCAATTGTTACTCTTATTATGAAAAATTTCGTAAGAATTCTAAATTTTCCAAAAAAAAAGTCTTTCTTAAAATAACTAAGCTGAATTCGTGTGCAATTACATAAACTCTGTCGCCAAATTTGACTTTTCTGTTTTAAAACGTCATCTTTTCATCCGACATTATTTACAAATGGATTAAAACATCAATATATAGCTTATATTATATAGATATTCAACTAATTTTGTACAAAAACTATGATTTCTCCATAAAAATAGGACCGCCCCACCCCATTCAGAGGACTGGAGTGGGGAGGGCAGCAGAAGCAATCGCCCCCCCCCTTCCACCTCACCGAATCGGCTAAGATACCAGAAGTGTAGCAACATAATATAAAAATTATATTGTAATTCAACTAATTTTGTTCACAAACTATGATTTCCCCATAAAAGTAGGACCGCCCCCCCCCTCACTCAGAGGGTTTAGGTGGGAATGGCAATAGATGTATTTGCCCCCCCCCCAACCCAATCGGAAAACAGGGGAACGACATAATATAAAGATCGGTTAAAACACCAATAACACGTTTTAATCATATAGATATTTAATTGATTCTGTTAGCAAGCTGTGATTTCTACAAATTTATTGGACCGCCCCCCCACTCAAAAGTTTTTGGGGTGGGGGGCGGGATCAATGCCATCACTCCCTCCCGACCCCACCAAATCGGCCAACATACCTCGGGGGGGGGGGCGAAATAATCTAAAAATAGGTTGAAATATAAATAATTAGCATATATTATTAACGTAAGTAATAAATTCGTATACAAATTGTGTGAATTCTATACTAAAATTCAACCACACCCCCCCCCCACTTTCGGGGGGGGGGGGCGATCGCTCCTACCCCCCCCCCCCCTTGGATCCGCCAGTGCTGGGAACAGGCTAAAAAAAGAATATAGCATCATAGATTTTGAAATGCTGTTATCAAGCTGAGAAATGTGATAGTATTATTTAATTTCACTTTAATGTATTGAAAACGAAAAGCAGTAATGAAAGTATCATTCCAGTCTTTATTGTGTTTCAAATATGTATAACATTGACTTCTACCACTGTCTTTAATGTGTTTGAAATAAGTATAACATTGACTTCTGGTCTTCAGAGAGCATGGCCATATTTTTTAAAATACAAATTATTGCATATGTAGACCCGGAAGGAAGGACGGCTAAGCCAGCCTCCTCCAAGCCCCGGAGCGCAAATGTTCCCAAATAAGTTATTAAAACCCAACATAAAATATCAACTAAAATTCATTTTAACCCATCTGAGAGCATTAGCTGGACAGCAATGCAAACTCACAACAATTGGGCTTATCTCTGTAAGAAGATGAGACTGTCGCTCTAGATTGTTGCTTCGTTAACTTTGTTTACATCATATGTAAGTGTTGTCAAGCTTTTTGGTGACTTCTCGTATGCATTTCTGGTCACTGCTTATGATATGGATTACGTAACGTAAACCAGCGTAACTTAAATTGTAGGTTGCAGCTTCTTAAGGGGAGTGGGGTGACGTCCTAACAAAGGGGTCGAGACGAGCCAACAACTTCGATGTAGAGGTCACGAGCCCATTGTAGAATTCTAAAGCGTTCTCCTACATCGTCAGCCACCATAAACGGGGGGAGGGCAGGGCCGGTCCTACAAATTGCGGGGCCCTATGCGAAACGGACTGCTCGGGGCCTAGTCTGGGTAGGGATAAGGATAATAGGCCTATGTGAAATTTAAGATTTTGTTTCAGAAAATAAACTTGTCTTTGTATTTTATTCACTCTTTACTAAGTAAAAAATTACTGTCATATTAACTTTACGACCCATTTACAGTAGATATTTGTTTCCAAACAAAATGCCGATAAACATTCAGTTATCTTTTAGATTTACTATTGACTCGCAAAATATCGCTTTTTTTTTTTTAAAGAGGTCCAGATAGATTTAGATTTATATATGTATGCCAGTGACTATTAAAGTAAATAAAGTATTCGAACTTCTTGTTTTATTTAAAATTCGCCTTATTATTACATTTTTTTATTAAATGAAAGCTGACAATGCCTTTTTTAAATCGCGAGTAGAATTGGCTTTTTTTCATATTGAATGACACCCCGAAATGACAATTTTGTCTGTTTTTAAGAAGATTTCGATGAGCTTTCAGAAAGATTTTAATAATTTCAGGATATTTTCGTGAGTTTTTCCTATATTTTCCAATTTCAGGACAATTCCAGGAACCCTTTAATAAAAAGTTAAAATGGTTTAATTTAATAATTTACAGCTAGAATTCGCGCGGGGCCTATGGAAGTGCGGGGCCCACTGCGGCCGCATAGGTTGCAGTGGCCTAAGACCGGCCCTGGTGGAGGGGCGCTTGAATCAATTTTTTGTTGTCAAATCTTTTAATAATAGAAATAATACAAATAAAACCAAGACTACTACTACAACTAATAATAGTGTAAATAGTAATAATAATAAATGAACACGAATGTATCTCATCTATTATACATAGACGATCTTAAATAATCTTAACTTCTTATCTTATAAAATACAGACGTTACTTTAAAAAAAAAAAAAAAAGATACGTCCTACTCGAATACTTTTGTCAATCTAGTTATGCGTGTTAATCAGAGATTTAAACTCTGCTAAGTCGTTCGTTTTCCTGACTTATTCAGGCAACCCATTCCATGCTCTAAGGATAGGCTACTAGGGAAGAGAAGCATAGTGCCGGCCTTAGGCATAGGCAAGTTAGGCAGCCACCTAGGGCCTACGATTGGTGGGGGCCTCGCATAGCTCTTCAATGCTAGTGTTGGACTAAATATGTTTTTTTAATAATTTTAGTTTTTTTTTTCTACTTCATTTGGGAACACCTAATTCACTTCTCCTAGGATCTCTAATTATCTAAGGCAGGTCCTGAGGAGCACTTGTACGAATTTAGCCTAGCACATGGAATAAGAAATGTGTCTTTATCTTTGTGTCCTTCTGAGTATTTTATTAGTTGTTTTTTTTGTATTGGTAAATTATGGTTCAGTGTTTTATGTAGTCTATTATTACTACTTTTCCTTTAATTTTTCTGTCCGAAGTGTCTCTAAATTTAGTGATTTTACGGATGCTTTAATTAAATGTAAGTATTTGTTCTTTACGAATCGTACGGCTTTATTTTGTGTCTGGTCTAGTTCTTTTATGTTTACTTGAGTTGAAGGGACCTTAACAGGGAACACATATTCTAATAATGGCATAATCAAGTTTAAATAGAATTTTAGTTTCATGTTCTTGTTTGAAAAATCTTTTAATAAACACTAACGCTTTTTAAAATAATGTTCATATATATATATATATTTATTTATTTATTATATATTTGTTTATCTATATCATCTTATTATCATTTCAAAATTCAACATCAGTTTCTTTTTTTTTATATTTATGTTTACAACATTAACATTAAAAAACAAAAAGCGAAATGGTAATAATAAAAGCGAAACTTTTTCCCCATTATAATCTAGTAGTTTCCCTTGGCGATTTCCGGAATATTTCATGCCGTTTTGTTTACACTTTTGTTAGTTAAAGAAAAAAATCTAGATTCTAGATAGACTCTATATCAAGATGGTTCGAAAGTTAAAATTTCACGAGAAAAAGCTTCTTAAAAAAGTTGATTTCCTATCTTGGGAAGTAGAAAATAATATCCATGAAATAAAAGTAATGAAGAAGTTTTATATTCAACGCAGAGAAGATTATACTTTGTAAGTTTTGTAAATCAAATTAAAATTAAATCAATTATTATTATTATTATTGATTGAGTGAATTATTGTCAATATTTAAATTTTTATATTATATATTATTATTCATGATCTAGATCTTTGTCATATCATATGAATATCAGTTTTCACTCATTATCATGATTACTATCAATAGTCAATAGTATCAATGAAATCTATCAATTACATGCGTATCATTCCATCACTGAATCATGAATAAATAAAATACTAGACTAGAGTCTAGAGTAATTAGGTCTAGAGTCAAGATTCTAGATCTAGTCAATCTAGAATCTAGTAGAGTCTACAAATTAATTGAAAGAATAGATAAGATAGGACTAGAGTAGAATTTCATTGTCAGTCATGTCAGATGAATGTAGACTGTGATCAACCAGAATGGTTGAACAATGAGTCAATGTTCTTTTGGTTTCTGGAAGTCCAGTGGGACCCTATATAAAGAGCGAACATGTTACAGTCAAGTGGAGTTCACTACACAGCTTTGCTTAGTTCAGTGCGATTCAGTGGTGTTGTTTTGTATGGCACATTACAATTGTTCACTGCGGTTTAGAGTGAAGACACCTCGAGAGTAAGAGACGACGTCATGATGTTGATCTAGATTATTCTAGTTGATCAAGTCTTTCACAACGAGCCCAGTGTGTGAAGTCAGTTCTGAACAGTTGAACTCCCATCGCAAGTCTGGGATGAGGCAGAGAGACCAGTGCAAGATTTGATACTGGAATAACTGTTGTTAATGGTGAAGCACTTGCATAGACAGTTTTACATGTTGCCAATTGTACAGGCTGTGTTTTGCTGGACATTAAAGTAATTTTTTAGCCCTGAGTTGTCATGTTCTTTGAGTTGTGTGGGCAGTTTGCAGAGAGCCTGGATACTGAGAGTCATTACAATATATTTTTGAAAACTTAGTTTTTTTTTCTTCTTTTGTGATAAAAATAGTTCTACAGCTATTTTAGTAACAAGAACATGCTCCTTTTTTTTTCTTTTAATTACGTCAAGAAAGATACACATGCACTTTCCCAAAATTCTGTTTGATAATATATATCTAGGTCTTTTATTGGCATGACCGTCATTTAGGTTTAAAGTTATCATTTGCCATTTAATGTGTGAGTATGACTGGCCCACTGGGCCCTCCATTGAGTCTTTGTAAGACCTCACAGGTCTGTATGATGTGATAACGAGCTATTGGTCTATACTGCCCACAGGTTCTGAAATTGCAGGTCACTGTTCGGGCCTTCTATAACAGATGGTCTTGATCTAGCCATGCTGATCTATTGCAAGAAAAACCTACCAACTTTTTTGAGACGAAAAGTTGAAATATTGCAATATTTACTTAAGGTTAGCACCATGTGACACATCCCAATAATGAATTTATTGGCATATATTGTACAATTATTTCAATGTACAAATACAACATTCAATGTTTTATATGGCGATTATGATAAACAAAAGTACATACAGTTTCATAGTGACTAGTCACCAAAGTATTTCATTGTAATGATAAAATAGAAATACATAAATAAATTATATTAATGAAACTTAAGAAATGTAAATATATGTACTTTTTCAAGTTTGATTTGTTTGTTATAAAATTTCTAAAACCGAAATGTATTTTTGATAAAATCTATTATGAAAGCTCTTTTTTTCTCCTATTTATCAAATTGGCTTATTTTACTTTGGTAGTAAGCTAATTTGATTTATATTTTGGACGTTCATTTACAAATGAAATTTGTTCCATCCTAACCCAAATCCAAAAATGTGAGAACAAACTCACAATTAAACATTGCACTCTATCAGAAGAAATGAACAAACTAACAGTAAATAAAATAAAAGAGAAATGGCCAAACTCTCATCCGAATCACATGAAAGATGATGCCTATTATTGTTGGGACAAGATCAACATCTAATCTTTCAACTCAGAACCGGACACAACAGAATGAGACAACATATGTTCTGGAAGCTTAAAGTCGGGGTAAGCGAAACCTGCCCTTGTGGAGCATCACCAGAGAATGCTGACCATGTCCTTCAAAGCTGCATACTATATCAAGAGGTTCGAACAAGACTCTGATCTGGAAACCACTGCGCATTTAATCTTAGATATAGGATTACTGACCTAAACCCTCCGACATGTAAAATGAGAATGAAGAAGAAGAACCCAAATCTTCGGCATGACAGCTTTGAATGGCAGTGCAAGGTTGAACTCAGGATCATCATAATGACTGTCTGAAGGACATACCACATGACCAGCCTGCTGTCATCTTACCAGGGCAGTAGTTGTATACATTAAAAAATGTATTTATGTGAAATTCTGTGTGCTTCTGCTTTTAAAATGTGACTTTTTTTCTTTTAGATATAACAAATTATCCAGACAAATAAGAGACATTGCCAGAAAGATTAAAGAAATGGACCAAAATCATCCTCGGAGAATAGAGTTCACTGCTCAATTGTTGGAAAAACTGTGAGTTTATTTTTTTTTAATTTTCTTAAACTTTAAAAGAAATGTTTAAATTTTTTTTCCTTTTTTTTTTTAGCTTTACATTGTAAGCAATGACTGGTTCACCGAGTATTACTGTAAATTTAGTCTTGCTGATCTTTACATACTGTATGTGTGTTTGCCTTGTGCTTGGCTTATATCTAGCACCCTAAGTATTAAAACATTGTCAAATTTATCTTTTTGATTAGAGCTCTTCCTTTATGTTGAAAAACTAAAGTTTGCCTTTTTGGTTTTATCTCATATACAGACTAAAGAAAGAGTTGATAAACTATGTTTTTCTTTAAATAAAATGTATTTGATTATTTGATATATTGATAATTTGATATATTGATAATTTTCATTTGAATCTAAATTAAAAAAGAAATAGTTGGCAACAATGAAGTTCAATTAAGTTTCCTTGACATTGTTTAGTTTACGGGAAAATCCCCCAAAACACTGTGGTGTGGAAATAATAATTAATCTTTATCCAGAACTGAAACATAGAACCTACTTAAACACAAATCTGTTTATTATTAAATCATGATATCTTGTCTTGTCTTAAATGTTAAATATCATTGACCTGTCTTAAATATTAAATATTATTGACCTGCCTTAACTGTTAAATATCGTTGACCTGTCTTAAATATTACATATTATAGACTGTCTTACATGTAAAATAACATTGACCTGTCTTAATATTAAATATGATTGACTTGTCTTAAATGTTAAATATCATTGACCTGTCTTTAATATTAAATATCATTGACCTGCCTTAAATGTTAAATATCATTGACCTGCCTTAAATGTTAAATATCATTGACCTGCCTTAAATGTTAAATATCATTGACCTGTCTTAAATGTTAAATATCATGACGTGTGATATAATTTTATAAGATTTTTTCCCCCTGCTATTGACAGACCATTGACTTTTCAATCACCATAAAGACTCATGGCAAAGATCTGACTAAAGCCACTTTGATTTTCTTGATCTGGTTATTGTCTGTAATTATTTAATCAATAATTGGTTGATTGAATATCTCCAATCTTAATGGCACCAGCATCTTTCACAACAGCTACTGCTGCTGGCTTTAGATAAATCTAACTAGAGGGAATTTATGTATTTTATTTTTAAAGAATTTTTAAAAAATTCATTCAGCTTAATTTTTTTTTTAAACTATTTTTATTTTTCAATTTAAGAAAATATACTTGGGTGAAAACATTCTTTTAAAAGAAATTTTATGATTTGCATTTTTTTAGAAGAAGAAATTCAAATTTCATTAGTCTTCTATAATTACAAGAAAGTTGTACATTTGAAAATTTTTGATAACTGATGATTGTAGTCCCTCTTTCATCTGTGTTTAGTTTGTTGAACCGTTGGGGCCTCGCACATGATCTGTTGACCATTTCTCTCCATCTCTCTGTCTTATGCCTTGACTAGAATCTCTTTCAGTGACACGCTCGACCATTCTTTATTGTTGTCTTTCCACCGCTTTCTCCGTCTGCCTTTACCCTGGCACTTTACCTGGCACTTTACCTGGCACTTTTACCCTGGCGCTTTTACCCTGGCACTTTACCTGGCACTTTTACCCTGGCACTTTACCTGGCAGAAAGTTCTTTGCGAGCTCTGAGACCCTCGTGCTATGTCCATACATTTTTAATTTGTGGTTCTGACAGTGATCGGTAGGTCATCCTGGACCCAATAGCCATTGTGATCTTCTTTAGGGTTTCCTCATTTGTGGTGCTGTCTTTGATCTGTGCCTGAAGGCTTGAAACTTGAAGGCTAGATTGAAAGTCTCTTTCTGTTTTAAGTGTTGGCAAATATTTGAAAAATGGAAATGTGCAACAGCTTTTTATCACGCAGTGAACAAAAGAATTAAATATGCCCTTGAACCACGTGGCCGATCGGTAACGCGCTAGGTTTCTGAACTGGGGGCTGATGAGTTTGAATCTTGGTAAAGACTGGGATTATAAACTGCTAGAGCCTTTACAACATGCTTGATTGACATCTAATCATTATCTGACACTTGCTGAAAGTCCATTGGTTGTTGTGCTGGCCACACGACACCCTCATACAAATCAGTATCTGACACTTGTTGAAAGTAAAGGCGGTTGGTCATTATGCTGGCTACATGTCAACCTCCTTAACTATCGGTCATTGAAACAGAAGCGTCTTAACATCATCTGCTTTATGTATTGCAAGGTCTGAAATACTACTATATATGTTATGATCTATAAATATTTCTGTCGCTGTGCTTATTTTTGTTTGTATATTTGTTTGACTGTTTACAAACGGCCGGAATCGTTTTTTGTGTGTTCAATACAAAACTTCCCCAGTAGGCCTAACAGTATAATTATAGGAAATGAGATTATAATAAAATATGCAGTGTGTGCTTTCTTCTTCTCCAAATGACTGCTTGTTGTAATGAGCAATTAGCTAGGATGTTTATGTTACTAGGCGTTCTATTCATATCACGTGATTGTGTCTAGTGTCAGAATTTTTTTTCCAGCAATTTCTTAGCGCCCCTACTAATGATTGCTCAATCCGTCTTACTTCTGTCCGTCTTCTAGCCGTTCATGTAGTCGACGCCATGAATTATGCAGATTTCGTTCCATGTCCAGGCGGCTTGTAGCACCGACAGATACACTCGTGGAATGTGTTGGGGGGGGGGGGGACTTTACTCTCCCCGGACACGTCCTCCCCGCTCCCGGGTGTGTGGGGGTGGGGAGTATGGGGGGTGTACCTTGTCCACCCGTCACCGGGAGCAGGACGAGGTACAAGGCGGGAGAGCTGTTTTACCTGTCGGCCATATTGATCGGCTAGAGTGCGTTCATTTGTTAAAGGAAGTCTTTTCTTTGGACGCCCGACGACTGGGCTGTGATGACAATGACGTTTTTGTGAGAATGGGTGGAAGGAGGGAGTGCAGGTGAGGGGTGTAAAAAATAGGGCGCTGGCTTCCAGTCAGCTTGTTACCGGTACGTCTGTAATGTCCAACCAACAGGCGCGTGCTTTGGTTCATTTTTTTAAAACTTCTTTTCACTCATATTAAAATATTTCTGGCAATCTTTTTTTTTCTTTCTGCTTGTGAAGTGTGACGTTATAGTTCTGATTGGTCCAGTGCTTGAGCTGCGATCAAATATTGCTCAGACATTGTCGTTATGGGTAAAAGCCATTTTCATTTTAGAAAGCTTTTATTCACTCACCTCCCTCTGTCTGGTACACATTTTGAACACGTTTTTTTCTATCACTTCCCATTATTAAAACTAAGCATACAGGTACTGATTCGTCGAGCTTACAAGGCATGAATCAATCAAAAAAAAAAATTAACCAATTAGCAAATTTAATAGCGGAAATTAATGGATTTTGTTTGATATCTATAAGGGAAAAAAATCTATGAAAGTATGAAAGATTTGGAGGTCTTCTCCCTAGATAACCTTTTTAAAGTATTTTATATTTTGCTTTTTTAAACTCTTCAGTAAACAACATCTTGAATTTAGGAATAAAAAGATATGGTCACGTGGGTATTGTCGTCTGCATTTGTCAATTACATTCAACTGTTTTTGAGAACAGCAGCCAGAGTGGGCGTGGTGGCTGCGTGTTTAAGGGCCTGGCTTCCGAACCTGGGGTCCTGGGTCCGAATCTCGATGAAGACTGGGATTTTGACATTCGGGATTTTAGGGGCGCCCCTGAGTCCACCCAGCTCTAATGGGTAGCTGACTTTAGTTGGGGAAAGTAAAGGACTTCGGTCGTTGTGTTGGCCACATGATATCCAGCTCGTTACCCGTCGGTCAAAGACAGCAGATGGCCTTAACACTGCAAGGTCTGAAAGGGGAACTTTACCAGTGCGGCCAGGCAAATCTAAGGAAGTTTTCTTTCTGTGCAACAATCCTTGTTCCCATCTAAGGAACTGATCTCTCCTACTTGGTTAGTGTTCCTTACTTTCCTCTCTATTCAGTCCACAGTTGAAGCTTGCTCAACTTGTATCTCAACTTCCAAATACATTCTGATTGACTAGAAATGATTGGGGCTGAGTTGCCTGTGCAGTGATCTCCCATTTCCTTGGCTGCTTTAAGTAGGTGTGAAAACGAGGATATGGTCGTGTGCAAGGAAGGGGGGGGGACTGAGGCTGTTTGAGGCCATCATAAATGTCGGTTGAGGCAGATATTGGTTACATGACACCCTAGTGTCTTTGTCTGTACAGCAACATTAGTCATTGCTGGAAGTAGGTCTGTAATTGTGATATTAGTCTTTATGATTTTTTTGTTGTAGTTTTGTTATGGGTGTGATACAAGGAAAAAAAAAACAAAGAAAATTTCATTATTTCATAATAACGACGTTTTTTTTTTATATAATATGGATAGTGACCTATGGTATGGATCCATACAGCGGATGATAATGTGGATCTCATACAGCGGATGATAATGTGGATCTCATACAGCGGATGATAATGTGGATCTCATACAGCGGATGATAATGTGGATCTCATACATCGGATGATAATGTGGATCTCATACAGCGGATGATAATGTGGATCTCATATAATGGATGATAATGTGGATCTCATACAGCGGATGATAATGTGGATCTCATACAGCGGATGATAATGTGGATCTCATATAATGGATGATAATGTGGATCTCATACAGCAGATGATAATGTGGATCTCATACAGCGGATGATAATGTGGATCTCATACAGCGGATGATAATGTGGATGCCATACAGCGGATGATAATGTGGATGCCATACAGCGGATGATAATGTGGATGCCATACAGCGGATGATAATGTGGATGCCATACAGCGGATGATAATGTGGATCCCATACAGCGGATGATAATGTGGATGCCATACAGCGGATGATAATGTGGATGCCATACAGCGGATGATAATGTGGATCTCATACAGCGGATGATAATGTAGATCTCATACAGCGGATGATAATGTGGATGCCATACAGCGGATGATAATGTGGATGCCATACAGCTGATGATAATGTGGATGCCATACAGCGGATGATAATGTGTTGTAAATAACACCAACTTACTTTTTCAATTTGTTTTCCAAATATGTTTTTTTTTATATATACAGAGCTCATTAGTAAAAATAAAAGTTTGAGTCAACTAAAGTAGCGGTTGAGTTTAGTTTGATAATGATGCAGTCAACTAAAGTAGCGGTTGAGTTTAGTTTGATCATGATGCAGTCAACTAAAGTAGCGGTTGAGTTTAGTTTGATCATGATGCAGTCAACTAAAGTAGCGGTTGAGGTTAGTTTGATCATGATGCAGTCAACTAAAGTAGCGGTTGAGGTTAGTTTGATCATGATGCAGTCAACTAAAGTAGCAGTTGAGGTTAGTTTGATCATTATTCAGTCAACTAAAGTAGCAGTTGAGGTTAGTTTGATCATGATGCAGTCAACTAAAGTAGCAGTTGAGGTTAGTTTGATCATGATGCAGTCAACTAAAGTAGCAGTTGAGGTTAGTTTGATCATGATGCAGTCAACTAAAGTAGCAGTTGAGGTTAGTTTGATCATGATCAGGGGTGCCACTTTTCCGGAATAACCCGGAAATCCGGGTTTTGATGGGTCCGATTTTCCCTCCCTCCGGGTTTGCCTTCTACAATTTTGTAAAAATCCAGGGTTTTAGTTGATTTAGATTTTTTCGAAATTTCTGGTCATTTTCCCCCGTTAATTTTAGTTTGTTAGTTCCGATCGCGCGAGCCGCCATTTTTAAACAAAATCGACCAGTATCATATCTCGCTATTCGCGAGACTTTCACTTTGCATGCGCACTAAGCTTTATTTACCGTACAGTATTTTTTTTTTAAGTGACAAAAAAGTGTAAACATTCTAGATCTATAGAGAATTTGTAGATCTACGGAACGCGCCTCGAATCGGCTCGATTTAGAGTCTAGATCTATTTCTATGATCAATCTAGATCTGATATAGACTGTAAAGTCTTGTATTTAGTATAAATATAGTCTAGAATAGTCTAGATCTACTCGCGTACCTAGCGGCTAGTCCTAGATCTAGAAATAGAAAGAAAAAAAAATTCACGAGTGAGAAAAAAATTTTTTTCCCGTGTTTTATATTTTAAAATTTGTATAGGTTCCATATAGACATAGAGCCTTAGCCTATGTCTAGAGTATTATAGAAGTAGGATCTAGATTTAGGATATTTATATCGTTTTTAGATCAGAACTAGAATCAATGATTGAAGAATTAAATTAGTAAGTTTGCATTCGCCTGAAGGCTAGAAAAAATAGATCGATTGGTCAATAGATTTACATTTATAGTTTTTTTTATACAAATAAATTATAATTATGCATAGGCAGTCCAGCACATTCTAGCCATCTAGGTCTACATTTAAATATTAGAAACTAAATCTTAATGTTCATTTTGGAGTAGATCTGTACTAAATCTCAAAATCAATTTTATCTTGTTGCAATAGATTTACAGGTCCATGCGTGTACATTGATGGAATCAGTTTTATCAATGTTGATTAAAGTAGGCTGCTTCAAATGAATAATGAGGGAAAAAATGTTAAGAGAGAAACATCATTTAAAATAACTGTGTGTTTTGGGGGGGGGGGGATTACAAACATTGTTAATATAAAATTGTACTAAATCCTCTTAACTTGTATTACAAGCTTTATCAATAAATACACACAAACTCTATTTATTATAATGATAGGCTTACTAATTACATATTTAAAACATGGGGGGGGGGGGCATATTATGATACAGATCTAGGTAGTAATTTAATACTGTTCTTCTTTCGTAAAATTTTGGTGCTTAAATTGTATATGCGGTACGTTTCAGGGTTGGTAAAGTTTGGGGTTTATGATTTCAGGGTTTGTAAAATTTGGAAATTCTGGTTTCAGGGTTTACTTGGTCTCATGGGTGGCACCCCTGATCATGATGCAGTCAACTAAAGTAGCAGTTGAGGTTAGTTTGATCATGATGCAGTCAACTAAAGTAGCAGTTGAGGTTAGTTTGATCATGATGCAGTCAAGTAGCGGTTGAGGTTAGTCTGATCATGATGCAGTCAACTATAGTATCGGTTGAGGTTAGTTTGATCATGATGCAGTCAACTAAAGTAGCAGTTGAGGTTAGTTTGATCATGATGCAGTCAAGTAGCGGTTGAGGTTAGTCTGATCATGATGCAGTCAACTAAAGTAGCGGTTGAGGTTAATTTGATCATGATGCAGTCAACTAAAGTAGCGTTTGAGGTTAGTTTGATCATGATGCAGGCGATATTGTAATGAGATTTTGAATAGCGGCTTTGGAGATAGAAACATGACAGACAGGCAGCACAAAGACGCAAGAGCGTTATATTTGAGAAACACAGAACAAAAGAAGAACATTAATAATAATTAGAAAAAAAAGTGTGGATGGTGGTACTTTCGTGTACTTTGCTTCTGTATAATAGACTGAATATATTTTTTAAAAGCTATACATAATTGAGTTATAACTCTAAGCGTATAGCGATCACTTTATAGCCAGGCAAAGCAAGAATGAAACCAGATGATTAAAACAATGTTTGGGCTACCTGTATAGAAATGTAGATTGATGAACTTGAATCACACGTGTGTTCCTAACCGCAGCGTAAGACAGAAAGTGATGACACAATGGGAATCAGGAAATCATTCGTCCAAATACAGACTAAAGAAATAATTTCTAAAACTTTTACAAAGTAATTATAAATATTATAACCAGTGCTTTTTTGTAAAAAAAAAAGTGCGGTAGTCAGTGATGGATTGCCTAACTTTTAACGACTAATAAAATTAATAATAAGTGTTAAAATACAAGAAAAGTCGTATTTGTTCCCATATTGAAAAATGTGCCAGCACGCCGTACCGGTGAGTACCGTCACAAAAAAGCCGTGATTATAACTATGAAATATTATAAAAATGCTAGTTCGTACATTATGAATAATCTTGTTTGTATTTTTTGAAAGCCCCCAAACGAAGAGTCAAGTGGTCACTAGCCTCAGCTTTGCCCTCTGGCTGACCATGTGGTTCCAGTGGATCAGATCAACAGGATTAGACGCCTGGGTAGGTCCCTCACCGCAGTCACATTACGTCAGTGCAATTAGCGGGCGAAGTGGCCTGTGTTGGCCAACTCGTTGGGTAATGGCCCCGAGAAATATTTTGTTCATTTAATGAATGGACCTTTTTTTTTTTTTTAATTAAATGAAGCCCGGATCTCCTCGATAGTACTCAGTGTTGAGTGTTGCATGATTGTCCATTGATACACCCGGGGTGAAGGGTTGGGTAAGGATTGCACAGACTGAAGGCTTTATTAGTCATCTTCTGGATAACTTAATATTCAAATCTGATCACGTGATCTGTTTAAAATTTCGTGGGTAGGTGAAATTAAAAGAGAGAAAAAGTGTGTGTGTGTGTTCCTAAAGACTTGCTATTTTAACTTTGGTGATAAGCTAACTAATTTGGAAGGAAAAGACCAAAACAAAAGGTGTTCAAAATATATTTGTAGAAACATTGCTGCCAACTACTTGGAGGGCAAGGAATGAGTCAAACCATGAGTTTGGTTACAGAATAACGTTACAGACAATTTACAAGAGAAGTTAATCCGATGCCCTATTCTATTATGTTGGTAGTCTTTCTTTGTAGGTCGAATTTTTGTTTATTTATTTGTCTCTTACAGTTTCATTCTAATTGTGAAGTTTTTTTCCCAAAAAGTTTTCAGCGGAACCCTAGTGGTTCGCGAGACCTGATTATGTGTTCCACGAACTACGGGAAGAATTAAACTAGTAAAAAAATAAGCAAAGTGTTCCGCTAAATACCCAGAATATGCGGATTGTTAAGTTAAGAAAAAGTTTGGCAAACACTGAAAATAATGAAAGTTTGATGTCAGTAATGTAAAAACCACACAATTAAAAAAAAATCTCACTATCCTGTTAATTGGCTGGTCAGCTCATCAAATGACTGGCCACTTCATCATGGTGAATTTCACTCGCCGCCCCGTTATCTGACCACTTCGGACGCCATATGGAGTAACGTCGCTCAACTTTCAGGGCAGTCCCCTCCACCCCTTGAGCAATTTGAGCCACCTCTGATTGTTTCCCGAGACGTTGACCCTGGCTCTCCGGACAGCCGGGACTGACCAGGGGGCATTTTCGGGCGTCGAAAGAGTGAAATATTTTCCCTAACAGTCTGCCGGCTTTCATTGACCAGTGGTCACGCATTTCAGACAATGTTGCTACTGCAACGCCATAATGGGCTCGTAGTTTCGTAGATTGTGTTGTTGCTGACGTCATGATGTTTCCCATTGTTTATGTCATTGTTTTGATGTTCGTTGCTTGGAAACCACAAGGGCTTTGGCTAGCTCTACTGTAAGAAGAATTGTTTATTTTCTGGCGCGACAATGAAAAAGACAGACGAGATGTTGACCTAGATCTCTAGTGGTGATTCGTCCTAACTAGTTTTTCTCCCAAGGCAGTGTCCAGTAGCGTCCACCCTTCTTTTTCAGCTCTTTTGGTATACAAGTAAGTTGTTAATGCGACTATTTGCCATCACTTTGACCAGCGTGTCAGTGACTCGTGGCGCACGCGGGGCGCTGAATTGTCTTGTATTACACGATTTCATGATTGTCAAGAGCAGCGTGCCCCTTCCTCCCCCCTATCGCCAAGGAGGTGTTGAAAGATGGATTAATTCTAGCCCTAATCATGGCGACCAGGTCGTGATCTTAATGTAATTGATGGCGGCGCCCAGTGTGGCACGCCCCGACCAAAAAAAAAGTAAAAAAAAAAAATTGTTGGCGCCGGCTAAAATGTCCTGTAGTTGTGTTTGTGAATATCATGTAACTGGTCACTAGAGAATTTGTCAGTCCGCCCTCCAGATGGGGAACTAGACATAATGGTTCCATTGTCGATTGCTAGTCACACTGTTTCGGTGGAAACTTGGAGTCAGTGGTTCTCAATTGTTTTGAAGTCACTGCCTCGTTTTAAAGTGTCACCCGCGACTTATTGTTCATGTAGTGATAGACCTTTTAACTAAGAATCATTGATAAAAGTCACTCAAGTCACTCGTGTTGACTGTTGAAGAAGTAAATAAAAACAGAATCTATTGGGAGATTTGTTTATCTATGGCGGATAACTTAGCTAGCCTTTTTAATGTATCCGGTGTAAAGACTATATTTGTACACTATTAATTTACAGCAGTGTACAATGATTGAAATAAACTCGTGAAATAGACTCGTGAAACTATTAAAACAATAAGTTTGTCTTAGATTTCTTCACAACTTTTGTTTCAATGTAGGCACACATTAAACCATACCCTGAGTGTATATTGCAGTGGCGTAGCTAGGGATTAGTGTGCCGGGGTGTGGGGGGGGGCGTAACCTTTTTATTGGTCCCTGCATTTTGACATCATGACATGAGTTGGTTTTATCTTTGTTAGCAATAGGAGGAGAGAAAGACGAACTCTTATGTTTCAGCTTTATTGCACTTTATAAATATGTGAGTGCCCCAAAATATTTTCAACCAGATTGCAGCACCTCTGGGTTGTTCTTCATTCTATGCCCTCGCCTGCTGCATTATGACAACATAGGACCAAACAAAGCTTTAATTTGAAATTAGTTTTAGTTTGTATTTAACTTAGTCTGTTTATTATCAGCGAGTGGCGCCATTCTATAAGTCACTTCTTGTACTTTGAGTCAATATTCCTACATGTTGAAGTCTTTAAAGAGGTTGCGTCATAAAGGAAATGCTTGTGTTCAATCATCCTAGTGCCAGATGTTTATTAGCTAGACATAGCCCATATTTGGGTCAAACATTATTGAAATGTTCAGCTATTAACACTTGTGCTGTGCTGGTAGAATACAACTATTGGACTGGTATTGTCAAGGCCATTTCAAACAATTTACCCGGTACTTTTCTGGTCAATTAAAAAGAAAAATTGGCCTAGATATGTTCTGGTCAATTCTAACCTTGAGCCTGAGACTCGGCTGGCTACTTTGCTTTCCATCATCTACTAGTTCCTCTTTCAGACCTTGCGATCCATAGTGCAGTCATGGCAGATGATGTAAAGGTCATCCGTTTCTGTGGCCAGCGGTTAGCGACGGTGTCATGTGGCCAGCACAGCGACCAACTGCCTTTACTTTTTCCCAACTTAAATCAGGCACCCATTAGAGCTGGATGGACTCAGATGCACCCTAATGATCCAGAAATTAAAAATCACAGTCTTCACCAGGATTCAGGTCATCTGTTTCTGTTACTTTTTCCCAACTTAAATCAGGCACCCATTAGAGCTGGGTGGACTCAGATGCACCCTAATAATCCCGAAATAAAAAATTCTAGTCTTCACCAGGATTCAAACCCGGGACCACTCTGTTTGGAAGGTAAGCGCTTTGTCATTCAGCCACCGCGCCTCCTTCACATCTACTGTGCAGTATATACATGTGAGACACAGAAAAAAAAAAGAGAAATGAACTTAGCCATTGTTATGTTTTCTTGGTTAAAGGGTTACTTTTTTTTTTTAGTGCCGCCGTCTTCTCTTCCCCAGTTTAAATTTAACCCATCCAAATTGTGTGTGTGTGTTTAGAACGTAACAACAAATTCTCTCCCTTTAATTAATCTAAAAACGTGTCTTTCCAACTTGTGTCTTCCATCAGTGGCCGGCAATCTAATCAACGTATTTATCTCCCTTTATCAACAAACACCCACTGTAGCCAAGGGAACACATGGACAAGAAGGGGGTTGGGGGGGCGGGAGTTCAAAACTAATGGACAGGCTCTCATGACGTAAACACAATACAGCCACCACTTTTGACCCCCCCCCCAACTTCCCCCCCCCCCCCCTACACGCAGGAGGGAGGGGGTGGGGTAGTGATTATGTTGATAGTTTTTCTGGTTTCTTCTTGTGTATTATCTTTACATCACACACCATGGCGAAAAGAAAAAAATAATAAAAACACACATTCGCTAATTATCACATTAAACCGAATGGAGGAGGGGGGGGGGGAGTATCCTTCAAGCCATTTTTTTTGTTTTGCTCTGGACATAATCCTATTATTGCGCAATTCTTACTTCTGTTTCTCGGCACGTGTAGGGGCCCTGACCCCAACGAGGGGCCCCCGCGCAGTGTCAGGGTGACATTGGTAATCCTGCCTCCTGGGAAGGGAGCACAAAAGGAACATAATCCACAAATTAGAGTTCCGAGTGCGGCAACTTGATTGGACCAGGGGGCGGTAATCAGCACATGTTGAAAAGGCCGAAGGGGGAGAATTTAAATTTGATTTTAACGCGCGAGCGTGCGCGTGCTTCTCGGCCAAATTTATCATCTGTGGTGCAAGAAATGCGATCAGTTGCGTAATTATTTTTTTGGCCGTGCTTATTCTTACTTTATGAGATAGGCCGGAGGGCGTAGGTTCATTTCATGGAATAGCGTGTGGCAGGTTTAGGTTAAATGTGCAATGTGTGGCAGAATCTAAGGGGCAATATAGCCAAAGAATGTGGTCGGGTTCTGTGGCATTTATGTGTGGATGTGTGTGCTGTGTGGTTTGTTATAAGTCATCATTGTATCCATTAATGTGGATGGCGCTGTGTGTGGTTTGGGGTTTGCTCTTTGTGTGGTTTGGGGCTTGCTCTTTGTGGGATGGTTTAATGTGGATCCGCTATGTTGTGGTTAATGGATTTGCTGTGTGGTGGCTATGTGGGTCTGCCTAGTGTGGGTGCGATACTTGGTGGTCGAACGATAGAGTATTTTGCCGCCAGACATAAAATTGAGGGTTCCTTCTTAGACTTTCGGTATAAGGGATTGTCATTTATGGCTGAAAAACAAACAAACTATAAATAGCCAGTTTTTGTTTAGTATATCCGGAAGTGTTGAAAAGCAATGGCTTCTTCTATATTGAAATTATTTTGTGCTACAGACAGAAGAGCTTAGAACATGTGGTTCAGCAGTGCTAAATAGTGCTCAAAAATTATGTAATTTAAATAAAAACATAGTTTATCAACACCGGATGCACCAACGAGCTTACTATTTATAGCTATTCCACCATAAATAGATACGGATGTAATGTTGCAGAAGTGTAGACTGATAGCCACGAAAATGAAAGTAGAGTATGAGTAAATTTTTAGCCGACATATTCACGTGATCATATAAATATTGTGAAAATAGGTTTACCAGATTTGTTACAATGTTTGGCTCTTTAATGGAGATAAATTTAGGTATTTTATTTTATTATTAAGCTCCCTCAATAAAAATACAACACGGTCTCCGCTATGATCTAAAGAACATTTTTGCCAAGTTTTGTCAAGATTGGTCAAATGGTTTTAATTTGTATCCGGGACATGCATACACCTTACATTCTGCTTTATATATGAGATTGTAACTCTTTAACTCAGTGCTTTACTAATTTTGAAAAAATGCTTTACTACTTTATCATTGAAATATTTACGTTTTTGCACACCTACTTATGATAGAATCCATTAAATTAACCTTCTTGTAAATAGTTTAATAAGCTTATTTTCAACGTTTCCAAAGGATCACTCTGAACGTGGCCATTGGGGTAATAATTCTTGTTAACTCCCCTGAGTTTCATGCCTGTCTCTTGAAATAGTGCAGGAAAGAGACATTGTGTGCGTGTAAGTGAAATATTTCTTGGTTAAGTGATTGCTTCATCGTTCTCCAATGTTCTCTATAACATGCTTCACATGGATTTGTGTATGTCTTGTATTTTTGTCTCTTATATCTAGTTTTATAGGTTGTTTTATACATGGTTTAGAAAAGGTCTAAAATTTGTGGGGTTTTTTTTTTGGTTGAGTGTAGGCCATTTAATATTTGTTTTTTGAAGTCTTTCATTTTTTTAAAAATTAAGCTATTGATTTTAGAAAAGCTTCTATCAACTCACTCTATCTGTCTGTCTGTACACGTTAATTCTCTCACTTCCCTTTCTCGGGTCACATTGCACAATTATTTAATGTCGCTTAAAACACGAGACAATAAAAAACAACAAATTAATTAATTTATTAGTGGTAATTAATTCATTTTGTTTGATATAGAAAAAGGGATATAAATATCACAGTATTTAGAATTATGGCTATTAATGTACAGATCTTTCCCGTATATAAGTATTTTTTAAAGGCATTTTTATATTCAAATTGTTTTTACATCTAGTTAATAGTATTACTATTATTTGGTATGTGTAATAGCCTCCAAGAAAAGCTCTCATAGAAGACAGGCGCAGAAGATGAAAAGACACTTAAGTGATCCCCAGCGACCAACGACTTTGTCTGCATCAGTTGTGGAAAAATATGGAGGTCGCAACTGGTTTTTGCATTGTCATGTTTAGCACTGCACTCTGTGGTGGTTTTGTGTAGAGATGTTTTTTTGTCTGTTTTTTTGTACTTTTTTCCTAGCAGAATTGGCCTTGAGATTTTGTATCACACACACACCAGTTGAAATGAGCAGACACAGAGAGTTGCTTATTTTTCAAACATTGAATAATTCCTCCATTTTCATGTTGCCAGTGAATAAGAAACGAAAAACAAAGCACAAGTCTAGGACAACAACTGGCTTGACTCACTGCGTGGTCTCTCACAAGTCTAGGACAACAACTGGCTTGACTCACTGCGTGGTCTCTCACAAATCTAGGACAACAACTGGCTTGACTCACTGCGTGGTCTCTCACAAGTCTAGGACAACAACTGGCTTGACTCACTGCGTGGTCTCTCACAAGTCTAGGACAACAACTGGCTTGACTCACTGCGTGGTCTCTCGCAAATCTATTTCTTATTGTCTGTACAGGGTTCCCGAATTTTCGCGATTTTTCGGACAATTTTTGTAAACCTAGTTACATGTGTGCTCCTCGGCTTCGTATTTACGGAACTACCGCCATCAAATGTGCTTGACAGGAAACATTGTTGACCCCCTGTTCTGTCTGGAAACTGTTGTTTACACATGAAATAACTTTGTGGATCTCCACTCTCGAAATTTTCATCACCTGTCTTCACGGACGATGGAAATGGTTGGTGCTCTGAACGTCAACTCGCCCCTTAGGTCTGAAAGAACGCGAAATGATTCAGTAGTACGATAAGTCAGAGGCTATTGTTTTTTTTTTACCCACTTCATTTTTGTGAATGACATAAATATGAACATGTTATTGTGACATGTTAATATCCTTGTTGGTTGATATCAGCACATGGCATCACGTGGTACAGCATGACCATTCTAAATATCTAAGACATTTATTCTCCGCGTATTCTATTAACACACGTGTCTCTCTATCTCTTTGTGTCTCTCTATCTCTTTATGTCTCTCAATCTCTTTATGTCTTTTCTCTTCCTCCCCTCCCACTAACTCACCCTCCTCATCCTTGCATCACACAGCCACCACACACCCCTTAAGTAATTACGTCAGTGTGTGTGTGTGTGTGTCGTGTGTGTGTGCATGACGCCTGCACATAAGCTCTTGTACCTGCCATGGGAGGGAGGGGGGTGGGTGCGGTAGACTCACACCCTGCCGGTCGTGAAATGCATCTGAGACAGTCTAATGTGTTTCACAAGGTGCAGACATTTTCCCACACCAGTCTTACCCCATGAATTTAGCGGTTCTCAAAGCTCTGCCTCGCAGACATAGCTACATTTTAGAGTGATTTTTGTCTTGAATTGTATTTTCTCTTCCACCCCCCCACCCCCGCTGCATCTCCAACATTGTATTGACAAAGAATAGAAACATTCACAATCGTGAGATTTTTTCTAGCTTGTATATCTGACATATGAAACTATTGAAACTATTACTTTCATAAAGCAATTAAAATAAAGCCAGTTGGTCTTTGCTGAAGCCACATGACACTCTTGTTAACCGTTAGCCACATAAGCAGATGGCCTTAGACCGCTAGTTCTGAGTTGTGCTATTTTAATAAGTACTTGTTTTGATTATTATTGTCTGCTGTTGTACATAAATGCAAGCCTGGGTTTCCCCTCTCCTTCTGAGTTATGTCAGCACTGATATTTCCTCGAGGTGAACCAACTGGTTTGAATCACCATTTTCTTTGACACAATTAGCCGATTGTTTGTGTCACGCTGACCTCGTTGTCCTCATGTCAGGGTCAGTGTTCTGTTTAGTGACGTTAGTGTCTGCGTTGACTGTCATGTATGCCAGTACAGTGTCAGTCTGGACATGCACGCCAGTTGAGGACGTAGATAGATCTCACCCTGCACTTGTTCTCTTTCACCAGTACCTACATGAGACAGCTTTTACTTCGACTGATGACTAATTGAAATGCAAGTCCACTTTTAAGTCTGTACTGTTTTAAAGGGTAACATTTTTTTAATGAATTGTGTTGGTTCGTTTTGAAACGTTCTTAGAAATTCAAACCCTTAAAGTGATTACAATAATAATTGGACAGCAGTATTTCAGACTTCCCAGGTCGTCAGACAATTTCTCAGGGAACAATGGCAACAATGAATTTTGTTTCCATCTGGCGAAGTGCTAAAAGATGACGATTAGTTCATTTCTTATAATAATAATAACAATAATAATTGAACTCATAATGGCAGAATGTTCAGCTTTATCAGAATCTGCCTACTTAGGTCGGTAAAACCAACTAGCGAAACTAATACAACACCTGGCCTTGATACATGATCTGATAAAAATAAAGATACGTCTCCTAGCTACAAATTCTCAACACAAGAGGTCTTAGAGTCAGCCGATTACTTATTATACTGAGATAGACCTATTTAGACTGACCAGATGGTGGATTTTTATCGCCCAGACTTACTTACTGTATAACGAAAAAGAAAAATCCGTAACTATCATTGACATGGCCGCTACTTTTATCCTACAATATCAGAACAATTGAAATTGAAAAATGGAGAAAAAACAAATGAACATCTAAGTTTAAGATGCAGATGAATTTTACACCATCTGCCCCATAGATCGCAAGATCTGAAAGGGGAACTTTATTTTGTAAAGTTTAAGATTAAGCGACTATGGAAGCTGTCCAAAATAACACTAAACCCTGTTGTTATAGGCCTGTCAACCGATGGGGATAATGAAAACTGGCCTCGCAGACACATTGGAAGCCCTTAGCAGGAGTCTCGTTACCTGTCAGTGGGCAGTATTGCTGCAGACCTACCACATGATCAGAAAATTTCTCAGTGGCCAGTGTCAAGGGGACTACAATGAATGTTGTTTCCCCTTAACGAAGCCCAACCCTGGCAATTATAGAGAATGAAAATCAATTCATTTCCATAATAATAAAAGGAACATAACAAAATGAACACGGTGATGTTATTTCATGAACAGAAAATAAATTGCCTAACAAGTAACATTGGTTACCAAAAAGAATGCATTTAACCTTAAGATTAAAGTATTTTAAAGCAGCCCACAACACGCTTACACATGATAGTTGTTCATCAAGTTGTTTAGTGACTGACCAAGACTAATATACAATAAGACTAACTCGTATATTTTGTATATCTAGTATGCACTACACTGAGCCATTTTTGTGACATCACGACAGTTGTAATGATTTGTTTTTCAATCTATCTTAAAGTGAACTATTTATAATCAAATATTGTTTCCAAATGTTCTTTCACTAACTATTTAATGATAAAGCTATACAAAATGACTTTGGCTATTCCAGGTATGCTATGGGTTTGATTCCTACCAAGAGAAGCTTGAGTCTGGCCAACAGGATCACTGCTACGTCATTCTGCAGGTGGGTGGAGGAGACTGTCTTGTGTTCTGGTTTCAGCGTTAAATAAACTCTGATGTTAAACATGCAGCCTGGTTGAAATGTAACTCAGTTGATTCAGGTCTAGAGAGATTACAGTGAAGAGACTGCAACTAATCAATGTTCTTTGCATTTAAACTATAAAAACTCTTTTGTGCTATATAAAAATGACAAGAATGAAGCCAAATATGAAGTCTTTCTTGTCACTCTCTTTAATAATCAATATGAAATACTCTTGGGATTAGCAAAATAAGAGCAGGGAATGAAGGCTTAGAGTTATTGTCCTTTAAAGACACGCCATCCAGAGACTTTTGTACATAGCATGATGTCATTTCTTATCCATGTCTCCAGAAATAATACCTATATAATACACTCTTTTTAGCAGACAATGAGACATCTAAGTGTTTTTAACAAAGATTATACTCAATGCGTATGTCTGGGTGGAGTCTTTGACACGTTATTTCTCCCACTTTTGGGTCAAGTTGAAAATTGCACATTTATTCATTGTGGCTGACAACACACAAATCAACGAAAAAATTAACCAATTAGTTAATCAATTTGTCTTAATTAATGAAATATATTTTATTTTTGTAGAAAAAGTACTTAGCTAAGGAGAGATAATCTTTGTGTAGGTCAAAACTGGTCTACAAAAGTGATTGGACCATAGCGCACTGAAAATAGTAGTATTTATTAGTATAAAATGCATTTCAAATGTCGATTAAGTTTTTATAAGGTATCGGTATAGTGATTATTAGTATTATTGGTAAAAAAAGAAATCTGTATGTTGAACTTTAGACTTTTATATATGTATTTTGTTTTTATTCACTTTCACTGTAACCTCTGTTATAAAATAATCACTATTTACAGACGTAGACTGCCAGTGGTAATGGTGAGGAGCCACATGTCGGAGACCTTAAAAGCAGCTACCACTTTTATAGAACAAGGACGTATCCTTTTTTGAAAAATATTCATCAAAGTTCACAGCTTTTCCTGACCAACAAAATTGCATCCCAAGGGACATAACTGTTAAATTAATGATTCTTTCTCATTACTTCCCATTACAATTTGTTTTTATTTTGTTGGCAACAAGCCTTTGGCAAACTATTGAGTTGTAAATAAATTAAGATTTTTTTTTCGTGTGTAAACGCCTTGATAGAGGAAAAAATGTAATTGCACATGGTTTGTCTCAAAGACATGTACCTTGTCTGGAACATAAATTAATTACTAGGTATTTTTTAAAATTCTTTATTAAAGAGCCAAATATATATCTATATATCTATCTATCTATCTATATATAAAAACAAATTATTTAACCTAGTTTTCTATCCATAACTTGTGTAAGATATCAGGGTAGGACCCCATGTGATTGATGACCCAGCATATCTTGTTACTAGGTAGGTAAAAGCATAATCAATTGTAATTAAAACTGTATTCCATTGTCCTTCTTTTTCTTATAGATTACATACCTTACATTAATTGTCATTGTTTAAAAAATGTTTCAAAATAGTGATAAATATTTAAATAAGTCATTTTATGTACATTAATGGCAGAACGAAGTTATAGTGAAAACTAAAACACCACCGAAGTTTTTCATTTCTCATGAGTAACTATTCATTACAAATACTAATGAGGACAACACAATCCATCACCAAATTCATTAAATTGTTCCGAGCCTATTAAAAGTAGAACTTATCACAATGGATAGATACTTAGTATTTATTTATTATTTCATCAGAATTATATCTCTATTTAAATGATGTTAGTATGCTAATATGCTAGTCATATTCAACAAAAAATCGAAACTTCTGATTCATCAAAGGAGCTATTCAGGATCATCGCTGAAATGTTAGGGGGAGCTAATAACGAACGTTTGCCGTCATCTATCCCAGTATCTGAACTCCCCGATTCCTTCAATAGATTCTTCATTGGCAAGATTGAGCAAATCAGAAATGACTTGCCATCCCTCTCATCACAGCTTGACCACTCTCCAATCTTTCAAAATTCTCCTTTTTGTGAGTTTCAGCGTGTATCTGAAGATTATGTCAAAAGTACTATTTTAAAGATGCCAAATAAGTCATGTGACCTTGATCCCATTCCAACTTCCTTGCTCCTTGAATGTTTGGATGAGCTTGCACCCACAATTACTAACATTGTGAACTCTTCACTGACTTCAGGCATTGTACCACAGAAATTTAAGCATGCACTTGTCAGGCCCTTATTAAAGAAATCCAGTCTTGACCCAGAATGTCTAAAAAACTATCGCCTGGTATCAAATCTTCCCTTCCTGTCAAAGCTTCTGGAGCGCATCGTGTTAGCGCAAATTCTTTCTCATCTTGAACAGTACTGTCTCTTGGAAGAATTTCAACCTGCATATAGGAAGTGCCGTAGCACAGATACAGCAGTGGTCAGGGTACTAAACAACTTACTTCACAATTCCGACAAAGGCCACATATCAATTCTTTCCATGCTGGACTTGTCCTCAGCCTTTGATACGCTAGACCATGAAATTATGATAGCCAGATTCTCTGCAACTTTTGGTTTAGCAGGAGTCGTCCTAAAGTGGCTTGGATCCTACCTGACATAATGCACCCAAAGTGTTGTTGTTAGCGGGACAGAATGAACAAGCTTACTTTTGAAGTACGGAGTACCCCAAGGATCAGTTCTAGGCCCAGTACTGTTCACTATGTATACATATCCACTCAGCGGTGTCATACGGCCAACCGGCATCTTATACCATTTCTTTGCCGATGACTCACAGTTACGCATCTGGCAGAGAAAATCAGTGGTACCATTGCAAGGGTGAGCGATTGGATGGTTGAAAATAAACTCACGATGAACGAAGACAAGACAGAAATAATTAAGATTGGCACTAGGAACAATGTCTCAAAAGTTGAAAGCACATGTTCCTTTTGTCCATGTAGTGCGGAATCATGGAGTTTTCTTCGAGTCAACACTATCTTTCGACCCACACATAAGTCAGCTCTGCAAAGATCTTTATCTGCAGCTGCGCAGATTAGGCCAGATCCGACCATATTTAACAACGGAGTCAACAAAAACGCTAGCTTTGGCATTCATACTCTCCCACCTTGACTACTGCAACGCCGTGCTAGCAGGTATACCTGATGACAAAATAGCCAAGCTGCAACGTATACAGAACAACGCCACTCGAATAGTCCTTAAAAAAACTAGACAAGATTCTGCTACTACGCTCTTGCGCACGCTCCATTGGCTTCCCGTGAAAGCGAGAATCGATTACAAGGTCGCCACACTTTGTCATCAGTGTATATATAACAACGAGATGCCCTTGTACCTTAGCGAACTGATTACTTCATATGTCCCCCAGAAAGCCCTGCGCTCAATGGACTCTCAACGCTTTTAGTAGTGCCACGTTTCTCCCTCAAAAGCTACGGTCTGCGGGCTTTTTCAGTTCACGGACCAAAGGTTTGGAACTCACTCCCCATTGATCTCAGACAGACAACATGCTACACCACTTTTAAGAAGAACCTTAAGACCTATCTATTTAAAACTTTTTTAGATTAATTGTCATTTTAGCTGTCGTGTTTGTGTTTGTAATGTTATTACAGCGCCTTGAGCCTACATTTTGTTTGTTAACAGCGCGCTTTATAAATAAAATTACTATTATTATTTTAATCTGTTGTCTTGAAATGTTTAAATTACTGCATCTTTACGTCCATAAATTTTTTGTACCAAAAATATGTCTATTGAATTAATACGTTTTGTATATGTCATAGGATTACTCTATGAACTTGCAAATCTTCAGATTAAGGAAAGGTATAGTTATGAACAAAAATGTCTTCAAAAGTCCCAAATGATCATTATTTATGTATGTCCTATGTGTTTCTATCCTGTTTAGGGGCATGGAAGACTTTGTGACATGGAAAGACACCTCAAAGATTAGAAGACAAGTCCAAGAGTACAATGACATTGTAAGTATTTACTAAAATAAATCTTGACACAATTTTATTTTCATCTGCTTTTGTAATATGTACTAGAAATTGTTTGAATACTAGATTAGACAACTTGAAACTTTCTTGAAAGTATAAAACATGACAACTTCAAGTGATTAAATAAAATATAGTGATTTATATTTTTAATGTTAACTGTCTTGTTTTAATTAAACAGTTGTTTTGACTTGTAGTGTAACTAAATTCAATTGGTAAAATTTACTTAGCTAGTTATTTCAGAAAATGGAAATGTTTTCACAACGTAGAATGCTAAAACAAATGAAATAAAAAAATTCTTTTTGACCAAACATGTATTTTACAATTAGTTGCTATAACAAGTGTTATTTTAAATATTCACCACTTAATTACTAATTATTGGTTGTTTTATAACTTTTTTTCTTTTTTTTACTTTTCAGAGAGATGATTTTGATTTGGTCTGACACACCAGATGAAGATGTTTATATGTGTAAATAAAGAATCATTATAGACAAATATTTTGCTTGGTTATGTCAAGTGTTGCTAGTCGTGTGCCTGAAATGAATTTTAGAAAAAGAAAACATTTTTCTGCAAACATAATTTTATTCCAAATACCAAACGTTTTTTAAATTAAGCAGCAAAACGATAAATTTTAAAAATAATTAAATCATACACCTTATTTATTAAATTTACTTACATAAATGTGCTTTTGTACATTTGAAGCATCAGTCAACATAGCTTTTATGACATAATTAGAGAATGTTGTATTTATAGTTTGTTTGTTTTAAATAATAAATTGCATAAATTAACAGCATAAATTAAAAACTGACTATTTTGTGAAAGTGTTTATTAAACCAATACATCTCAATTCTTGCAGAAAATATTGATAATAAACAACTGAAAAAAATCAAAAAAATTGGAACAAAGAATACATGTAACTGCACATAAGACTATTTAAAAAAAGAAAAGTTACTATTAGTCTTTGAAAAAAATTGAGAAGTTTGTTGATTCTGTTGGTTGCCAATTAACTCACGTTTCACTATTGCTATTTTTCTTTTTAAGACCAACATTTGTTGATTCATTTCATTTAGCTGGGCTAGTATACTGCTTACAAACCTATTACCTTCGCTTCTTTTCTTAGCAATAACTTCCCTTGTATGTCTCTGAGCATTAGAAAAAGAGTGTTCAAATTCACTGACCTCGATGTCATCTGCTCCAGGAGTGTCTATTTCAAAGGTGTCAATAAAGTTTTGTGTGGGCATTTGACACATCTGTGAGTCTGACAAGCCAGATTTAATACTTTCATTGGAAGCTGGGAAGATTTGCTTTGGTGGCTGTACACATGCTACAGGTGTACAGTAATCTCCTGACTTGACTTTTGTTCTGTCAGTATTGCAGTTCTGCTGAGATGTTTTTTGATTTAGATCATTAACATTAGGCCAGTTCAAACTTTGAATTTCAGGAGTTGGACTTGTTAAAATGTCAGAGTTACAATGTTTTGAGTGCTCTGTAAAAGTTTGTTCAATTTGAGAGTCAGAGTTAGGTAAAGAACACTGAAAGTTATGCAGATCATCTATTGTCGAGGTTCTTTGTTCAACCTCTGAATTAGTGTTAGGTTTGTGTGCATCTTCCAAAACTGTACAGGAACTAAGAGTAGCTTGTGTGTTTGGTGTTTTGGGATAGACAGGTTCCATGGTATTTGTTATATCATGAGGTGGACAGGTATTTGTTTGGATTTTTTCTGTAGCATAGGGGCAGCGGGCTATTAAAGCATCACCTGCATCTGTTATGCTATCTGTTACAACTTGTACATCAGTTGTTTGTTGACAGCATGATGTATTATCGTGGCTGTAGGTGGATTCATTTTTGTTCAAGTGATTCAAATCATTATTAGGTATAGTTTCATCACAAAGCTGTTTCTTATTGTATTTATCATTCATAGATCTGTTACTCAGTTGAACTAGTTCAATTAGATGTTGATCAGATATTGCAGCATATGCATTGTTGTTTTGATTATCTTTAGATGAGGATGCATAAGTTAGCAGCTCTGATGTTTGGACATGTTCATATATTTTATTAGAATGTCCATCATCTACAGATCTGTTATTGTCAATACCTTCAATACATTGTGATGATACATTCATCTCTTTAGTTGATTCATTAGCAATGTGAACTGTATCACATGTGGGATTATTAGAGTGAACTGGATTTTGAACCAAACTATCTAATGTGTGACAACAATCTGAATTCACTTCAGAAATTGCATCTTCTTTAGACATATTCTCTTTGATTAAATCTAGATGCAGTGTTTGATTGATATCATTATCAGGATGTACTATTGAACTTATTGTTTCATCATGTATTTGCTGTGAGATGCCACTAGTGAAAGTCAAATTTAGATCATAGACATTTGATGCATGAAATATTTCTGGTGTAGTCTTTATGTCAGTTGTAATGTTTACTTTTGTTGCATCTATAACATTTTCAGTTACGTTTTCCAAATTTTCTAATGGACAAAGCTTATTGCCATTATCCTCTGATATGGTTGTTACTGCAGAGATTAAAGGTAGAAACTCCTTGACCAATAAAACATTGGCACTTTGCTGGCAAAAATCTTTAGTCACTTTTACTTTGTCATCTTTGCACTCAGTAGAAAGATTAACTTTGAGCTGATCTAAGTCATTCATTTTGTTGTCACCAATATTTGCTATACGTTCAATACAATTTGTTATCTCATCAGCACTCAGCATGTCATTAATTACATTGTGTATCACTATGGTTGTTGAATTGTTTATTGCCAACTTTTCATCATTGTTTTTCAATATAACAGTCTTGGAAAATGTTTGAGTTCCTTGTGTTAGAGGTTCATATGAAGACAGTGTATTTTCATTTTTATCTATCATACGTGGATCTGAGATTTCTTGTTCACATTTCTCATGTGCATTAACATTTCCTTCACTATTGGTGTCTTCATTTAATGCATCAGTATTCAAACCATCTGTGTTATTATCACCACTGGAGAAGTTAAGAAAAATTACAAATAAGTTTGATGCACTTTAATAAAGTTCATGTACAATGATTTTAAATGCAAATGTAAAAAAGAACAGTAAGTTTGTAAACTAATATAGTAATACAGTATACTTACAACTCTTAAATAGTGGAAAGTATAACCAACAGTAATACTGAAATTACTTATATTATTATTTTATATTCACTTTTATCATTCAATTTTCAAGAGACTTGTTTTTTCAAAAAAAAAAAAAAAAGCAGTGTTAGAAGAAGGACTTATATTGTCCGAATATATTTCCTTATATAAAGAAACATTTCTAGAATATTACTTTCTTTATAACAAAGAAACATTTCTAAATATAACAATACAGAATGACAATTTGTGACAAAGCATCTTACTAGCTCATTGAATCCTTTAAGCTTGAATTGCACACATGCTTTGACCTTAAATTGAGAGGTTTGTTAGAACAATCCTCTGGGAATAAAAATCAAAACAATTATTTTAAAAGTCTCTTCATAATTCCACATAGTCATAATCTATTTTATTTAGTGTTTCTAGAAGATTACTGATGAAAAATTGTGTTGTACTTAGTTTTCAATTAAATCTAGATCTATATTCTAGATGAATGTGACCAAGCTGCTTTTACAAATTAAAACTCAATAATTGGATATTTTAGGAAAGTCTAAAACATTGACACAATAATCTAATTAATAATGTTATTAACAAATTGAAGGTCTACACATAACCCAAAGATGCCTGCACTAAATTATGGACATAAAATACAAAAATAAGGATATTCTGTTAAATAGTGGAATGTACAACGGCAAAGTTAATTATTTGACTGATGCTCTGGGTAGAACATCTATCCTGTTTTAAAGTTGCCAGATTCCCAATATATATATGGTCACCCAATATATATATATGGTCACCAAACATAATCCCTGACTTATATATGATGTGTATAAAAGTACCAGATTTTGGTTAGTGAAGGTCCTGGTCAGCATTTTTCGTTGAGACCTCTATCTTCTTCAATATTAATAAAGATCTAAAAGTATGCCATATTTTCAGAGAAAGTGAGTATTTCAAAATTTTATCACATTCTCCTTTTTCACCAATGCTTAAAATGCATAACTTGCTAAAAAAAATGTTTTAAAAATATGGTGAACCCGTTCATGGGTTAGGTATATGATGATGTGTCTGTTTCACATGTGTGTTCTAGTTTAATCAGAAATCTTGATTATCTGTTGCATCTCTCTTTGATCAAACCAAAGCTGTCTTAGGAAGGTCATCACCCCAATGTCTACAAATTTTGATTACTCACCTCCACAGAGAACAGGGAACAAGATTCTGAGGTACAATGCTGGAGAACGAAGTAAAGCTGCAAGCAAGACAAAGTACCTTCAACTTTACAGACGTCTTCCATGTATACTGCCAATGTACGAAAAAAGCAACTGATGGAGTTTGTACGTGACATTGCAAACAATTTAACTTTGTGAAAGATTTGTGCGTATGGCTTTGGTTTTTTCTTGAATCCAGACAGAATCTGATGTGAATAAACAAGCCGATTCACGAGTGGAAAAGGTTTCCATATTCCATACATATGAAAGCAACTATTTTAGGGCTATCTGATAGAGCAGCTTTCTTTCTCATTCTTTTGTCTAAGAGTTTTGCCATTTTTGAGAAGCTTTTCCAATTCTTTTCGTCCCCTCAATGTCTAAATTGAGCTTTCTAGCAATAGTTGATCTCAGGTATGTAAATTGAAATTAAATTTCTACCCCAACGTAAGGGCGTGATTTCCAATGCTTATCGTGAGTATTTCTGATTTCTGAGATGGCCAGAATTTCAGTCTTAGTGAGACTTATTGTAAGACTGAGCTTATGATATTGGCATGCAGCTGCCTAAACATTTAAAGTTGCCAAAGCTAGACGTAATACAGGAGGATGGTGTAACAGATGTTCTCCAAAACACCATGAGCTACAACTCGCTTCCAAAAGAGACATAAAAGGTCTAGAATCTAGATTTAAATATATAGGCTATATAGATCTGGATCAGGATGACGTTTATATAATAATAATGCAGTATTTCTCGTGGCTATACAGCCCCAGCTGCGACCAACATATTTTGCCACATTGTCCGCCGATGGTCGATTTAGATTTTCTTTTCGTCATCTACGTCTGTCCACGGTTGCGGGTTTTCTTTTGGTTTCAAATATGTATCCTGTGGCCTTTGTAAGTGACCTCCAGCTGTCTCATTCTGAAGCCGCCTGCAACCCGGTGCTCTCTTCTATGTCAGTTAAAACAAGTTGGGCATTTCCGTTGGGCACGTCTGTTACGTCGACCGCCTTTAAGCTCACCGAAAAAGACTGCTTTTGACATACGTTCGTCCCCCAAGCAGGACACGTGTCCTGCCCAGCGTAACGGTCGGAGCATAAGAAGTCCCTCTATACTCACTATACTGTCCATACCGGCGTTTGTGAGGACATCGCTGTTTGTAGTGCGGTCTTGCCACCGTATGTCCATAATGGAGCTCAAACATCTTTCTGAGAGCGTTCAAGTAGTCTTAGTTGCTTTCAGACAGACAGTGGTTATCTCAACCCTTTATATAATATAGTAATAAATATAGATAGGGGGCCTATCTAGATCTAGATCATGGTCTTAAGCCTACTCTATATTTAGACTCTAGATTAGTCTAGATCTAGAATCTAGATGAGTAGATCAAGACTAGATGAGTAGATCATATAGATGTCTCTCTAGATCTAGAGAATATTAGGCCTATGGGTTGCCTCTGAATCAGCATGGAAAACCAACGACTTTGCAGAGTTTAAATCATTGATTAAAATGCACTGATGCAAGTATGATGCTAGATCTAGATCATGGTCTTAAGCCTACTCTATATTTAGACTCTAGATTAGTCTAGATCTAGAATCTAGATGAGTAGATCAAGACTAGATGAGTAGATCATATAGATGTCTCTCTAGATCTAGAGAATATTAGGCCTATGGGTTGCCTCTGAATCAGCATGGAAAACCAACGACTTTGCAGAGTTTAAATCATTGATTAAAATGCACTGATGCAAGTATGCAAGACTGAATTGACTTAGGGACAAGCGAAAGACGTATTCATCTTCTTGTTTGAAGCAACGTCTGTATTTTATGAGATAAATATGAATAGATTCCACTCTAGTGGTGTTCAGTCTCAGCAGGCCTACTACTATCATACTAGATTCTAGATTATTAGATCTAAATCTATAATCTAGATAAGTACCTTCTAATAATTTGCGTTTCTTGCCTCTAATTTTGCCAGTATTGGGCATTTTTTTACAAAGTCAACTCAAAGAGTTTGAAAGAGTTTATTGGACTTTATAGACTAGAGTAGATTATAGATACTAGACCTAGATTGTAGTTGTACTCTAGAGTCAAATTAAAAACGAATAGATCTAATAATTAGTTTAGGTATAATTATCCAATCATGCCCAATGCATTTTTAGATGATCTAGATCTCTCATATTTCATAATATAATTTAAGAGTCTATGGTTATGGAGTATCTATAATCTAGAATTTGTCGTCTGCTATTGGAAAGAAAGAGAAACTACTCTTGAATTATATTTTTTTAATTGTAGAATGATCTTTTCCTATTTATTATTTTTGATTTTCTTTGCGTAGAGAGCTGGATCTATTGTATAAAATCTAGATTAGATCTATTTCAATTCATATTCTTATTAAGATAACATGAATCAAAACGAAGAAAATAACTTAGAAGCTTCATTGGAAGTGTATAAATTGCAGGTATTACTATTAGTGACTTAGTCTCTTAGATCTAGAAGTATTAGTATTACTATTATTAGTAACTATGATTATGATCTAGATAATAATAGTTAATAGTAATAATTTATTACTATTAACTATTATTATCTAGATCATAATCATAGTTATCATAGTAGATCTATGACTTACTCAACTTACTGAGTATACCTAGGACTCACTAGGAGACCTATCATGTCCTATGGCTATACTATAGTTATAGTAATACTAATAGTACTAGTCTAGATGTATACACATAAAAAAAATAATTATACACTTTATTATATTATACAGTATACTTAACTTACTACTTAAGTCTAAGTACTCTAAGTCCAAGTACTTACTTATAATTATTACTTAGTCTTATGTCTTATAATTATTGATTGAAGTTATTGTATACATTATAATACATAGTTACATACTTAACATACTTATTAAAATACTTTACTTATAATACTAGATTACTAGATCTAGATCTAGAAATCTAGAATCTATAATTTAGTAAAATATTAAAATAATATAATAATTATTATAATCATAATCTAGATTCTATTAATTAGTATTACTATTATACTATTATTTATAGTTATAACATAATACTAATAATACTAGTATTATATTATCTACTATTACTGTTATCTAGACTAGATCAGTAGATTGATGTACAAGTGCTCCTTCTTCTCTAGTGCCATTGATTAGTCATTAGAGAATGGAATGGGTTGCCTGAATTAGCCAGGAAAACCAATGACTTGTCTTAGCAGAGTTTAAGTCATTGATTAACATTCATGACTAGATTGAGATTGATATGTGAAATATTCCTATACTGTTATCGCCACGCCACTCCAGCTAATGGGACACTGATGTCAGCTCACCCAGGGTATCCTATTGGGGCCTTGTTTGCTTCCTGTTCTTAGTCTATCTATTTCAACTACTAGATCTTTCCATGCAGGTGCCAAACTAAGGCAAAGGGGGCTTAATCCTCCGGTATCGAGAACCTTTATATTTAGTTCTTTATCCTACATATGATATATGCAAGGTTTTGGTCCAACCTAGGATGATTTGAATTGAACTACATGAACTATTGTTAGCCATTGCAAGCTTAAATTTGATGTCTAATTATAAACTTAGAAAAAGGCGAGAATCCTTAGAAGCAAAAATAAAAGAAATTTAAAATTTCATTCTTCCTATTTTGCTTCAACTGGAACATCAGAACAGATAGAACAATGAGTCCTATATATATATATATATATAATTATAATTATCTTTACTGTGAGTTGTACTTTATAGGAAGGGTTCTCAAATCTTAACCATAACTGCTACTAACTTAACACACTCTCTCGCACATTCAATGAAGACTTAATCACTCAGTTCACAACACATGCAACACTTTGCATTCATAACAAGGGGATATAACAATCATACCAAAATATCAAACTAACATTCATTCTCGCCATACCTCCTCCTGACATTCTACAGTGATGCATTTTATAGAGCTATTCTGCAGGTGTATGTGTTACTTTATTCAATTGAAAAATATTCAGAGTATGAATTTAATTAAACAAATTAAAAATTATTATTATTTGTAAACATATTTTCTAAAGAAACTTTCTTTTGTATTTGCAGCTGTCACAAGTTGAACAAGCAATACAAGTAGCTGGGGAGACCCCAGATTTAAATCAACTGAGGGATGACCTACTAGAACTTATCAAATTAACTGAAGGTATGTCAATATATTTATAATGGACTAGGGTTACATTCATAAAACTAATAATGGAAAAGGAAAGTTAATTCCACACCCTCTTCTTTATTTTGTCTTCCTAGGATTGATCATCAAATCAAATAATAGAAACAAGCAAACATAAAATAATAAATATCTTTTAAAGAAAAATTTTTGTCTTAAATATGCTGCACAAATACAACATTGAAATATAAAATATGTGACATTTATAATTTATATCCATTTAGAGTGTATTGCAATTGCTATTTGTTTTACAATCTGTTTTGTATTTTTTTGTTTGTTTTGTTTAAAACTTGGAAATAATTGCAAATGTTTCAATCCTCAGACAATTTACTGCAGCTGAAGAAAGCAAGACTATTAAAAGCTCTTGATGAACAGAGTGTCCCTGTTGGTTCAACATCTACATCATTAGATGATGAGTTTGCTGCCTTCCAGGTAACACCTTGTTGATGATACTATAAACAGATCACCTTCACCTATCCCTTAGTCTGTTGAACTGTTGAGGCTCCAGACAAATTTGTTGACTGTCTTTCTCCATTCCTCTCTGTCTTTTGCCTTGGATAGAACCTCTTTCAATGGCAGGCCCATCCATTCTTTTATGTTGTCTTCCCTTCCCTTTCTCTGTCTGCCTCTTCATTTTCCTGGTACTGTTCCCTGAAGGAAGGTCTTTGTAAGCAGATACAGATCAGTATTTTGTATTTTAATGATCACACTGCAAGTTTGTCATGCATGAACATAAAATAAGCAGAAGAATGTTAGTTGGATTTAGAGAAATTTATTTTGTGGGGATAATAGAAATATGGACTCTCAATCAGACAGTGACCATTTCATGAAAAAACATAACCACACAACCTGTGTCAAGTTGATTTTGATGCCATTGTTAATGTGTTAATGAATTCAACCTATGCCTCATTTTATTAAAGTGAAAAAAACTTTCAGAACTCAGATGTATTCCGAGTATTTTCTGATTCCAGAGACAACAAATTTGGCCTGAGAGTAAATGTATCCATTTATTTAGCAAGTAATATAAATGGAGTTTGAGGCTTTGGTGCTGAAATAAATGATGAACATGTGATATAAATGGAGTTTGAGGCTTTGGTGCTGAAATAAATGATGAACATGTGATATAAATGGAGTTTGAGGCTTTGGTGCTGAAACAAATGATGAACAAACATGACATTATCATATAAAAGAACTTGGGTGCAATAGTTATAAATATGGTTAAAAATAGATAATATCTGACAAGGACTTGAACAGGGGCATCTGAACCCAGGGGCATCTGAACCAGCCACAGCACCTAGCAGTGACCTGGTACTAGGCTGACATCTGACTTGACTATCTAGGTCCCCTCTAAAAACTATTCTACCTTAGTTCTACTATGGTACGTTGCCATTTATTCATCACTATCATGCAACAATTGGATCTGTTCTTTTCTTGTCAAAGACGGAAAAAATGTTTTCTGCTTTGAATAAGAACAACTATGTTTGAAGAAATTAAAATGGCTATATAAAAAAGCATGTATATACTAACATTGTTATTATCAGATTATTGAATGAAATTTCACTTAAAATTATTGAAATGCTGAGTAAAGTTGAGGCAAAGAAAAAATGAATACTCAACTAACTGATCACACCAATGCTATCAAAACTTTCAAATCTGGTATACTATACCACCCATTCATTGATTAACTTATTTGGATCAAATATTAGAGTAATTTTTGTTAACATAGACAATGTTCGTATAATCCAATCAGATTTTATTGGAACCAAAAAGATATCTCCTAATGTGGTCAGATATATAGGAATCAACTGAAATGTTACCTGTGACTTAAGGATCACTTGTATGCAGCTGCAGACCAAACATGCTATTAATTGTAAAATGTGTAGACTCAGCCATAAAATTGTTCAAATTATATTTTTATAGTATTAATTTATCATTTTCAGATAACTTAAAAGGATAGAGAATGTCTTCTTGTGGCTATACTTTTGTAGATAATTTGGAAATAATTTTTAACATAAAAAGTAAACAAAAGTTAAATCTTTAAAGTATGCAGTTGGATTAAAGAATTTTTTCATAAAATTATCAAACTATTTTAATATATATTCATCTCTTTCCTCTAAAAGTCATCTTTGGCTGATGAGTTAAGCCCAGCAAACTCTAATATAGATTCTTCATCGACCAACCAGTCTACTTCACACTGTGCAGGGGCTTCATCCTTAATAGACAAAGACCCAGACAGTTTTGATAGCTCTGATTCTGATGATAGTGACGTTGATGCTGCTGATGGTAGTTCATATTTTTCTGATTTAATTGGGACTAAGTGTAGGGCACCTTTTCACCATGAATACGGAGGTCATCATTACGGCAATGCCATGATATGGTCTGCTGATCCACCCTCTGACATCACTGATGCCAAAGAGTACATGGTAAGTAAATCTATAAAACATGTTTAATGTTAAGAATGTTAGGTGATAGAAAAAATGGTTTATAGTCTTGCAGTATTTTGACAAGATTTGGACCCAATCTCTTTTTTTTTTTTACAAACCTTATACCAGCTCACTCTGTCTGGTAAAAAGTTTATTCACGTTATTTCTCCCACACCCAATCTCGGATTAAACTTAAATTTCGCACTATTATTTCTTGGTAATTAATTATTTTGTTGGGTAACTTGAACAATGAACTTGACAGATGTGGTGGTTTAAGTTTAATTAGTCTCTTTGAATTTTGGGACCTGAATGAACATTTTTTAAATGCATTTATAAAAAAAACAATCATGTAAACATACACCAAGATACCCCCTTCTCTCTCCCCCCCCCCCCCCCCCCCTCCCTTTCACAACTGGTCCAGGCAAGTGATAGGATCATAGCGCATTGAGAAAGCTAAAAGCTAAACAAAAACAATTGGTAAAAATATTTCCATCGCACTGATTTATATGTCTAGGTCTGTCATACATATAATTACATGACTTATCCAAACTAATTGATACAGTTACACTTAATATAAGCTTTGTTTTTTTTTTTAAAGTATTTTTTATATTTTTCTTGTTTCAATGTGTGAAAGTCAAGTTCCTCTTTTAGAACATTGAATGCGATCTTGTCTGTGTTCTTATGTCTTATGCAGTGGTGGACTTGCTACATGGGCGTTTAGGCAAATGCCGGTGTTCTGGCACCGAAATGGGCTAGTGGCTGAGGCTGAAAGGGCCGGTTGGAATGGAAATATGGCTTGTAATATAGATATTGGCCTCCTTCAGTCGTAGAATGCCTATGGTTCATCTCGAACACTTTTTCATATGGCTGTGGAGCCCTATTTTGGAGAGACACTCCCGTCCACATATATTGCAGGTCAAGGTGGCTTTTGCTTTGGTGGTAGAGGAGCCGGCCATTTTCCGTGTGGCATGCTTTTCTTCAAGAGGCCCATATTTTTTCGCTGTCCATAGCTTTCTTGGTCACCGTCTCTCTCCAACTGGTGCTGTGTATGGCTATGTCTTCCCAATGGTCAGTATCAATGTTCACTGATTTTAAATCCTGTTTTATCACATTCACGTAACGGAGGTGGGGGGCGACCAGTTTTTCTTGAGCCAGACACAAGTTGAAATGGGTTAGTGGGCCGACGCTGAAAGGGCCGGTTGGAATGGAAGTATGGTTTGTAATACAGTGAAAGATTTTATAATATTCTTTTACAAAAGGGGCCTATAGAACGTCACGACTGATCTTCACATTACTATATAAAATATGAGAAAGATCTTTTACACTCTTTACTGTGTAATACTTGTCCAACTCTTGTTCCATAATAATTTAATAGCCTTTATCTGTATACCTTTCTTATGGTGAGTTTCAAACTTTATAAATCTACATAGAATCTACTAAGCAATTAACTAACAAAAAAGAGTCTCTTATTTCATAAACACAGTTGAATGATACTAAAGTAAATTAAGCTAATTAAAGTTGGGCCATTGAGATCACATGCCAGCCTTCAAATAGAATGAATATGAAAACCTGACATTAGTGCATCATCAAACTTTACACCAGGCCCCATTATATATGTAATAATTATAATACTTGGTCCATGAATAATTACTTCACATGCATACATTAGGCTTATTGTATAATCTATATATCTTATAATTCAATTAAATTGCTTTTGAAATTGAGCATCTTTACTTATTCATAATATTTCTCATCCTAGGTGCGTGTAATATTTCTGAATCCAGTTCATCCGTCTCTCATTACCTGTTCCTATTATTTGGATGGACAGTGTAGGTTCTCAGATCAGGACTGTAGGTAAATGTCAGATATCTAATTAGATAGTTTATCCTACAAAGTACAGATAATGTGATTTAGGTATTGTGACAGGATTTGTACAAATTTTGAGGTGTTAGCTACTAGGTGAATGTATGTGTATTCATTTAAAAATTGCCATTTTTAATATTGACTTTTGCTTACTCATGAAAAATTGTAAGTATCTTAATGTTATTTATAAATTTTAATACACAAAACACCTGCATTTACTAAAATATGAGTGACTATTATATATAATATTCTTTTTTTTTTCTTTGTTTCTGTTATACTAGACGTTCTCATGGTCATCCTGTTCTTGTGTCAGAGCTGAAACCATTTATTGAACCTGACCACAGGTCAGTCTTTGTGATAGGGTTCTATTTAACAAAATTATCTTTACAGCAAAATTAAATAATAGAAAAATGGGATAAAGGAGTTTTATGCTATACACAAACTTGTAGGCGGCACTTTCAGGCCAGTCATGCTCACATAATGTCACACAGAGCTCACACCTAATGGCATTCACAACTGTGTTGACCAATTGTCTGATCAAAAAACATCATTATTTAGGATAGAGACTAAACAAACACAATAAAAGTATTTACCTTTGTGGGACACTATGATGATAACTGGGAACATTATTTTAATAAAATAAAATGTTTGCGCTTGAATTCTATTATTTTATCGCCACCTGTGCTCATTTCTAGAAATTAGATAATAGCCTGGACATTATCTTTGGTTGGAATGGTGTCACCTTTAGCAGTTAAGAAATTACACAAGTGCAACTATTTTAAATTTTAAAAGCTTTACAATTACACCACAAAATAAAAAGAATTTTGTTTTTTGTAATTAAAAAAATGTATATGATCTAAAAACACATTAAAATAAACAAACTAAGGCTAATTATAAAAGAATGCTTAAAATTAGTTATGATACATTTTTACCTGATATGTACAGTATAATTGTGATTCTTTTTCTGTTTTTTTTTAAAATTAAATTTGCAGTAAAATTAAAGAAGGCTGTCGGTGCCTGGCTAAGTTCACAGATGAAGTTTGGTATCCAGGAACAGTTGTGGATATCTGTAATGATCATCAGGTCAATGTCAGATTTGATTCTCAAAAAGAAGAGAGTACAGTACTGGTGGAGCATGTGTTACCTCTAGGTGAGATCCTCCAATGAAATTATCTGCAATAACTTTTGAAAAAAAAGAAATTAGGAGTGCTGCTAGAGTGTTAGTAGTGATGATTTCTTTAAAGTGAACCTGAAGTAAGATGATTTTAAAAGTGAAGAAAAAAAAAAGAATGTAAATCCTTGAAAGTGTGGGCTAGTGATGTAGTAACATTATCCTTCACATAGCATGATCAATTTTTTTAACTTTCTACTTTCAATCTTCAGTGCTCTAAAGATATTTGTCTATTAAACAATGGGGTTTGTAACGATATGAATTTTGAAATAGAGTTTTTGTTTGTACTTGTTTCAGAGAGTGAAAGTGATAGTGAGGATGATGATGATAAAAGTGATGATGACGCCCACAGGGACACAGCTAAGTCACACAACGATGATGACGAAAGGCCAGCATACATGTGGACACCAGCACAGACCACTGATAAAATGGGAGCTTGGGAAACACATACGAAAGTAAGAACTTTTAGACATTGAGGGAAGAGATCCATCAATGGTGGAGGTAGAATGTTACTTTCCTTGCTTACAGCCTGTCTTTTATTCCTTTTTGGAATATTGTAAATGAACGTTGAATATTAGAGACTGATTGAATGGTGTAATACTGGGTTCTTACTTCCTGAAGTGCTCTAGTCACATGACGAGACAAACACTATACGACTGACTCAAGTCCGTTCAGCAGACAACATGAAGATTTTATTTACAACATAATAATAATATGCACTCCTTGTTAGTGCTACAAGTCAAGAAATAATAATCCCATCCGCATAACAGCGGTATCAAAAGTATCAATCACGTCCGCATCTCAGCGGGTAACAATAAGAACAATTACTACTAGTGACACTGGAGCTTCAACTATAGATATCCATTGAAATACGAATAATACCTTTGTATCCAATAAGCACATTATGAAATCAACTCTCAAATATTATTAATCAACAATGACTAGTCCATCGACTTTCATGCTATATGCCTATATATACACCAGTCCAGGAAGAAACGTCCAACCTTCCTGTACCGGGAGCAAGACCTTACTGACTTGACTTGACTGAACTCAAAGTCAACTTTTCATTCTACTTCCTGTTTTCTACATCAGGAATTCCACGTGTCTTTTAAACTATTAACATGACGTGAACTTTAGATCATGCAATGTCAACTAAGACTGTGACAAATATGTAAGCACTTCATATTTTTTTCACTGACCACTTTACATCCATTGATTTTTAAACATATTTGGCTAACTTGACCAATTAAAATACTTGTTTTTCCACCTTTCTATAATATTGTTACGAATCTCACTATCCAGGCTCTCTGCAAACTGCACCATACACCACCAACGTAAAGAACTTGACAACTCAGGGCTCCAGAGTAACGTAACACTTTAATAGTTGAATAAATAACAGCCAATACTGTACAATTGGCAACACGTACACTGTACAAATATCTTTCCAATAACACCGTACCGCCGTATCAACTCTTGCACTGGCCTCTCCGTCTCGTACTGGGTTCAACAGTTCAGGACTGACTTCACACACTGGGCTCGTTGTGTCGGACTCGATCACAGACCAAGATCAAGACGCCGTTCGTCTCAACTGTACTTGAAAGTACTCCGCACTGAGCCGTCGTAATGCTCCGTACAGAACCACACCGTTGAACTGTGCTGTAGTCGACCGTGTCCTGAGCCCCTGCCGTGAACCTTCTGTCGTGAACCGTTTTGACTGTGTCACCTCCACTCTTTATATAAGGTCCCTGCTGGCCTTCTAGAACCGGACGGAACATCGCTCGACGTTTCTAGCTTCGTCACATGACTACATCCCTCGTGACACCCCTGAGCTCTGTTCACAACGGCGATCCTTCCTGAACCGTCCTGTTGGCACTCGACTTGGCTGACCGTCGTAACTTGTCACGGTTGACCGCTCATCTAGCGCTGGCCTGGAGCAATTTGCGTCGGCTGACTACACTCACACCACTACCCCCATCTGTGTCACCACCAGGTTTATAACAATATTTAATAAAGATGAATTAAGTGCTGAAAGAGGGGACAGAATAAAGCAACACAGAAAACTGTAATTTTAGACAAATTTTGTCTTGGCTTTAGGATATTGTGAGAAGTTTCTTCAGAGTTCAATAGTTGAAGGAAGTTTTTATTTTTCTTCCAGATAAAGCCTTTTTTTTTTAAAGTCTATTTTTCCAGGGATATTAGGTTTTTATTTTTTAATGACACTAATTTAAAAAAAAATAATTTTGATTTGTCTGTTCAGGGCATTGGATCAAAACTTATGGCCAAAATGGGTTATATCACAGGTCAAGGTTTAGGACCAGAAGGTTTAGGGAGAGCAGAACCTGTGCCTATAATGTTACTGCCACAAGGTAAATTTGACGACTTTCTTTTTATGGGATTAAAAATAGTCCAGTACAAATGTAGATTATTGAAAACAAATGAATAAAATTTAGTTGGTTTATAAATACATTTGCTGTAAATGATAAAGAGATATAAACAACTGTAAATGATATAAATAATACTAGCTAACCATAGACATGAACTTGATATTAAATCTAGTTTTTTGATGTAATACATTTTCTAGAAAATTGGTTCTATGTACTTATGCATAGTATCTACATCTATCCATCCCATATTTATGTATTGGTTAGCTGCTTCAACAGTATTTATCTGAAGTATAAAGAGTCTTTTAATTTAATCCCAAGTGTCTGTTTGTTTCTTAAAATAAGCTTTTTAGTTAGCCCTTGAAAATTCTATCCAGCTACAATTTGTTTGTTAAAATTCAAGACTTGGTCAATATGCTGGTCTTTTGAAAACCTCGTTAACTTTTAGTCTTACAGGTTATATATAATAAGGCTTGTCTTCGAGTCCAAAGGTTAGTGAGGAGTGCAGTATTTCCCATGGCTGCGCAGCCCCAGATGTGACCTACATATTTTGCGACATCCAGGGCAAGCATAACCATTATCCGCAGGTGGTCGATTTAGATTATCTTTTCGCCGTCTGCGTTTGTCCTCGGCGGCGGATTTTCTTTTGGTCTCAAATGTGTTCCCGCGGCCTTCGTGAGGAACCTCCAGCTGTCAGGTTATATATAATGTTAGTATATAATATCAGATTGGCTTCCTGATATTTTGTAAGGGAAAGTAAAGATGTCATTGTGCTGGCCACATTACTCCCTTATCAACCCCCAGCTCACAGAATAATGCAAACTTAACAACATGTGTTCATTTCTCATTGATATGTTAAGTCACAAAGGAAACTATTACTATTGTAGTGTAGTATCACATTTTGATTGTTGTAGTTCCTACTCTTTCAATATTTACTGGCATATCTGACAGTGTTTTTTGAAATTCATGGTTTTGAAGTGAAATGTCAAACTTAGCTTCTTATTAAAGTGATCCCGTGATCAGAATTTTATTTTTTCAATTTGAATGTTATTGATTCCTATGGTAGGGCTAGATCACATATACTGTAGGTGCAACATAAAATGAAAAAGGAAGTGAAGAAGTATCTTCATACATCTAAAATAAAGCCAGTAGATATGTAAATGATGCTGTCATGCTAAAATAATGACATTGTCTTTATCATCAGCCTTGCTAGTAAGATTATGCTGACGTTTTCGTACTTAGAGGTACACCAAACTACATAGTTTTTTTCTTTTTAGATTATTGTTTCTTTTCTAGATTATGTGCCAATGTTTGTTGTTGCTTTTCAGTGTATAAAATATTTCAGAAATGTCTTGGCAGGTAAATCTCTGGACAAGATCATGGAGCTGAAAGAGATGTCAGGCAACGATGACATGTTCAATGCCATGAAGAAACTGGAGAAAAGACAGAAACTGATGGAGAAGAAGGAGCTAGAGAAAGAAGAAAGGAAGGAAAGGAAAGACAACTGGGGAGTCTTTGGATTTATCAACAATAAACTGGGAGATAAGAAAGGTCAGTACAGAGTTTTATTTTGTATCATGGCTTAGATCCCTTGATCTGTACACTGGGCTTGTCATCATGCCTAGGACATTTGTACTTTAATCCATATTTGAATACTTTTAATGAAAGCTTTTAACTACATTATACAAATGAGAAAACTTTTATGTCTTGGTTATAAGTCAATTGAAAACATATTTTGTTCTTTTGTTTATGTACTTTGAAAATCCTTTGGCATTCTATGTCTTTAAAGGTTAAAAGTTATAATAGTTTAATTGTAAGGGTAAAGAAAATTTATTGTGATTCTAAACATTCTAAGGCTGGGCTTGTAATACATCCTATTTATTGACAGATTATAGAAGTCATTTATAACATTTTAAATCTCTTATGGTTGAGTGGTAAAACCAAGAGTTCTGTTGAATTCTAAGAAATTTCAGTTTGGGAATTTTGGAAGTGCCTGAGTCCACCTAGCTCCAATGGTACCTGATGTTTATTGGGGAGGTAAAGAAAGATTAGAAAAGGCTGGGCAAGGCAGAGCATTAGCCGCTCTTTACACACCACACTGATGAAGTCACCAGAAATATCCAGTAGGACCCTTCGATAAGGGTTTGACTTTCATCAATTAAACAAATAAATACATACTTAGTCTAACACTATCTAAAAACAATAATTTATGTCTCAGACTCAATGTGTCTTCTTTACTGGGCTATTTATCAATCAAAAACAGCTTATTATAATAGATGAGAAAACATTTGTTTGAACTGACTGGACTGTTACCAGCTAATTTTTTAATTCTAACTGTATGAGCCAACTATTTTTTTGGAAACTGTATGAGTCAACTATTTCTTTCTAACTGTATGAGCCAAGTATTAATTTATAACTATGAGTCAACTATTTCTTTCTAACTGTATGAGCCAAGTATTAATTTATAACTATGAGCCAAGTATTAATTTATAACTATGAGCCAAGTATTTCTTTCTAACTGTATGAGCCAAGTATTAATTTATAACTATGAGCCAAGTATTTCTTTCTAACTGTATGAGCCAAGTATTAATTTATGACTTTCTTGTAACTATATGAGCCATCTATTTCTTTCCAACTGTATAAACTTTTTTTTTGTCTGTCTGAGCCAGCTATTTCTTTCTAACTGTATGAGCCAACTATTTCCTTTCAACCTGGTCATGTGGTATGTACTCTGGACTGTTGTTCAATAGTCTCAAGGTTCAAAACCTGTCAGCCACCCCTCCCTCAACATCCTGTGGTAGGTTTGGGTTAGAATGTAAAAGTCTTCAAACCTGAAAGAACATTTGAAACAAACAAGCAGACACACTACATAATGCTACTCTAAATCTTCTGTAGCTCCAACACTTTACTCACTGTAAGTTTTTGATAAATAAGCTTTAATAATTGCACAGATGTAACAGGAATAAATTGGTTCTAATGAAATGTCAGCATATCATATAGATAGAGGTCTATAATATTATAAAAAATATATATATAACATGATCAATACAGGACAGTTTGATTAATGATATAACAAAAAAAAAAAAAAAGTTTAGGCACAATAACAATTCATACACAAATAGAGAAATGGTAAAAATATTCTGTAACAGCCAGCAAAAAATAGTACATAATAATGCATAAAAAAACTTATTGAAAGCAATATTTAGACAAGCATATTTGTGTTTTATTATCAACTCAGGCAACTGACGCTTCATTGGTTTTCAGTAACTTACAGAACAGCCTAGATATGAAAGACAGATTTGTTAAAGAAAAATTAAAACAAAATTTGTTCTATCTCTTCTTGGTACTTTTAAAAATATGTAAAAGTTTTATCATCAATCACAATTTGTCATTTTGTTAATATAAAGATTACAATCCAATTTTTAAATGAATCTAATATTACTTACATTTATCAAACAGAATGACTCTCATCTGAGTCTAAACTTATCTATTGAATTGGACTTTTTTCGAAATTCGAAACGAAACTGTTAAGTTTGACATTATGATAGGGCTCTCTGCATAGAATGATTTCGTGCTGATTTTTTTAGACATTTAAAGAATTATTAATGCAGGTCAGCAAAAAGTTTAAATTTTATACTTGATGTAGGCAGGCTAGAGAATTTCAAAACTACTTTAGGCAAAATAAGTAAGATAGCATTTCCAAATAATGACATTTGAATGTTGTAGGTGTTAAAGTTTGAAGTATATTGAAAGAAAGTATCTTTGAACTTTGCCTTAAAATTTGTATCAACTTACTATAAGTTATACCACAGTATAAGAAAAAAAAAGATTTTTTATCTAGAAGCACCACATTATTTTTTCTTACTTTTCTATAGAGCTTATAGCATTTTATACAATGCCTAGCCATGGTGTATATATAATGGGTTGTTTCTACCAAGAGGAAACACTAAGTTGTCACCTAGAGCTCCAGAATGTCAGGGTTATCAAAAAAAAAAAGCAGAGTAATAATTTGAAATGAAAAAAAAAAGCTTCATAGTGAAGGTGAAAAAAATTTAATTTACTTGGATACAGTGATTACTAAAACAAGTCATTATTTGTATACTAAATGGCATCATTTATTTAACAAAGCACCACAACCTGACATGTTCAATCATGTGCTATGGAACACCTGACCATTTATGGTATATTTATTTTTATTTTCTTGCTCTGAAGATTACATTCATGGAAACTTTTTTTATTCTCTTCGCAGGATTTTCTCAATTTCTTATCTATCTAATTTCAACTCGTTAGAGTGTAGTGGCACAGTATTTCTTAACAGTGTAATGCTTTTTTTTAATTGAATACACTTCAAACAAACATTTTTTTAATTGTTTTAACATGGGAAAGGAGAGCAGCATTTAAAAAAAATCCTTAGTGCTGCCAATATAATTAGAAACAGCCCTGAAGAAAAATGATACAATTTTAATTAAAAAAATTCAGCATTAGCTAAACAAAAATACCAAGTGCACTTCAGATCAAACTAATATGTCAACTAAGCATGCTTACCAAGTGCACTTAAGAACAAATGATTGCTAAATAGCAACTAAATGTAAGTTCTAACAGTTGAAGTAAATTGACTTGTCTTGTATGAATACATTAGAGATGTCATGTATTTTAACTTTTAAATAAATGGCACTAAAATAGTATCTATATTTAGATGCAAAGACATAATAATTATGTAAATATTTGTTATTCACACACATTTTTTTCAATAACATTGATTCATCAAATTCACTGTGCTACTGAATAGTATATTTTATACTATTAGGCTATCTAACATTAAAAGATTTTAGCCATATGTGATGATGCTTCATACACCAGTAAGAAAAACTGATATCTAACTAACCCAAACTTCTGTTCAAATGAGTTGTGAAACTATGATCTAAAAATACAACGTACTAATACATTACCACAGCATTTTTTTGTTTCACATGTTACTTTCAAGTGCAGTTTTAATGTTAAACAAGGATACCTACATGGTTCTTTATAGTCACTTTTAAATCCAAATTTATTGACAAGAATGTATTTAAAAAAAAAGGCAAAGCTAGTTTATGATTAATTCTAGAGTAAAACTCATGTTTGAAATTGTTTGAAAAAAGAAAACACAGTACACATCACATATTTCCAAGATTTCTGCATCTTCTGGTGTGGACCATAGTCACATAATGACAAAGTCTATTGAATGAATGAGCTAAGCAACATCTGAACTAGATTTCCTCACACTAAGCTACACTGATATGTCTACAATGAACACAAAAACATAGTTAGATAATTACATGAGCACCTTATATTAGAATAGGTTGCAGACAACTCACATTCATAATGTATTGATGTATCAACATGCTTCTTTTCTTAAATGGGACATCTTTAAAAGTTTCTCTAAAATGTCAAGTAGAAAAAAAAACACATTTGATCAGAATCGTATTTAGCTAAGCTTTCTAACATTTCCTTTTAATGCTTATTTAATTAGAATTCAGAATCTGTTGTAACTGTTCCTCCTCTTGGAAGTCTAACTAGGTATGTTTCAGAGTGAACTAAATAGTCTATGTAACATGGCAAATTTTAGTAAAAGCTATTGTATAAAAAAACAAAACAATATTTTTAATATTGATAGAATTTAATTAAAATGAAAACGTCATTTTTAGCCTATACCAATTGACCACACATGAATAGAGATCTATAATTGGGTTAAGGTGCTAATCACTTTTTATAAGCCAATGATGGCTCAGATATTTCAATAAATTGCTTCAATACTGATCACAGTCTGCAGGAAGGAATTTTATAACAAGTTGTTCAATGCTTTATTAGAGATGCAAGTAAGAACAAAGAGTGTAGTCTCCAAATGATTTCTAAGCATAAAGAACAAATAATTGTTGTGTCAAGAAAATTCAATTTGTCTCTTTTCCTTATCTCTTCTTTATATATACCGATACATATGAAAGAGATATCACATAGTTTCTTTTATTCATTAAACTCTGTTGATACCTTCCTGTAATAAGGAAATGTTTTCTGTCTGGCCACTGTTTCAATACAAGTCACCTTTCAAGTTGTGTTCCAGTTTAGTCATTCATAAGTGACTCAATTCAGACTGATTTGCTTCGGCCATGTTTAAAATAGAGTATTAACAGAGATATAGATAACAGTATACATAGTGAACTTGTGATGTGGTAGCACTAAACATGTAGATTAACAGAATAAGGTGGAACAGTGACAAGACTAGACCACAGTGTAGTAGCTGAACATACTTGAGGCTGGCTCTCAATTGTACACGCACATTGTGAGAGTTGAATGCACTGTTTATCATACAAATATTGAGTCAAAGTTGTGCAGAACACACACAAAAACAAATGGGTTACACTACCACTTACAATTCAGTAAGATCATTATATATTGTTAATGGGGTGAAGCAAGTTAAAATTAAACTACACACTATAAGCCTCAGACTAACTAATGGCATTAAGTAGCCATATTGGTTGGGTATCTTATATTTGTATATGTAGAGATTACAATGGCAAGTATTCCTCCTATAGGAAGATATTGTTACTTTCAAATAACTTTGGTAGCTAAAAAGTTCTTAGTTGTATATTTGACTATTCAGATATATTTGTCTTATCATACCAAATTTCGTCTTTCTTTATGTAAATAATAAATTCTAAAATTTGTGACTGCCCATTTTCTCAATATATTCAGTCCTTTTAATCAGCTAAGGAAATCAAATTCCGTATGCAGTAACAGATGGAGGGGGAAATCTCATTGTACACATTGATTTGAACTAATGATAAAACGTCTGGTATTAGGACTCAAGCTTGAAATAAGTTGGAGTATGTTTGATTGTAACATCCAGTATCTTTTATTGGCTAAAATAGTCACTGCTGAATAATAAAACTATTTTGTTGAAATGTTTCTTATCTTTCTTGCTAGTTACTAAGTGTCCTTGTAAATATAATTAATGTATGGTCAAATGTCTCCACCTTTCTTTCTTTTTCCTGGCAATGTCTCTTAGCTTTCCTTTGATTGTACTGGAATCTGGGGATGTCGGTGACATGGAAGGCGATTTTAAGGCTGCTACAGCAGCGGTCAACTTGGAGGGTGTCTTTAACGGGCTGTCTTTCTCTGTTGTCTCCCCCTCCTGGAGTGGCTCCAGGTTCAAGGGTGCAGGAATGAATCTGGGGGCCACACGTCTTTCACCAACGTGGAATGTAGTGGAGATCAAGTCTTCTTGTTGGTCACTTTCTACCACGGGTGGAAGAGATGAAGGGTTTTGAACTGGCTGTCGCTGTGATTGAAGTGCTAGGGCTGCCTGAATGTCACTTTTGCCTACTTCAATTGTGTGTCGTCGGTTGAACCCTTGACCAGTGTACCGAGATCTCCTTGACTCTAGCTTGAATTTCTGTTGTTCACTTGCTGGGGTACCATTTTGGGACGTGTCCAGTTTGGTCATCTCATCTTTTTCTATCGTAGATGAAATAGGCAGAGGACTTATGGTAGAAGTGAGGGTTGTTACCTCAGACTTGGCAGTGAGGGTTGTTACGTCAGACTTGGTAGAGCTTGTGTCCGGGGTAAGTATCCCGGCCCTCCAAGCAGATGATCTTAAAGATGATGATGTATTGATTGGTCCAGAAGATGCTGTTTTGCTGGAGTCAGTGCGAGAAGTGTCAGTAATGCTAGCTTTGCCTGATGACTTCTCTGAAAATGCATTGCTAGTTGTGATGGTGGATGGTGAACTCAGGCTTGAAGAAAGGGTGGAAGGTGTGGCTGAGCTTGTTTGAGTGTAGTCCCTGCTGGTGGTGTAACGCGTGTATCTTCCAACGTAAGGTGCATAGCTACTGGTTGTTGTGGTGGGGACGTCAGAGGCAGTAGTGGTGACTACAGAGGTCGCTGTACTGGATGGTGCACTATTGGATGTGCTTACATTAGTTGTGGAAGTAGTGGAGCTTGTAGCTGTGGTGCTAGATGTAGTGGCAGTGCTTGTAGGCTCAGACTTTTTAGTACTGATGATGGCCTTCTCATTGCCGCTGTACATGGCTGCGATCATCGCAGCAACGTCGAAGCTATCTGTTGCTGGTTTGGAATAGGAAGAGTATCTGCTGGTGTAGCTACTGGTTGTGGTTGTGGATGAGACTGTTGACGGGGATCTAATTCCATATCTGCTGACATAGCCTGTTGTTGTTGTGGTGGTGGTGGTAGCTGATGGTGGCTGAGTTGTAGTCACGATTGCTGGGGAACTTTCTGCTGAAGTTACAGGAGCTGATAATACTTTCGAACTGACTGTTTCGGGCGTAATATCTTGACTCGATGCAGCGGAGGTTTGAATTGATGAAGATGGCGTAGCAGCTGAAGATTCTTGGGAATCTGTAGTTTGACCTCGTATGTTGGAAACGTTGCTTAATGATGTCCTTATAACTGGCGAAACAGCGTCAGTTGCAGTACTAGTTGTAGTTACTGGTGATCTTGCTTCTTGTGACAAGACTGGAACTGTTGGTTTCAGAATCACCTCTGGGCTTTTTTCTTCTTCACTCTTGATCTTAGCGCCTCCATTAGTTCCAATGATCTGCCTGAAGTGAGAAAGTCTGCTTCTTAGCTGCTGCATTGGTCCCAACTTGACATCATCAGGAGAAGCTGGAGGAGACAGCGCTGAGGCTTCTTTAGGTTTCGGTTGCAGAGAGAAAGACTGTGTTCTAGTGGCAGTGTGGGTAAGTACTGGAGAAATAGGCGGAGATTTAATAACAACAGCTGCTTTCATTTGTTGGCTTTCTGGGCTGACAAAACCTTCATTTTGTATCAGCAGCTCTTTTCTTCTTTGCCAGTTTTCACGGAGAAACTCCATCTTTGACTTCCTGTCACCTGCAGCACTCAGTGCTCTCCGTATTGGACGCGAGGTGCGATCGAGTAAGTCAACCGAGTTTCTTCCTTGTTGCATTAGGGGTGATAGTAATGGAGAGAGTTGATCAGAGGAATGTCGGCGAGAGGAATGTGTGCCACCTTCGCCCAGGACTTGGTTTTCTAAAATAGGCGCGGCGATGTCAGAGGAGGGAGAGGAAATATCTGGACGATAATGCCTTGGATCTGATATTTGTTTAACTAGGGAACGGACGGGAGAGCTTGGTATAGAGGCTTCTTCTATAACAGGGGATGGCAAGCTAATATCAGTGGGTCTCATACTGGCCGTGTATACACCTGTTGATCCTGTTTCTAGCACCGTTGCTACGTTGGCTCTGGTAGTTTGCAGCCCAGGAAGCGAAGATCTTCCTCTAGTTATTGGCATCGCTGATCTGTCTAAGGACTGAACCCTGCCATTTCTAGAGCTTGATCTTGGTCTTGGCCTGACCTCATTTCTTACGGGTGAAGCATCTTCTCTGGCCATCTGTCCCTGAAGAAGTATTTCCCTTCTTCTGTTCCTGAAGGTTTCCCTGGCAGTTTGAAACTGTGCAAGATAATCCTGCACTTCAGTGGAGTTGAGACCCAGATCTGTATTGTGTCTCCTTGACCTTTTCTCGTTTGATCTTCTCTTTGACCTCCTGTTCTCTTCCTCCACATCTTCTTCGGTGAACATCTCCAGCCTCTCGTCTATATTAACTTTCGTCTGTTCTTGTGTGGCTCCTTCTTCAGATGTCGACCCCACGGCTATATCAGTGAAATCTATAATCTCCGGACTAAATACGGAAGTGCTCTCTGACAATAGGTTTATTTTACCGAAGCTTTCATTTACTATTTCTTCTATAGATCTTGTTGGGACATTTATCTCGTAGTGAAGCTTCTTCATAGAAACCTCATTCATGCCCACAGATTTCCCCAATATCGAGGCACTAAGGGTGTTGATCTCCTCGTCCTTTCCCCGTTCTTGTATGCTCTTCAGAACACTGACTTCATACAAGATGTTTTTAAGGTTCTTCCTCAAGTCAGACTTGCTTTTGTCAGACTCTGCATAGAACGTGTCGTCCGCAGCTTTACTGTCGATTTGAGTGATAAGCTGATGCTCCAGTCTTTTGATGAAGAATTGATATTGCGCTGCCCTTCTTTGCACTGCCTTTCTTAGATCCTCTCTGTTTTGGTGCCAGTCTATCATGCACTGGTTCACGTGGTCTATGGCGTATGTAACCCTGAGCGCCTCTCCTTGCAGGTTCATGATTTTGGTCTGAATCCTGCTCATGTTCCGAATGGCTTCCAGCGCGCTGGCGGAAGTGCCCTTGCTCGTCACGGAACCGCGGTCAGAGAAGACGTCTCCTGCTCCGGAGTCTGTGGGGTCTTCGCTAGAGCTGCTGACAGAGGATGGCCTGGAGCTGGCGCTCCTGTTAGGGCTAGTGCTGGGAGAGAACTTTGGGTGCGACAGCTCATCGCTAAGCCGTGTCCTGAGAGAAGAGAATTCTGAGGGTTTGGCTGAAGTTTCTTGTCCAGAGTGTAGTGACCTGGCCACTAGATGAGTCTGAACTTCACTAACGTATTCCTGGGAAAAGACAAAGTATATAATGGTTACATTCACACGTTAGTTACGAGGCTGTGTTGACAGTTTAGTCTTTATAGTACTTATATGCGCTTTACACAGTTTTGTCTTTATAGTAAGTTTATGCGCTTTACACAGTTTAGCCTTTAGAGTAAGTTTATGCGCTTTACACAGTTTAGTCTTTATAGTAAGTTTATGCGATTTACACAGTTTTATCTTTATAGTAAGTTTATACGCTTTACACAGTTTAGCCTTTAGAGTAAGTTTATGCGCTATACACAGTTTTGTCTTTATAGTACGTTTATGCGCTTTACACAGTTTAGGCTTTATAGTAAGTTTATGCGCTTTACACATTTTTGTCTTTATAGTAAGTTTATGCGCTTTACACAGTTTAGCCTTTAGAGTAAGTTTATGCACTTTACACAGTTTTATCTTTATAGTAAGTTTATACGCTTTACACAGTTTAGCCTTTAGAGTAAGTTTATGCGCTTTACACAGTTTTGTTTTTATAGTACGTTTATGCGCTTTACACAGTTTAGGCTTTATAGTAAGTTTATGCGCTTTACACAGTTTAGCCTTTAGAGTAAGTTTATGCACTTAACACAGTTTTGTCTTTATAGTAAGTTTATGCGCTTTACACAGTTTTGTTTTTATAGTAAGTTTATGCGCTTTACACAGTTTTGTCTTTATAGTAAGTTTATGCGCTTTACACAGTTTGGTCTTTATAGTAAGTTTATGCGCTTTACACAGTTTAGGCTTTAGAGTAAGTTTATGCGCTTTACACAGTTTTGTCTTTATAGTAAGTTTATGCGCTTTACACAGTTTGGTCTTTATAGTAAGTTTATGCGCTTTACACAGTTTTGTTTTTATAGTAAGTTTATGCGCTTTACACAGTTTTGTCTTTATAGTAAGTTTATGCGCTTTACACAGTTTTGTTTTTATAGTAAGTTTATGCGCTTTACACAGTTTTGTCTTTATAGTAAGTTTATGCGCTTTACACAGTTTGGTCTTTATAGTAAGTTTATGCGCTTTACACAGTTTAGCCTTTAGAGTAAGTTTATGCGCTTTACACAGTTTTGTCTTTATAGTAAGTTTATGCGCTTTACACAGTTTGGTCTTTATAGTAAGTTTATGCGCTTTACACACATTTCGTTGTTCAGAAAATAATAAAAGACGTATTGTTAACATATCTTGATTCAAAAATCTTTTGAATTTTTACTAAAATTCTCAGAGCAATTTTCTTTGTTATATCGAGCTGAGTCGTATCCATTCACTGGATGTCACAGCCATTCCCCCTCCCCCAGAATAATCGAGGCTTCGAAACCCTACTCCCAGCACTCACCTAACACTGTGATGAATGTGAGATACAATGAAATTGATTCTTACATACTGTTTAGTTACTTGTTGACTAATCAGACAATAACCGCATTTGTTCTTAAAACTTACCTGACACAGTCTGTTGAGGAAACAGTTATCAGGTACTCCCACTATCCCATTCGCGGGCAGCTTAGCCTCATTGGAACACACAGGGCACACGATGACGGTGCCTCTGCCCGCTGTGTGGCTGACAGCGCTGACAAGACATGGGCGACAGAAGCTGTGCAGACACGGCAGGATCTTGGGCTGTCGGTATACAGCTTGGCACAGCCTGCAGAACAGCAGAGTGGCGGTGGAGTCTTCTGCACATTTTGACTCCTCGCTACTAGACATGATTGGATTAGGCGCTTCCTTCACTACAGATTTATTAGATAGGTAATGAACTGACAAACATAATGATGTTCACTTAAAGTTGACCTGAACACCGGCTTCATACAACAGGCATAGCATCACTGCCCTGATTTCCTGCTGTTTTTTTGCTGGTCTCCTTTCAGCCCTAAGTAATCCTAGAGGCCTAGATTTAGTTTGAATAGAACTGTGACCATAGTGTGATCATAACTTTGTTGACGATGTGAAGACACTATCTCAGCTGACATATAGATCCAGTCTTCCCATGTTCAGAGTCGATGGGGAGGTGACATCGAATGCAGCGTCACGTTCGCTTCATCCTGACATCTGTAATTAAAAGAAAACAGCGTGAGTAGAGTAACATACAACTTCTTTGTACTTGTGTAGAGATAAGACATTAACAAAAAAATTCTTTGTTCGCTGATAGGTATAGAGTTCAAGCAGATCACATTTGATAGCCTTCAGGTTACTGTTCAGTTCTGTTCATTTATTTAGTTAAGAACCCTGCAAATGCTAAAGTGTTAACTCTGTTGTCTAACTGTACAGTAAAACAATGCTGTCCATTCATTCCTTTTTTAAAAATGTCAAGTCCCGAACGTTTGTTAATGTACAAATACACAATGATGTCAGTCTTTTTAATGGATCACTACGTCATGAGATAGAATTGATCGTCTAAAACTCTAAATGTAATAGTCTGTAGAAGCTGACCAATGAGACTAATGGTATTTATATTATCATATATTTTCTAGCAAAATTTTTGAGCACAAGTATAGTAGCTTTGATTACTAGAACTAGTTTCTATCTTTTCGCATATTACAAAATAAATTTGCTTTTTAGCGTAATGATACATGATGAACTTAGACACACATTGTTGTGTTTGACGTAGGAAATAGTTGTTTCAAAAAACTTCAAAGCGGATTACTACACGACTTTCTCATTTATATAGTTCCTTGGCTTCCTCAAGTTTTTGAGACATTTCTGAAACGTTCTATAGATGTCACTGGACTTAGTTCTGACTGCATCACTCAAACTCTAGGCAAGAGTTTGTTAGCTGTAATGTATCTTAAATCTGTTGTCTGAGACTCAACCCTCTAGTAAAACAGTCAAACATGTCTTGAGTCATTTATCTTACTTCACGTCTACTGTCTCCTGTCATTGGCCCTCGACTAAGGTCTCTCTAACCTCTCTAAACACTGGAGGAAGCTACGCTCCAGTGAACACGTTGTATTTCCACTGGCTGAAGGTAGGTTGAAGTGACCTCACGTTGTGCTAGATGACATCCGTGTCATGACATGTAGCAGCAAGCAGTGCACAACTCAGAAATAGATTACGTTCGCTTGGAGATATACACGCTAATAACAAACACAAGCTTAGCACAGTTGAATACCGGACACTGTGATTCAGACGGGCCAGCATAACCTTAAACTGTCAAAATAAGCGTGTCTTAGTAATGTAGATTTTTTAAATAGGACTATGGGTCGTATTGGAAACATGGTTTGTTTCTTTTTTATTACTGCCTCTATATTTGCCCTCGTCTGTCCATCTGTTTGTTTGATCTTTGGCCACTAGACCCACATGCACAAGAAAAGAAATGGTTTGTCAAACTCTCAGCCCCCCTCCCCAATTGGATATCGCAAATGGTCGTTACAGAGATTGACGGACAAACGAGATCTTCTGACCAGCTCTTCATTTCCTCTTTGTTTACATCGGTCTCACACAGTGACTTGTCATTTGTTTTTCCCTTGTACCGGTACTGCTTATTGTGGTCAAGTGCTGAGGATCTTGTGTATTGTGGTCAAGTGCTGAGGATCTTGTGTATTGTGGTCAAGTGCTGAGGATCTTGCGTATTGTGATCAAGACCTGGGGATCTTGCGTATTGTGATCAAGTCCTGATGATCTTGCATATTGTGATCAAGTCCTGATGATCTTGCCGTATTGTGGTCAAGTCCTGAGGATCTTGCGAAGAGTCCGTACTATATGAAATGCATTTGGGCTGACAATGGTCTTAACGTCTTAGTCACGTGATTCTCAATTAACCTTTTAACTTCGTCACGTTCCTCATTTGAGATGCAGTACTGCAATGCCAAGTAGTTGGCTAGTGTAAATAGCTCAATATAACTTTTGATAAAGTTCACCACCATAGTTTGCTTAAAAAAATAAAATATTTTGGCATTGATGGTCCATTGCATCAGTGGATTAAAGATTTTCTGATAGGGAGAGAACAAACTGTAATAATAAATGGCTCTAAATCAACACCAATAACAGTAAACTCAGGCGTACCTCAAGGAACAGTCTTATGTCCACTACTATTTTTAATTTACATAAATGATTTACCAAATTGCATTAGTTCAGGAACAAAAGTCAGATTATTCGCAGACGATTGCATAATATATAGAACAATAAAAACAACACAAGATACAGAAATTTTACAAAGGGAATTAGATGAATTACAGAAATGGGAATCGAATTGGAGCATGTCTTTCCACCCACAAAAATGTCAGTTATTAAGAGTAACAAAAAATCTAAGACAAATTAATTCCACTTATCTTATTCATGGTAAACCAGTAACACTAACTAAAAACGCAAAATATCTAGATGTTATAATAAATGAAAAACTGTCATGGAATCCCCATATTGATGAAACTATCAAAAAATCAAACAAAGCATTAGGTTTTATTAAAAGAAATTTCTATAAATCAAATAGGAACATAAAACTAAAATGTTATTTAACCTTGGTTAGGCCAATAATAGAATATGCATCCTCTGTATTTACCCCCCCCCCCCCCCCCAACTCAAGAAAACATTAAGAAACTGGAACAGACACAAAATAGAGCAGTGAGATTCATAACAAACGAATATTCTTACTTGACTAGAGTAACACCTTTAGTAAAATCACTAAATTTAGAAAGCCTTCAGGACAGAAGGCTCAAAAGTAAGGAAGGAATTATACATAAAACACTGAACCATAATCTTCAAATACAAAAACAAAATTTCATAAAATACTCTGAAAGACACAAAGATAAAGGCACATTCCTCGTCCCATATGCTAGGACAAATTTGTACAAATACTCCTTCTTCCCTAGTGCTATTAGAGCATGGAATGGGTTGCTTGAGCTAGCCAGGTAAACCAGTGACTTGGCAGAATTTAAGTCATTGGTTAATATGCATGACTGAATGCATGACGCGTAGGACGTAATCATCTTCTTTTTTTGAAGTAACGTCTGTGTTATATAAGATAAGATACACCAAAAGGAAGGTAAACAAACAGCACACAGACTATTTAAACAATAACGAAATAACTCTTAACATAAGTGGAACAGCCCCAACTAACTTGTTAGGGGGGACCACTGTATATTTTTATACTTGAAAGTAGAATGAACGAAGATATTTTGTCTCCCTTTATGTTTCATAGTCTCTCTACAGTCTGAACCCTGCAGGGCATTAATCATATATTCCAATTTATTATATAGGTCTGTTTCGCTCGACTGGCTTTGAACAGAAGCCCTTTAGTCCTAGCTATCAGTGGAGTTAACCTTGTCCCTATACAAGTTGTGTTCTGCCAGAATCTTACTCTCATGTAGTATCAGTTACCAGATGGCGATATCTAGACGTTCTATTGTCCAAAACCTATAGACTAGAAACATCTCTGTCTTGGTCTTGCTGGCTTAGATACAACAAAAAATAATAATATTCACAATGGCGAAGCTTGCAAGGATTGGGGGTGGGGACAGGAATGGACTGTTTGGTTTCAGTTGGGGGGGGGGGGGGCAAACTATATACTTCATATATGTTAGCCATGGTTAGAAAACTTTCTAGTCCAAGCCACAGAAGCTCTTTTCATTTTTTTGTTTTTTTTTTACATCAATTTCTAGAATGTGTCCAAATAGGAACGATACCTAAAGATGTAAATGTGGATTATTTTAAAAGTTCGAAGGACTTTGTAGTCACGTGAAATACTTCCGTAAATCTTCTATTAACGCTGTAGACTTATTACTATCATGAATGCTATTCTTGCAATGACTCCTAGTTGCTCGGCTACACACCAGCACCCCCATTGGATTTTACATTTGATACAATACGTTGACAGATCTATTCTACATTTCTATCGGTGGGTAAAGGAACTGTTTTTCGTCTCATTTTCGACTGTTCTGACCTCCACACCGTGTTCAAATAATTTGGACCCTGCGTTTAGGACTCTTATAAATTTGACTTCTTTTTTTTTTCATACAGTTCTTATCTTAATGCATCTTATCAATAACTTTGTGTTTGTTTAGTTTTATACCCTAAGATCCTGAATCTTTTTTTTTTTACCAAGCTGTTTATCTGTCTGTCTGGTACACATATTGTGTGAACACGTCATTTCTGCTCATTCCCATTCTGGAATTCCCAAAGTTGAAACTTTGCATAACTATTAATTGTTCCCAACAAAACAAAAATCAATCGAAAAAAAATGAAACCAGTTAGTTAATTATATAGTGGTAATTAATTAATTTTGTTTGATATAGAATAGGGGAATTAATTCTTACAGTATTGAGATATATGGCTGTAAATATGGAGTTCTTCTCTCATTTTTTTAAAATTGTTTTTTCGTGTAAGCTTCCTCTTATTAGCTTTAAATTTTCCAGTAGAATACAAAAACAACAGTTTATTTTTTTTTTAAATCTGGTTTGTCCATCTTTATCGAAACTTCCGTTACTCCCTGTACCAAAATATTCAAATATCAAATACTCCCCCCCCCCTTTTTTTTTACACATCCACACAACTCTCGCTACTATTTAGTCGAGCAGCCCGGAGTTAACACTTGATCTTAAAGATGGTTGGAAATAGAAGAGTGACATGGACGTTAATGTTCAAACCTTCGCAACATTGTGATGTAAGCCACCAGTCCAATGTAGCGGGTGAGTGCAGCGCACAGAGTTGACACACACACGCAGCTCAAGGTGAAGAGAAGAAAACATTTCGTCCTTCTGGCCTTTAGCCTTTTCAAAACATGCACTTTTTCCTTCTACACCTTCTGTTGAGTGGAACAAGGATTCATTGACGTTTTTGAATGGATGGCAAAAGTAGACCAAGTCCAGAGCTTTAGAAAACTTGTTAAGCTGTATTTCAGACTGGAAAACCTGTTCTAGCGGTAGTCTATTGAGACTGAAAATATACGCTGATCAAACAAGATTGAGCTTCATAGACAGCAGATAGGATTGTATCAAGGAGCAGTAATGAAGAGCGACGCTACATGTCTATGTGTACACTGGAGGTCATGATTCGTTCTAGTCCGCTGATTGCATGTTGAAATAATACAAACAAGGACCCAGGTGTTTTACGGTCTCAAAGAAAAGTTTGGTGTTTTCAGGTGGTCTCTAAATGTGGTAATAGCACATGTCGTAACAGTGAAGTGGTATTGCCTTCGACACAAAAATCTCTCTTCGCTCCTTGGTCATGGCCACATTCTTATATGCTTTCGAATCTTAGTCGCTGATTGTCGAACTAGAGTAAGAGAGGAGGATCCTAGAAATGGAATTGAGATGCTACAGAAAGATCCTAGGTATAACATACAAATACCGCATCACAAACGAAGAGATTAGAGACAGTATTAGTACAGCGATTGGATCCCCACGATGACCTTCTAGCTACTGTCAAAAAACGCAAAACTAAAACTCTATGGCCATATTGCAAGGTCCTCAGGGCTCGCTCGGACCTTCCTTCAGGAAACAGTACCAGGAAAAAGAAGGAAACGCTAACAGAGAAATCGATGGTAAGACAACATAAAGAAATTGACGGGCCTGCCATTAAGGGAGATTCTGTCCACGGCAAAAGACAAAGAGGAATGGAGAAGTACGGTCAACAAATCATGGTTGGTGCCCCCAACGGTCCAACAGACTAAGGGATAGGTGAAGATTTGGAAATGTTGGATTGGTTTCTTAGCAAGGATCGTTCATGATCACATTGATTGTAGAGTGTTACAGTTTTATAGGAGAGGGCTCAAGTCATGTCAAGTTGTTTGGCCCAGAAAGAAGACGCATCGAGGGGTGTCTATTATCATAAGTGACCCTATTTAACAGACATAAGAAACTGTCATCGTACTCAGTGGAAGTGGACCAGGGGGAAAAGACTTAGAAGTGGAAGATCGAATTTCACAATAAGAGACTTCAGATGTGAAGTTCATTGGTACAGACTTGCTCGGCAACAATATTTGGGCACAGAGGTATTTGTTCTTTTGGGATAGATGTTCTACATGACTTATGTTACACACTCAATACATAAACTAAAATAAAAGAAAGAGATGTGGATGATCTTTACAAGTTGTATCGGTACCATACAGAATACAGCTCTTATATTAAACCAGAATTCTGTTCTCAAAGTTTGCTATGTTCATATATTATGGTGTCTATCGCGTTATGGCGTTCAGTGTTCGATTGGAAATACAGTGATCTAAATGTCATTAGATTGCCACATAAGACATCACACAAATATTTGTTTCCTTGTTATGTTTTCAGTAAATTATATTTTGTAAATTATGTTTCTGAACCGTTCAAATTGTTTAATCATTCAAAGACGCCCACACCTTTCTGTAATGAGATGAAATATGGACAAAACTGTTACCTATTGTGTCATGAAACAGACTAGGAAGTAACCACAAAGTGATGAGCCTGGTTCATTGATTTTATCTTTTGTTTTATTTGTAGCTTAGCTGCTGAGTATTGTTTCAATTCCATTATTTATAGAGTGAGACTAAGCTCTGGTTGTGACTAACACATGATTGGGTTAGAGCTGAGAAAACACTAACCAGAGTGGTGAACGAGACGAGAGGTGTTACTTGTGTTTTTTTGTCGCCATGTTTTCTGTTCAGTGTTTGAAACGTCTTGTCTGTTTGAATGAGTGCAGTCGCGTTCAGTTGTTCACATTGCAGCACTCACGTAGAGGCTGGTCAATAGGTCTGTGTGCTGCTCACACAATCAATACGCTCGATAGTTCATAATCGATAGTCAAAGAGTTTAGTCTGAGAGTCGTTCAGTTTAGGAGACAATCACAGAGTAGATAGTGCAGTGTGATTTAGCTATTACGTATAACATTGTTATTTAGTATTTTAATGTATTGAATTGGTATACAAGCTTTTTGAAATGTATATGTCTACTTTACTCCCTTGTATATAAATCTTTTTTTCTTAATTATTTCTACCTTTAAACGTAGATCCAATATCTCTATTTCTAATTTGGTGTTTCATTTAACAACAATGAGCACATTCGTTTTCGGTACCAGAATTAGAATTTCGTTTTAGTTTGACTAATAGTTACTAGAGTTTTAAATTACTAGTGTTATCCAACTGTTCCTCGATTAAAATATCAACTTTTATTTGGCGTATTTGTTTCCACTGAAAACTGGATGGTGTCCCGTTAGCTCTACGTTGATACTATTACTATAAGGAACATGAGATACACATGAAAGTATTGATGAATGATAGTCAATACAATGCATACTGCAACATTACAAACTGGGAAAATGGACACAAAGTTTGTCATCAAATATACGCTCGACCACTTACTTAGACTTACGTGAAAGTGAGGGGAGGAGGGTGCTTTAGTTTAGTGCTGTCATTTACTACTATCATAAATTCATATGCTTATGACACTTAAGCTATATTTAGACCCAGTGTTATCCCATAAATAGAGATGTTGTTCCCCATTACGTGATATTACATACCATTATCTGCCACCAATTACACAGAGAACCAGGGTGAACGTAGAGACGAGAATCATTTGGTTTTGAAATAGATAATAGTGTTTGGGTCATGCTCTAGTCTATATTAAACCCACTACGGTATTTTCTAAAAAAAGAGCCTTTAACATCACAACCATTTTTTTTTTAGAACTACACTCCCTATTCAAGTTTTTTTTTTTTACTTAAGCTATTCAATCACTGGACACTGGTGGCCCGCTGTTTCTACAACCTCTCTCTCTCTCTCTCTCTCTCTCTCTCTCTCTCTCTCTCCACCCTCCCTCTTTCGCTCCTCGAATGTCCACTGGGTCATGGTATTCTAGGTCAGCATGCCAGACAAATCATTGCATCATGTCTGCCCAATTGATCTTGGAAGTGTTCCGCGTACTTTTTGATTCCAAATTTAGAAAAGAACCAAAAAAATGGAGTCTTTCTGCTGACGGCACGTATTTATATTCTCGTACCATTATTTCTAGGCGGCTTTGTTCTTATCTTATATAATACAGACGTTTCTTCAAAAAAGAAGATGATTACGTCATACGCGTCATGCATTTAGTCATGCATATTAACTATGACCTAAATTCTGCCAAGTCACTGGTTTTCTTATATGCATTTATCAGAACATATGGATGCCTCATCGCTTGTCATATGCATATGAGTGTTAGGCTGTAACATGGTCCATCCTTACAATTAGTAGGCTGTAACATGGTCCATCCTTACAACTAGTAGGCTGTAACATGGTCCATCCTTACAATTAGTAGGCTGTAACATGGTCCATCCTTACAATTAGTAGGCTGTAACATGGTCCATCCTTACAATTAGTAGGCTGTAACATGGTCCATCCTTACAATTAGTAGGCTGTAACATGGTCCATCCTTACAATTAGTAGGCTGTAACATGGTCCATCCTTACATTTAGTAGGCTGTAACATGGTCCATCTATTCAATTATTGCCCCCACCCCAGCCTCAAATTCTATACTATGATGTATCGCTACTAACAGGGCCGGCCCTAGGCCACTGCAACCTATGCGGCCGCATGGGCCCCGCACTTTCATAGGCCCGCGCCAATTATAGGTTTAAATTATTAAATTAAACCATTTTAACTTATTATTACAATGTTCCCGTGGCCTTTGATTTTCCAGGAGCTCCTGGAAATCTGAAAATGCAAAATATACGAAAAAGTCAAGAAAAAGTCAAGAAAATCTCCTGAAATTATTAAAATCTCCTGGAAACTCTTTAAAATCTACAGAAAAATAGACAAGATTTTAATTTTGGGGTGTCATTCAATATGGATAACGCCAATCCTACTCGCGATAAACATAAGGCATTGTCAGCTTTCGTTTAATAAAAATGTAATAATAAGGCGAATTTTAACCAAAACAGGAAGTTCCAATACGTAATTTACTTTAATAATCACTGGCATATGAATATACATCGAAAGCTATCTCGATCACTTTCAAAAAAATCAGAAGCGATATTTTGCTAGTCGATAGTAACCTTAATCTAAAAGCCGGAGCTTTTTGTTGTTTACTACCATCTACTGTAGATGGCTCTTAAAGTTAACTTGATCGTGATTTTGTACTTAGTAAAGTATAAATAAAATGCAAAGACGAATTTATTTTTTAATACAAAATCTTAATTTTCACTTCTCATCCTTATCCCTACCCAGACTAGGCCCCGCGCAGTCCGTTTCGCGTAGGGCACCGCAATCTGTAGGACCGGCCCTGCCTACTAAGTATGCTATAACCATTAGCTGTTCAGGATCGATGTTAGATTTGATTAGTTCAGTGAATGACTTGTTTAACAATATCACTCGTAATACATGACTTAGAGACAGTTCATACCTGACATTAGTTTTACAACGTCTGCATTAAAGCCCAGAAAAAAAATCATCATGTCTGAAAACTTAATGCTGTGGCTAAAATGTGTATGTATGAAGGTAGGAACCAAGTCCTGATCAATATAAGTACAAGAAAGCGTGGACCTGATCTTCATGTCAAGATGTATACGACAACACTTCTACGACTAGTCTACTCTTGTGCCTTAAACCAACTCCTATTCCCATTTCACCCTGCAGCTCAGACGTGCTAACAAAGTCACCATTTTACTAAATGTTTATTAGGTTTTGAACATTTTCATTTATTGTGCGAATCTTTAAATAGCAAGCTTTCTGGTGTATCCGGTGAGCAGAATAAAAGAAGTTTTGATAAACTAGTATATTTTTTTTTTAAAGTTAAATGATAATTTTTGTACTGCAGACCTGAATTTTCTAAGCTCTTTGTAGCTTTGATTTAGTTGGCAACCTTGAAGATCAGTTCAGCGCCCTTGACATTGGTGTGCACATCTCACAATACAACTTTATCTAAATGTGTGAGTCTATCTTTAAAACGGAAATGTTAAAAATTCCCTCCAGGTTGAAGTTTTTGTTTTGTCAAGAGTAACGGACACAAAGCTTTACTTTTCAAAACTTGAACTGAGTTTCCCCTTGGGTTTGACTAGCGTGGGAGGAAACGGTTTGTGTTTGACTAGTGGAAATCAACACGGCGTTGACATTGTGTGAAGTGCCCACAGAGCGGGGGGGTTTCAAGGGCAGCTCTGAGTTTGGTTTCAACTCTGATCTCCTCTTGTCAGGTCTATGTGACCTCTTCTATACCTCTACCTATCGGTCTTTGATGGGACACACTTGAGGATCAATTGACAGACTGGTCTCAGCGTGATCTGGTATTTGTCATTGTCAACCATGTTAGTTGTTTACAGAGAAAGTTGATATCTAGGATTTGGGAATGCTTAGACATTTGATAGTCTGCTAAAAGAAAGCAAGTATTTTCTCCCATTTCTTATGCGTATTTTGTGTCTTTAAACCCAACGTCTATTTAAAAAGTATAAAATGTATTAAACCCATCAGTACAAGGCAGTCTTTGAACTTAGGATACAATCCTCCATTTATCAATCTGCTAGACTTATCGGAAATCTAGAAGTGATATGAATAAAACCTGAGATACTTGAATAGACCGTAAAAGTTGTAGAAATAAATGGAAGTCCTGTCTATGTTTCCATTAAAATAACCAAAGCGCTTTCGTAAACACAGTTACCTCGAGACTGCAAGAAATCGGAATACAAATTTACGAAATAGTTTGACCAGATCAAGCGCTAGTCTAAATGTGTAGATTTGAAAAAAAAAAAACAAAAAAAAACTCGGCAGACCTCTAACGCAAGGAACCTGGGACAATCAGCTGAAGCTTCTAAGGCCACCTCATTTACTCCTAGGTTAATTCGGCAGCCATTAGTGAATCTCAAGTTTATGAAGAGAAGCAATCAGGCGTTCATATATGCCCCCCCTCCCTCCGTTTTTTTTAATAATGCAATTAAAAAAAAAACGTTTTATTTATTACCTGCCATTAAGGACTCCTTTTAATGTCTGTATTTTTAAAGCTTTTAATAGCCCGAAGTCATGCGTGGTTTACCTGGTGTAACTAGTTGAATGATACGTCTTGGTGTCAACTTTGGGATGCATGTATTGATCATTGATTGGGTCATTGCTACCTTCCCTGTCTCAGGAAGTCTTGTACAAGTCTGTGTCTGACACAGTAGATACATTGACCAGGATAGTCATTGAATTGGGTTGATAATGTTGTACAAGTGACACAAGAGTGACAGGTGGATTGGATCAATCACGTGACGCGGGGTTCAAAGCTGGAGCATTGTGTGCCAGCAAACAGGAAGGTATTGATAATTGTAAAGCCTATGATTATTTGCACACACAGGGATTGTAATACTTCAGTTTCTTTCTGCTCTTTTTTTTGTCAGGAAATCTCACTATCAGTATTGTTGGCTTTCTTTGATGTGCAGTACGTTTTACATTTCAATCAAAACTCAAACATTCTCGAGGTACTCCCTCCTTATTAGTTATTTTAAGGGAGGGTGACATAAGGGGGGATACAGGTCATTAGAAAGGTTGTTCAAATCGAACGCGGGCCAGCGGCTGGTCAAGTTTTAATTTCCCCCGTTCCCTGATTCTCAATTAGGAGTGAAGATTAATAGCATATAGGTAACTAGCAGTGTCATAGCTAAGGATTTGGGGGCCCGGGGGCTTGACCTCTTTAGGGGCCCGCTGCATTTTGACATTTGACATCATGACATGAGATAAGGGCGTAATATTATATGTAAAAACACATTTGGGACACTCATTTTGGGGCCCCTTCAAGTAGAGGCCCGGGGGGATTTTCAAATTTGGACACCACCTCCTCCAACCCTAGCTGCGCCAATGGTAACCAGGAATGTTGGAACAAACAAGGAAAGTTGAAAGTTGAATGCGTGAATTTAGCTGAGCTTTAGAATGACTTGAGAAATATACAAAAAAAAAAACTCCAACACCAACATCTCTATTAGTTGACTGACATGACGGACAGTGTGTGTGTGTGTGTCAGAGAGAGTGAGAGAGAGAGAGAGAGAGAGAGAGCACTTGACGAACCAGGTTGAGATGTCACCTATCAAAGGTACCCACTAAACATGCACAGATAAGACTTGACAAGTGAACCGCTTTACATTACAGTAACAGTTGAATATAAACAAAACTTAAACTAGTTGGGATGGAATGTAAGAGAGGAAATCTAAACTTCACACCAGGAGAACTTCGGAACTAATCCTTGTTACAGCTATCCCCCCCCCCCTCCACCCCGCTCCAGCCTTTTATTTTTTTTAAATCTAAATGGTTTATATCAAACTTTCTCTCACCACAAGGCCACTGCATATCGTGTACATGCTTCTGACTCCTAATGTTTTCTCAGGGTGTCATTCGTTATTTGGGAAGAGACATTTCTTTCTTTGTGTCTTTTGTTGTCGTCTTCAGAATGGTCCTACTAGTCCTAGTCCTGTCTACAACCTACTATGACTTGTTGAACTTTGTCATTCCTCCTCTAGCACCACCACCCCTCCTCCCGGACTAACAGTTTGATATACAATGACTATAAACCCTACTGACCGGTGCGTCTCAACTTGAGTCACGTGTACTCGGCAAAATATTTGGAGAGTTTGAACTTGGAAGGGTACTCGATAGAAATATAGAGAACACTTTTATCAAACTTTTTTTTTTTGGTTTGGGGGGGGGGAAGGGTTTGGAAGAATAACAAACACAAACGCAGAAAAAATGTTATCAATTGTTTGCTGGTAGAGTTTCTGCGGTCCGTGGCTACAGCATTGTCTAAACCAACTGAACTATTGCCTGTAAAAAAAAGACCCAACTATTTTCTGTAACATTTTGTCTAGGGACTGGTCTATGGGCGTTGCCTAGATGAGTGTGTCAGCGTGTGACACTTACACTCTAACACTAGAATTGTATACTATCCTACTCTATGTTGTATAGTGGAAGGGAATCTTGTATTTGCAACATGCTAAACAAAGTGTTATCAATCCAAGCAGTTTCGTCATTCAATGAGATTGTCATTGACAGAACTACGTTGAGACAAGGCAATACAGTTTTAAATCTCACTTGAATTTGTTTGGGTGAGAAAGCTTTGGTAGAAATATTTTAAACATCCTGTAGGTCTTGAGCTACACTGATTCGTTTCCCTTGAAGATTAGAATGTTGAGCTACACTGATTCGTTTCCCTTGAAGATTAGAATGTTGAGCTACACTGATTCGTTTCCCTTGAAGATTAGAATGTTGAGCTACACTGATTCGTTTCCTTTGAACATTAGAATCAATACAAATCAATTTTCTAAGTGACTGTTTCTATGTAAAATCAATGCATCTGCTCAATACATGTGTGTGTGTTGATAACTTTTCCAGCAAGTAGCAAGAATAGAGAAGGATATAAAAACAACAGCGTACACATTAGTTTGACATTAGCACGTGCCGTGAAACATTAAGTTTTGACCCTAGACTCATTAACTCTTTCTCTCCTAACTGACGATACCAGCGTTGATTCCACCAGAATGTGGTAAATAATTACGGAGAGAAAGTGTTAAGTTTCATTCAATGCAATTTTCGCCCGATATGCATGTAGAATAAAAAAAGCCAAGAAAAACACGACTGAACCATATTCCCCCCCCCCCCTTTTCCCTTTTAACTTGCAGTGTTAAGGATTACAAAATAAGTAAAACGATAGAAATATGTTTAAAAAAATGTTCCCTTCTAAAATACTAGAGCCCTGTCCCATGTTGAAGACGACGGACACGACGAATTCAGACCGTCACAAAAGATGTATTCTTCTAATGTCAGATATCCTAATCTTCCTTCAGACCCATTTTGAACAACTTCTGGATACTTGATCTCGTCTTCTTTTGACAGCTAGAACCTTTGTACTTCTTCCAGACGACCTACTTTTAACATACTTATCATGTCTAAGTACTTCCTCTCTCCTTATGTGTGCAATACACAAACACACACGATATGCGGGTCACTACATATTTACTCCCCCGGGGGGAAAATGTCACTCTCCCGAGGCGACCTTATGGTTCTAAAAATTGAGCCTGCATTACAACTTATAGCATCCATCCTATAAATTTGCCACGCTTCATGCGTAACGGAATACAACACATGCTAAACACTGCTCACACCTCCTGGTGTTACTGGCAGCCATGTAATCTATTCCCCCGACTAACGTACGCAGCCATCAAGTTGTTTCTGGAGTGCCCAATGATACAATCAATATCACACCATTCGTCATTATTTTCAGTCAATATGTCGCCATCAGAATCTCACAGCTGGAGGTAGGCGAGTGTAGTTACTGCCAGCCCGACCAGTTCGGATGAAATTAATGACTTGGTTAGAACGTCCGCCATTGTTGAGTCAGCGTTAGTCAGTGCATGCAATGTTATTTCTTTGTATATGTAGTTTCTTTCAGGTCCCACATTTTGCCAAGGATTAGTTTTGATACGGAGTCTCTGTGTGTGTGTTAACAAAGTTTCAGGCCGAGTCCAAGCTGAATAATTAACTCAGCAAACGTATGGCGTTGTGTTGAATGAATGTATATTTACGCCCTCCACCCGTGTTTCCTAGCCCTGCAGTAATACTGCAAGCTTAAACTGTAATAAGAAATGTTATGTGAGATATTGTGTACATTGAATTGAGCAGATGTTGCTTGTGGATTAGACCAACTCTAAATGAGTGTAGACTAATTCTATAGACCCTGTTCAATAGATTTCGCTATTATTTACTCTAATGATGTCATCAAAATATCAACCATTTCATATTAGCAATACACTCTGATAATTCACACTATGCCGGCCTCACAAAGTTGGTTGTCAGCTAATCTTTTGTTGAGTTATTTACTTCTAAATGATGTACAGAGATGATAAAGTCTGTTGGGTGCTATGGACTACAAGGGGAATAAGGAATGGTAACCACAGCAATAACATGAGCTCTTACTTTTTCCTTCTCAAACAAGAGCTGACAACGAGTGTGAGATTAATGTAGATGTAACAGATTGGTCCAGAAAAATACTTTAAAAAAAAGTTAAACTTCTCTGCATATTTTAAAACAATTAGGTGCAAGATGTTCGAAAACCTCAACAAATATTTCCCGCGCTCTTCAATTTCCCCGATGGATACGGGAGATGTTTTCAGATTTTACAGTCTGTTGTTTACTGTCCTGACGTATTGTCCATCAATACAATTAAGTCTTTCAGTCTTTCAAGTCTTCACTCACTTATAAATAGCAGGAGATAGAAAACTTGTTTTGATAACCTCGTTCATGACCAGGTGTTTGTATGAATCAAAGAAACCTGTTACTCAAAGCTCCTCAAGATTGTAATTTGTTTCTTGTACATTACCGGGCAGAATGCTCACTTTGAAAAAGGGGTTCGCGAACACGAGAGTCCCGGGTCGATGACTGGGTACCTGACATACGTTTGGGGAAGTAAGGCGTTTGGTCGTTGTGCTGGCACCCTCTTTCACTGTTAGCCATAGAAACATACGATCTCGACATCATCTCCTCCCCATAGTTCGAAAGATTTGAAAGGGAAGTTTTACTTTATTTTTGTCTTCTTGTTGGATTACTTGTGTCTCGTAAACCTTTACGGCATTTAGTTTGTACAATGTTGACTTGAGTCACGGACCTTGTCTGTCATACATTCCTTCCATTAGCTAGGACTAGCAGTGGTCTTTAAACTAATACATTGTCATCTCTAAGTGAACTGTGAAGGTCTTCACACCAGAAACTTTTCAAGTTGGAAACAAAAAGTTTTCTACTAGTTTTTGGCCCCGCTACACGACAAAGTTGCTAGCCTCTTTTCCTGCTCCTCGGTGGTCAGCTGGAGGACGTAATATGTGACCATGGCGTGACCTTTTTCTGACATAGAAAAGGCATTATGCCGGTCACGTAACGTCTAAATTGTAGTGACCATAGAGCAGGTTTGATCGTGCTCAGAATGAAACAAGAGAAGTATTTAACTTGACATTGACTTGGCAAAGCTAAAGCCAATAAGGTTAGATTGTTAGATAATATAAATACGAGACGATATCTCAATTCAATGATTGAAAGTAAACATGGTGCTCACATTGCCCTAGGGTTAGATTTACCGTTACATATCAGATAGAAAAAGGTCTTTGTTTAATGGCGGCCTTTGAAAGTATGTTACTGGCTAAATGACACGAATACTATTAGACATACGTAGATCTCTATCGTGAGTTGAACGTGTTCAACTGTTTTGGCCTTCTAACGTATCGCTATCTACTTCTTGTTCCTCCCCCATCAGCATTGGTTGCTCTGTTACTGCATTTTACATTGGCCTCTAGAGACATTATTGAAAGAGACCAGGAAAGTTGTAAGTAAGAAGGTACTCAAACTTAAGTCTATTGGGTATGACAAACTCCTAGACTGGGGGGGAGAGGTAGCTTTGAAACTTGTATTTTCTTTTCTTCTAAGAGAGTGTTGGACTAGAGATAATATGATTAGTTGGGGAGTGAAGGGATGAATGCCCCCCCCCCCCCGGGGTCAGCATGCAACTAGGCCATTACACTAGATCTATTTATATACTTCATTAAAATACAACTTGAAGGATATGAAGCTAACACTAGATGATACATGAATATTCGTGAATTAAACATAGAGGATATAGCTAGACTATGATTCATAAACAACAACAACAATACATATAGTTGCAGTACCTATGAGGCGAGTCAGAATGTAATTATCCGTCACATCGATGTCCTTGGATTATCTCCTCAGTGTCCCCCCACAGAAATCTCTGCCCTATCCACTTGTCTGTATATCCGAGAGCTACCTAGATCACATTTGACACATATATGTCTGGTGACACCCTCGACCTGGAAGGCTCGTTGAATCTACGTCTGTGTCTTATCATGGCCCAACACGCCGGCGGTAGTGCATCGCGCTGTGTGCTCTCCTCTTCCCTCCGCTACACACGGCGGTCGTTTGGGTATCCTCCCCGCACACACACTTTGTGTCCCCCCCTCCCTCCCCACCAACGATATCGATTTAAATACAAACAAACACGCACTCACACAAATAAGTCTACATATACTTGATGGCATTTTTGTATCTACTGGTGTGGTCTGTACTTTTAATCCCGTGCAATTGTGTCCATCTTGTCAACATTTATCAAGTTTTTTTAATCTGTGGGTCGAACAGTTGGGTCGTGGCGGTTGAGTGGTAAAGCGCTTCCGCGAAGTCTCGGGTTCGTATCCCGGTTAAAGATGAGATTTTGAAATTCAGGATTTTTAGGACGGCCCTGAGTTCACCCAGTCTGTAGGCTATCTTGCAATAACTGGGGAAAGTCGTTGGGTTGGACTTGACATTTATTTAAATAGTAGAGTCATCGGCTGCCAATCTCAGGGTTGCCGAGAAAATAAAAGGTTTTCAGTTGGTCGTTTTCTGACTTAATACCTTTCTTTCTGTCTAATCTGTCTAGGCTGCTTGATAATGGCAACACAAGTAAGGATGCTCTGCTTTTACATGCTCACTCGTCTTTTCTGAGACAATCTCACAGGGTTAGTGTGGAATTCATTAGGAGTAGACTAGTATATACTTCGAACGTCAGAAGACTGACGACGTTGTGGAGAGAGGTTCTTGTGATGCATCAACGCAACTATTGGTCTTGTGTACAGTTCTTAGCCATCAGATGCACCCTGCTAGTATTCTTTTATTAACATCTCAAAAATAGCGCGGCTTGTGAGGACTGAAAACCACGAATCTTAATGTTGACATTTGCTGTCATGACACACTTACATCTCTCCAATTATTTACACTTTTAAAAACAATCCTTCCTGATAGTTTAGCCAGTTCGTGTTTTTTTATGTAACGTTAGAAACACAGCTTTCTTCTCATTACCGAAGTCACCTTTTTTTTTTCCTCCGACATAATTATTTAAATTTGAATTTACCGTGACTTAAAAGTTCCTTAACTCTACAAACAGTTTAAAATTGGAGTTACTACCCCTTGAGAGTACTCAGGACGCTATGGTTGAGAGGTGACGCAAAGATATGGGGCTTACCTTTTAAGTCAGTGTTTCCCAAACGTGCACCCTTTAAGGAAGGTAGACTATAAAACTAGATCTCTATGGGAAAGAACTAAAAAAATATATTGGGATCCACTGTTTGTGTCTAAACACACATAAAATCTGCTGAATTTGCAAGACAGATTCGGTTCTATGCAATTCCACACTCTATATAGCCCTACCTATGTTTCTGTAGTCTCAGCGTTGTGTATAAGACCCGGATCTCTACTTCTGTATGTCTCATTAGGATTGACTCTTTCATATCACATTAGCGGCACGTTAGGCTTAATGTAGCTTACATTTATTATGTAACTGCTCATTGGCTCTTGTCCATAAATACATTGTATTGACTTTTTAATTGGTCATGTAGACGATCTTTTTAATAGACGTAACGCTTCAATGGCCCCAGTTTATAATTATCTTTATAGACCAGCGGTTCTCAACCTTTTATGCTTGGCGACCCCTTTTTACAATCCCCCACTCTGTCGCGACCCTCCTCCCCGCACACACACATACAGCAATAGATGAGTAGTCAATAACGATCCATATTTTGGATCATCTTAGGCGACCCCTGGCAAATCGTCAATCGACCCCCAAGGGGGTCGCGATCCACAGGTTGAGAACCCCTGTTATAGACTAATATACATACACAATACACTATGACCTATCAACAGCGCTCCACCCCCTCCCCTCCCCAACCAATGACTAGCATGAAATGAGAAGAATCTTGTTTGGCCGGGTTGTCATCTAAAAACTTATCTTCACATCTTTCCTGTCTATGTGATCTCCTTACTTTCAGCGCCATCTAGTGACAAGCTTTTTTTGCAGACGATACTTCAAGTGACGAGGAGTCCTAATGGAGCTTTTGTCAATATCTCTATACAATATGAATCTATTCACAAAATGTAACGATCGCTCTATTTCTGTATGGAAATAAAACTTTATTATTGTAACGAACATGTTCAGGCATTTTTTCAATACGAATCCAACGTTTATCTTCTCTGTTGACAAAGTCGACCTTTTTTTTTTTTGTAGAGATTCTCGCGTTATTACCACGAGAGTATTTTTCTTTCATTGTCTGTACTTGTAGTCTGCTTCGTTTCATCTCTTCTGTTCCATGTCTAGCACCTCACTTTGGCACATCGCGTCTGGCACCTCACTTTTAGCACTTCACTTTTGGCACCTAACTTTTATCACCTAACTTTTAGCACCTCACAATTGGCATCTAACTTTTAGCACCTCACTTTTGGCATCTAACTTTTAGCACCTCACTTTTGGCGTCTAACTTTTAGCACCTCACTTTTGTCGTCCAATTTTTAGCACCTCCCTTTTGGCGTCTAACTTTTAGCACCTCACTTTTGGCATCTAACTTTTAGCACCTCACTTTTGTTGTCTAACTTTTAGCACCTCACTTTCGGTGTCTAACTTTTAGCACCTCACTTTTGGTGTCTAACTTTTAGCACCTCACTTTTGGTGTCTAACATTTAGCACCTCACTTTTGGTGTCTAACTTTTAGCACCTTACTTTTGGCGTCTAACTTTTAGCACCTCACTTTTGGTGTCTAACTTTTAGCACCTTACTTTTGGTGTCTAACTTTTAGCACCTTACTTTTGGCTTCTAACTTTTAGCACCTTACTTTTGGCACCTCACTTTTAACATTTCAGGTTTGGTGTGTAAGTTTGTTAAGGTTAGCCATTGTAATTATTGCAAATAAACTCACACAATGAGCTCTGGGTTTAACTTAAATCATATATAATTATTGTGTATCCATTTGCGCTTCACATTTAGCACTTTCAATGCTGCAAATAATTTTTTTTTTTTGTGCCAGATACAAAATCACGAAGTCATAGCTCGCAGCATTCACTGAACAAGATCACACATTCTACAGAGAAAGAACTGAATAAAAGATCAGACAATGAGGTCAATGTTCAGGTCGGTTCATTTTGATATATTAGGGCATACAAGGACATTTACTTGCTAGACATGGACATTTACTCACCATACAAGGACATATAGGACATTCACTTGCTATATGCACGATGGCATTTACTTGCTAAACAAGAAGATTAAATGATTATCAAGAGAGCGGCTGGTCAATTATTTTATGTTGTCCAGACAGAATTTTGTTTGGATGACCCTTTCTTTGGTGCCCCCTCCACTGTACTTTGAATGATAACATTTTGACAGTGAGTCATGTCTTAGGATATGACCAAACCAGCTCAGCTTTTGTCTCTTCGCAGTATCGAGGAATTCCTCCCTTTTGCCAGCCTGAGTTTTGACTTGTAAAAGTTTAAAACTCATTTGTCTTCTGGCATTTTTCTTTAGCATTTACTCTCAAAGGCTTGAAGTCTTCTTCATTCAGTGTCCAACTTTCACAACCATATTGGAGTACAGAGACCAGTAATGAATAATTCAGTTTTAATCTTAATTGGAAGCTGCTGACCAAAAAAGTGGAGGAATTTGGTTACGTGAACTGTCACAGCACCCCTAGGAACTGTCACAGCACCCCTAGGAACTGTCACAGCACCCCAAACAAACTGTCACAGCACCCCCTACGAACTGTCACAGCACCCCTAGGAACTGTCACAGCACCCCCTACGAACTGTCACAGCACCCCCTATGAACTGTCACAGCACCCCAAACAAACTGTCACAGCACCCCCTACGAACTGTCACAGCACCCCCTACGAACTGTCACAGCACCCCCTACGAACTGTCACAGCTTCCCCTAATAACTGTCACAGCATCCCCTTATGAACTGTCACAGCACCCCCTACGAACTGTCACAGCACCCCCTACGAACTGTCACAGCATCCCCTACGAACTGTCACAGCACCCCCTACGAACTGTCACAGCACCCCCTATGATCTGTCACATCACCCCCTACGAACTGTCACAGCACCCCCTACGAACTGTCACAGCATCACCTACGAACTGTCACAGCATCCCCTATGAACTGTCACAGCACCCCCTACGAACTGTCACAGCACCCCCTACAAACTGTCACAGCACCCCCTACAAACTGTCACAGCACCCCCTACGAACTGTCACAGCACCCCCTACGAACTGTCACAGCACCCCCTATGAACTGTCACAGCACCCCCTACGAACTGTCACAGCACCCCCTACGAACTGTCACAGCACCCCCTACGAACTGTCACAGCACCCCCTACAAACTGTCACAGCACCCCCTATGAACTGTCACAGCACCCTTTCGATGAAACTCAAGTGACAGATGAGATGAGAGAAATAAAAAGTACAATACTTTGATTTTTTTAACATTGAAATGACTCGATAGTCGTTCAGCCCTGCAGCTGAAAGTATTTTAATTTTTCAGCCATTATGATTTTCTACTATTATTAATTTTTTTTTTTAAATTTAGTATTTCAACATGAAAGCCAATTTATTGTATTATAAATAGAATTTCACTATAATTTAAGCAGTTTACTTTTTTTGTTTTATTTCATCTCCTATTCAAGAAATGTATCCATCTGTTTAATAATAATTGCAATACTTGTGCTGACATAGGCTTTAAATCGTTAGAGGGTCTCTTCTCTACACTGGTTTCAAAGAGCATCTGGTGTAGAAGTTACATATCAACTGCAACCAGTGAACAACTACTGAAGTTAAAAAGCTCTTTACCTTGAATTCTCACAGTCCAGAAATTTCATGCTATCATTGTCTTCTAAATGTCTTGATCTAAACACATTTACACTATAGAACGTAAAGTCATCATAGCTAATTGTAGGAATGAGTTAAAACTTTTTATTGAAATGATTCACTTTTAGATTTTCAAGACAAGTGAAGAAATCAAGTCAGTGGAGAAACATTTGATACATCTCAAACAGCAGCTGGCTCGGAACTTATCTAGGTCTGTTAACTTTTTGAAAAATCCTAGACATGATTATAGATTTCATGTTAATTTGTTTTCTTTTGATAATCTGATGAATGAGGCTTATAAAACTGTTTGTGTTTATCTATTTCACTTGTATTTCAGAGACAAAAAGATGGCAGACACTGTACGGGAAAAGATTAGGCAGCAAGAAAAATATTTAGGTCAACTCAAGACATCATCGCAGACACTTGAGACACATAGAGACAGAAGGAGTGCTCACAAAAAGCTGTCTTTATTTTAAGACATTTTCCACAAAGTTTTGACTTAGTAAATTTAGAAATATATTTATACATGTAATGAGCATTCTGTAGGCCAATCTTGCCTTGTCTAGGGCCCTTGGACGATATTTGGCCAATGGCGCTGTGATTTCCGACCCAGCGCTGTGATATCCGGCCCTTCAAGCTATCTGCCTACAGTGCATGATGGAGCATCAGAAGTTCTTTTTACTTGACAATGTTTCTGCAAGGATCAGTGAACACCTTATGATTGTTGTGTTTGTTTTAGAAGATATCAATGACATTTTTGGTTTCTGTGCTGAAGTTGTAATAGAAAAAAAAGTCTATTTTATACATAAAAACACTTGAATAAAAATAGTAAAATGAAAATCATTCTACTTAGTAGCATGCAATTTTCACTTTTTAAAAAATTCTCTCTTGTTCCTTTTATGTTTTATTTTATTAATTCTAGTCTTTAGGATGTTATTTACAATTAAATGTAATTAATAAATAAATAATGTAATTACAGTTAGAAATATATTGTGAGGCTGACACCAATGAAATCCCAGTGGCTCACTTCTTAGAGTCACAGTTTTTTCATTCCCAATGACCCAATTCTTTCAAGTTTAGGTTCAGAAGCTACAGAAATGTTAAAATGCAATGTTCCCCTTTCAGACCTAGTGATCTATGCAGGGCCGGTCCTACAGGTTGTGGGGCCCTATTCGAAACGGATTGCGCGGGGCCTAATTTGGGTTGTGATAAGGATAATATGTGAAAATTAAGATTTTGTATTAGAAAATAAATTCATCTTTGCATTTTATTTATATTTTACTGAGTACAAAATCAGTGTCAAATCAACTTTACGAGCCATCTACAGTAGATAGTAGTTTTCCAACAAAAAGCCGATAAATATTCAGATTTGCCTTTTAGATTTAAAATCGACTAGCAAAATATTGCTTTTTTTTTTCTAAGAGGTCAAGATAGATTTAGATCTATATTTGTATGCCAGAGACTATTAAAGTAAATTAAGTATTTTAACTTCTTGTTTTGGTTTAAATTTGCCTTATTATTACATTTGTATTACATGAAAGTTGACAACATTTTGTCTGTTATAATGAGATTTGCATCAGTTTTCACAAATTTTCATGACTTTTCTTATATTTTTTAATTTTAAGAGAATTCCTGGAACCCTTTAATAATAAGTTAAAATGGTTTAATTTAATAATTTACACCTAGAATTTGCATCGCCAGGGCCTATGAAAGAGCGGGGCCAACTGCGGCCACATAGGTTGCAGTGGCCTAAGACCGGCCCTGGATCTATGGGGCAGATAGTGTAAAGGTCCACGGCCCAGGATAATGAGGATGTCATGTCATGGCCAGCACAACTACCAACCACTTTTACATTTTTCCATCTAATGTCAAGATACCCATTAGGGTTGGGTGGACTCAAGAGGCACCCTGAAGATCCCAAAAGTAAAAATCGCAGTCTTCACCGGGATTTCAACCCGGGACCCCCAGTTCAAAAGCCAAGCGCTTTACCACTCAGCCATTGTGCCTCCCAGTGTGACTGTGGACAGGGGCAAGTGGTGTTGAATGATTGTAATAATGTAAAAGACCAAGAATTTAGAAGAGAAAGAAACATTTAAGAACATGAGTAACATTGTGTATTTTGTAAACACAAGTAAAATACATATGACAATACAATTTACTGTTTGTAATTTTTTTTTAAATGACATTTTCATAACACACTTTTTAACTATTATTTCATTTAATAAAAACATATATTTGTTTTTTTTTTTATATAAAACTAGAAATTTGACTCCAGACTCATGGTTATTAACTTGACATTTGAGAAATATTCTGCTTCTTACATCTGAATTACATCGTATACACCACTTCAATAATATCATTTCCCATTCTGACCTTGTGTTGTTACATTAAACACATTCTAGTATGAGATGTTAAATGAAACACATTCTAGTATGAGATGTTAAACAACTTCCTTTATTTGTTTATCAGAGTTGGATGGACTTGGGGACATCCTAAGGATCCCAAAGCTCAGGATCCCAGTCTTCATTGAAAAACCAACTTGTTTACCCCCCCCCCCCCACACACACACACACTTCACTTATTTATGACTTTAAAATTAATGTGTTGGCAGTTTACTCACATTCACTACAAGTTCATATTTGGTGGAATTAAATACAGCCCTTAAGGGGAGATAACAAAGAGATTATTAATAATTTCCTCTGCCTCGAGAAGTAATTGTTGATCATGTCCTTAAATCTAAATCTGTTATATAGTCTTCATTTCTAAAGGAACAGCGGGAAAAAAAGTCATAAGACTGGGACGACTGAATAGCCTTGTCACATTTTATGATTCAAATTATAATTGGGTCCCTGTGTGTCTAATAATACTTTCATCTCTCTTCCTGCTTCCAAAGCAAGCAAGCAAATTAAATTTGTTTTAAACTTCTGTCACCTACTCCACTTTCCTTCCTCTAAAACTCTGTCAGGACTTTGATTATTTATTAAAGGACTTTGATTATTTATTAAATGACTTTAATTATTTAATAAAGGACTTTGATTATTTATTAAAGGACTTTGATTATTTATTAAAGGATTTTGATTATTTATTAAAGAATAATTATGTTTTCTTTTTGCTTGATAGCTATACTTAGCCTTACAGACACACCCTACACACGCAGCTGTACATACATTAATAAACAATCTGTATGATGATTTACAATAAAATATGAATTTAATACAATGATACTGGAATGAATAATGTGAATAATACGTAATCAGAAATAGATATGAAGATAATAAGTCATAAGTTCCATCTAAGTAATTACTTAAATAATAAGAATAAAGGAAACATCTTATATTATGTTGCTTGACAGCATTGACTGCAACAACATCACAGTTTCATCATTTCTGCCAAAGATTCATCTCAGTAACAGGTACGGTAAAAACTGCCAATGAACATCTATCTTGGTAGTAGCATACAATAGCCTAACTGTCATTCACTTTTGACCAACATGGCTGGCGAAGATGACAGCAATGTCCAAGGTAATACCAAAATCCACAGTATCGACTCAACGATAAAATAGATAACACTAACACTGAAACCATATAGAAAAAGATAACAGAGACTCCAATATCTGATCTATAACACAAATATGAACGAATCCGTACAAAGAATATTATTACAATATAAAATAAAACTCACCCTAAACAGGGGTCAAAGAGTCATAACCAGAATAACTCCAAGGCAATTTGGCTAAGGCTGTCCAGTAGTTAAAGACCAAAGATTATTCAGGACCACACAAGGTACAGCTTGTCTATCAGGTTAAAGAAAGACCTAATACGTCACTCCGAATCATGACGCTACAAGAAAAAATATACGACACAAAATATAAATACGACAAATGACGTCGTCGCCTATAGAAAAAAGCTCCGCTATTTGATAGGGCACAATTTTACAAATATAGGCCTATTCCACAACAAAACTGCGACACATACCCAAGCTCAAACCTCCTACAGTAAGTCAGGGAATGACAGCGGGCAGAGTTCGAACACAGTTCTGTCGGGACGATCAGTGGCGTAGCATCCATGGCGGAAGAGGTTTAATGAACCTGGGCCCACGACCATAAGGGGCCCACAGCCTGTGGAGTAGCAACAATAGTGCAAAGGGGGTTTATTGCACTTGGACCCATGGCTCTTGACTAGTTGGAGCCCAAGTGAGAACTTAAGGATGACACAAAATCCTGATTTTCACGAATTAAAATTTCGACACAGCTGCTGATTATTCAATTTTCTCAAAGCTTAATCTGTTTATTTTTTTTTCTGTATTTAAAATGTGTTATAACAATTCTTTTTATTAACTGGGATATCTTATTAACTGAACAGAGTCATTACTCTGTGTTGAATGAGTATCAAATTGTCTTAACAGTTGTGATTCTAAAACTTTTGTATCAGAGCTAATAAAGTAGATATTTTGAAATTGTGTAAAACACTCAATTATTAAGACAACAGCGTCCTTGGAAGTCTTCATCACATTGTTTTGCTGTCTTTGTAGTGTGTAAAAAAAAAAGTTAATGTAATCATTAGAACATAATTTAAAAAAAGGAGATGAAATGTAAAAAAAAATAACATTGAATATATTGAGCAAGCCAACTAATCACCAGAGTATGCTTCATATGTATCGTTAAAGTTGAATATGTTTGTTCTGTTGCAATGAATGGCGAAACCTAATTGGGAAGCAGGTTTATAACAAATGTCCAAATTAATCATGGAATAGTCTCTTACTCTGACTAATGCTTTCAGGTTAGGTTCATAATTCTTAAAGAAAGTTAAAACCATTATATTTTTACAAAAACATGATCATAGAATATCTTTCGGAGATGAATGCCTACGCATTAAATGTCGTCGGAACGATGTCGCCCACAAAGCAATGCCCCCATCACCACACAGCAGTTACCCCCACCATCACACAGCAGTTACCCCATCACCACATAACAGTTACTCCCAGCACCACACAGAAGTTACCCCCACCACACAACAGTTACCCCCACCACCACACAGAAGTTACCCCCACCACCACACAGCAGTTACCCCCATTACCACACAGCAGTTATCCCCACCACCACACAGCAGTTACCCCCATTACCACACAGCAGTTACTCTCATTACCACACAGTAGTTACCCCCATTACCACACAGCAGTTATCTCCATTACCACACAACAGTTACCTCCTTTACACACACCAGTTACCCCCATTACAACACAGCAGTTACGCCCTTACCACACAGCAGTTACCCCCTTACCACACAGCCTTTACCTCCATTACCACAGCAGTTACCTCCATTACCACACAACAGTTACCCCCATTACCACACAGCAGTTACCCCCATTACCATACAGCAGTTACCCCCCCCCTCCTCACCACACAGCAGTTACCCCCATCACCACACAGCTGATCTATCCAAACGTGTATTCCCTCAGTTGTATTCAAGAGTTGCAGATTTCTTTGACTTGATATGCGTTGTTTTTTGTTGTTGTTTTTTTTTTGCTCAAAGCATCTCAAGATGAGCTCAACTTCAATGCAATAGGAAGAGCATAGTTTTTAGAACACTCAAATACATTTGCTCACAAGGTGGTCATCAAGGAATGATATTCTAACAACAATGAAATTCATTTATTTTGATGTACTAAAGCTGTTAGCACAAATTACTTTGAGTTCCTCAAAGGAAAAAGAATGCATGAAAGCTGCAGCACTTAGAGGAAAATTTTGAATTATTCGATAACTTTGTCCGTCTTACAAAAGTGTAAGCGTAGTCAGTATAGCGTTGGAATGTTGAGCAGCAAGATCTACATAAAGCAGAAAGTATTGAAATGCCTTTTGGTGAATGTACCCGTAGTCCCATACATTCAGATAACTCAATTGTTCTGTCACACACTACGTTAGTTTTATTTTGGGAAGGGGGACCCATCAAGATATTCTTGAATCCGGACTTACGGATACCTTGCTACGCCACTGGTGACGACAGTCAAGAACGTACACCACACGAGGAGACAGCCATGGAAACACATATTCTAACAAATCTGTCCCAAGATGACAAAAATTCTAATTCTTCTATAACTGCGCATTGGATTTGTAATCTTATTAGGAAGTTGTGTCATTTCCCCTTATAGGACATTCTGTTGTAAATATATCTCCAAATATTATTAACTTTTTTTTTTATAAATGATGTGTTCAACATAATTTTTTTTAAACTTTAAAAAAAAAAAAAGAAAGTGTAACTGTATCGATCAGTCATGTAATTAAATTTGTAATAGATATACACCAACAACAATAAACCTGTATGTTTAGAAATATTTCTTTTACAAATTGCTTTTGCTTAGCGCTATTTAATGCTTTAACAATGCACTGGTGATCATATTAGTTAAGACCAGTTTGGAAAATGAGGAGGGGGGGGGGGAAGAGAGGAGAAAGAAAGTGACATTTGGGTGTATTTTTACCATATTCCCTTTTTGTCAGCCTATATGACATGAGGCATTTACGTTGAAAATTGGCTTTTAAAGCCAAAAGTGCTGGGTTCACATTTTCTGAGGGAGTATAATTTATATATAATTTTTTTTTAAATTATTATTTCGTAATAAATGAAAGTCTGTGCTGTGATAACCTAAAAAATGATAATTTAGTCTGAATAGATATATTTTAAACAAAAACTGATGAGAAAAACGGAAGAAGGTAGTTACGTTTAGTATTGACATTTCCTTACTTCTGTATCTTCAATGAAGATTTCGACAGTAATTTGTTGGGAACAATATGACAAAAAAACAAGTTCAGATTTATTTTTGAGAACATGTATACATGTATTCATAGCGCCTTAAACCTACATTACGTTTGTTAACAGCGCTATGTAGACTAAATAAATAACATTTTTATTATTTCATAAATGTGCCAATGGGGTACAGCATTAAGCATTCAAAGAGTTATTTCTTGGAAAGTACAATGGCATTTAGACACTAATCAATCAAAAAAATTCGCCAAATTTAGACTTATATATTTAATAAGTTTTATATTATACATTTAATAAGTTCATTATCTCATGTTAAAATACAGAGACCCCTTAAAAGGTAATGCCCCCATGGGGCCCTAAATCCCTAGCTATGCTACTGCCGAAAACATATTTTTTCATCCACAATGATGATATCTATAAAATAAAATGTAATGACTGCATTCTAGTGTTCTAATCGAACGATTTTATTTTAAAAAAAGCAACGAAATCATAAAGGGACTTTGTGCTACACAAACTTATAGTTCCCCCTTGACCAGTCGAGCTTACACATTACGTTCTAGATAAAGTTTTACTGAAATCAAGAGAACGCTAACCGGCTAACTTGGACCACACATGTAATATATCAACTTAATTTTAAAAGACCATAAGTAGCAACTAAGTACCCTCCTGGACTTTTTTTTTTTAAAGTATGTGTGTTTAGTTTACTGCATTAGTTGAACATAATGTAGTAAGTTTTTTGTATACAGTAATTTTTTTAAATATAATTTTTGATTTAAATGTTGCAGAGAAGAATAATCAATAATAGCGGCTTGATCTACAGGAACTGCTTACATTGTGAGCTTTGAATTTTATTGCTTCTTGGCCAGAGTTTAAAGAAATGTTAATCTAGATCTAGAGACGACTTAATCCTTTTTACTCCCAGTGGAGCATAGTGCCTCAACAGTACTTTGACATTGAACTCTGTTCTGGGCAATTTCTCTCAGCTTGTTCAAAGTCCATCCTTTTGTCTTTGTCTCTTGGTCTACAGATCTTATCTTCTTATCTTATATAATACAGACGTTACTTCAAAAAAGAAGATGATTACGTCCTACGCGTCATGCATTTAGTCATGCATATTAACCAATGACCTAAATTCTGCAAAGTCACGGTTTTTCCTGGCTAGCCCAGGCAACCCATTCCATGCTCTAATAGCACTTTGGAAGAAGGAGTATTTGTACAAATTTGTCCTAGCATATGGGACGAGGAATGTGCCTTTATCTTTGTGTCTTTCAGAATATTTTATTAAATTTTGTTTTTGTATTTGAAGATAACGGTTCAAAGTTTTATGTAGGCCTATAATTGCTACTTCCTACTAATTTGCTACTTTCCTGAGGGCTTTCCTAATTTAGTGATTTTACTATCGGTGTTACTCTAGTCAAATGTGAATATTCGTTTGTTATGAATCTCACTGCTCTATTAACTGCTGCTAACTGCTTTACAGTAAATACGAATATAAAATTGTACCCCCCCCCAAAAAAAAAATATCCTTTAAATACAAAACAAAACAAAAACGTATCTAAGGGAAAAAACTCCGCACATACAGCTATATCACTCAATAATGTAGAAGTTACTTCGTTTATTCCATATCAAACAAAATACTTAATCAACAATAATTAATTGACTAATTCGTTAATTTTTAAATTAATTCATGCTTTGATAGATACAATAAAAATCGTTTAAAGTTTGCTTTGATAGATACAATAAAAATCGTTTAAAGTTTCAACTTGATCCAGGAATGTTCACGGGAGAAATCACGTGTTCAATTCTCTAATGGGACGAAACCATACATAATTAGCTGTATCATCTGAATACTAAATGATTCATTTTCCTTGTTGGTATAGACAATAAGTAATTACCAATTGGTTAATTACTAATTAGATAATAAAGTCTTGTCTATGCCAATGAATGATTCTGCAAAGTTTCAACTTGATCCTATAATGGATTTTGGAGATATATCGTGTACATATTTTTTATCAGACAGACAGAACGAGTTGATATAAGCTTTATAAAAAAATATATATCATGTATATACATTAAAAAAAAAAGTCTCCATTAAGTATTAATCATTTGAAAGACTAGCAATGACCACTTGCACCTCTTTCGTTAGATTAATACTTACACGACATCGCCAATACCGCTATAATTAAAGCCACTTTGCTCTGTGCATCCAGTATGAACAAGTTGGTTAGCCCACCAGCCACCGAATCCCACGCAGTGGACAAAGGCTCCACTGCTTCCTGGACATGTACATGTGGTGTAGGTAAAGCGCTTTCTTTGTCTACCATTTTCTTGCTTCTCTTTCCACTGACCGATGCTGACCTGCTTCGGACAGCCGTGAGGATGTGACACTATAAAGGTCAGCCTGTCCACGTTTCTGGTCTTGTCATATTTGTCGAAGACACGTTCCCAGACATCGTAATACTCTTGCCAGAGTTCCAACAACTTTGGGCCTACATTTTCGTCACATGTCACCCCTCTCAACCTACATAAGTCGGTGTCGGGCTTGGCATCCACAACTTTCACCTTATCGATAATGACTTTTGGACTCTCATCTCTATCATAAAACAACTTTAACGACGTGCCGCTTGCTTCAATGGCATCAAATACCACATGCGTGGCTGTGTATGTTTCAAGCTCCCACCATACTCTGCTCGGTGATTGTGACCTTTGACATTTGTTACACCAACACACAGTGTATTCTTTGTTCGGATCATCATCGTCATTCATCACGTGATCATTATCTTCGTCTCCATGCGGCACAGGCTCGTTTCCGTCATATTCATTTGCAGCTGGTTCATAATCTTCATCATCATCTGTCACCGATTCGTAATCTTCATCTGATACTTTCACCTGCCCATTAGTCTGTTTGAACGTATGGACATCAAACATGTTCAGTAGACCGTCTCTCAATGTTCCTATCCGTCTATTGCCAGGCAGTGAGTCAAAATATTCTTCATCTATCCTTTTCTCGACATTCCAGATCATTCCAGTCCCTGATCTACTGCCTTTAAAAAATGGATACGGTTTTGTTGTGTTTGGCCAAAACTCTGGTCTGTTTGGGCTGGTCTTTTCTAGATTTACTCTAACTGTCAATCCTGCCATAGCTTTAATCAGATCGTACAAGTCCTGATCTCGATGGTTGGCTGGTAGATGGTTTAAGGTGAACTTGTCTATGTTAATAAATTCTTTGTGACCCGGATTTTTTGTACAGTTGGCATAATGTCTGTGTAGATCTGCTTCTTCTTTAAACTCCTGGGTCTCATGATTACCTGGTTATATTAAAATATAGTACAATAAATGCAACTGTACAGTTTAGTGAAGATATATTACAAGTTTTATTACATAAGTTAGTAATGTAATTTTCCTAATTAACATGGGCTACTAACATCTAGAAATCTAGATCAACAATAATAAAACGATAATAATTTTTGGAGTTGAAGATCTTATCTTATCTTATATAATACAGACGTTACTTCAAAAAAAGAAGATGATTACGTCCTACGGTCATGAATTCAGTCATGCATATTAACCAATGACTTAAATTCTGCCAAGTCACTGGTTTTCCTGGCTAGCTCAGGCAACCCATTCCATGCTCTAATAGCACTAGGAAAGATAGCAAAAAGAAATACAAAATTTAAACATTTGAAAATGCTAGGTTAGTGATGTTGACTGTTCAAGATTGCAGACTCTGGACAGACGTGGCTAATTGCACTTGGGAGTAGGGCTATCTTCAACGTGTGTAGAATTTTGTTTATCTGCCATTCATGCTCTTTCAATTATATAACCCTACAGAGTAGGGCTGAAAAACTTTGAGATTTAGACTCATTCTAATGCTCCTCTGCACGGAGACCCCTAGTAAAAGGCGAGGGGTTTGGACATTGTGCAGTGGAGCCAGAGTGAAAAGAAATTGTGAGGAGGTAATCGGCCCGATCTAAAAATTTTCGATACAAATATGGTTTTGTATCTTTTGTTTTTATTGACATCAGATCATTGACAAGCAAAAGATTCTCCGTAACATGCGTTACGCAAAGTAGAACTGTTTTTGGAAAGTGAATATGTCTTTGGTACTTTTAGAAAACGGATATCATTTCTGCACTTTATCACTTAAAAGAAAGTTTTTTTTGCCCTTTAGGTTGTAACGCAAGAGTTGTCCCCCTTCTATTTAGCAAGGGTGATTAACTTTTGTGGATACTTCCCCTTTCATTATTATTCTTATTTATTATTTTTCACGTTTTCTTTAAAATACTTGAGTTCACTTATTAATATTTTAAATTTAAAACATTTTAAAATAAGAAAAAAATTTAAAAAAAATATAATGTGAGAAGGTAGCGTCACAGGCTAACAGGATTTGAACCTGTAGATAAATGTTACGACGACCATCGCCTATACAGCCGAAATCGGTCTATTGTCACAAAGTAACCTCTTGACCAGGCTTCTCACGTCTGTCAATTATATTCTGAAACATTATTCTTCTAGTTTACTACAAAATTTTTAAAAATTTCTAAACTTCGTGAAAGCCAAAAAGATGAAATTGGTACATTTAAAAATATTTAAAACCTAGGAAGTTACGAGAGTCCGTTTGCAATCTCTATTGTGTAGAATTATAGAATCAAGATGGTAGACTCTGGACAGACAAGACTAGCTGCACTTGGGGATAGGGCTATCTTCTACGTCCCCTCTCCAGATATTGTTTAAAATGTGATAAAAAGTTTTTTAAAAACTTGTCTATTCAATATCGAATTCAACAAAATAAACTAGTTCCTGAATTGGAATTTCCTCAAGATCTCATCTTCTTGCAAATAATAAAAGTTGCTTCAAAAGAGAAGATAATTACGTCCTACATGTATTCGTGTGTTAGTCTAGTTGTGCATGTTGATGAGAGACTTACATTCATTAAACGTAATTGGTTTTCATGGCTGATTCAACCGTTCCATACTGTAATGGAACTATGGAAGAAGGAGCACTTATTTGTCCTATCATATCAAATACGAAATAATTCTGTATTTTTTGTGTCTTTCAGAATATTGTATTAGTTTTAGTATTAGTAATTTTTCGTTTAGTGTCTTATGTATGGATACTTTTTAGTTGTATTCTTCTGTCCTGAAGTGTCCCTAAGTTTAGTGATTTTACTAATGGTGTTACTCTAAAAGCTAAAAAGCAGAAATTCGTAAGTTTAAACATATTTAAACCCTTGAAAGTAAACATCTAAAATAGTACATATTTTAGAATACTTGTAATACAAGATACACGAGTTTGTTTTTGTTTTTCGAATTATTTAAAATTTAATAAAGTTAAAAAAAAAAAGAATGTGAGAAGGTAGCGTCAGAGGATAACAGGATTTGAACCTGTAGATAAATGTAACGGCGACCATCGACTATACAGCCGAATTCGGTCAATAGTCACAAAGTAACCTCTTGACCAGGCTTCTCACGTGTGTAGAGATTTTCTTTAAAAGTTATTCTTCTAGCTTAAAAAAAATCGAAATGTAAGTCGACACCAAAAAGCAGAAATTGGTTCATTTGTAAAATTATTAAAATCCTGGTAAAGTGCAAATTTTTAATAGTACAGGTTTTCTTTAAAATAATTAGTAATGAAAAATACTTGAGTGTCCTTATCAATATTTTCAATATAAAGTTATAAAAGAAAATATATAAAAGTCAATCCTGAGTTTCCATATACCGACTGAAAGCGTGTTCGAAATTGCCAATTTTAATTTTAAGATGATAATATTTTGAAAAATGGTAACGGTCGAACTAGATTTTTCACTGTGTGGCTAAATGGTAATTTTATTCCCAAAGATATACAAAAATTGACAAATTTCTAGGAATATCTTTAGTATTGGTTTTCCAAATACCCTTCCAGATTCCAGCCAGTGTAGGGCCTACTTTCTGAACCCACGAAGGAGTCGCATAGTAGTAGGTGGAAATGTAATCAAAGGAATGTCAGTGTGTAGAATTTTGTTTATCTGCCAATTCTGCTCTTTCATTTATATAACCCTACAGAGTAGGGCTGAAAAACTTTGAGATTTAGACTCATTATAATGCTCCTCTGCACGGAAACCCCTAGTAAAAGGCGAGGGGTTTGGACATTGTGCAGTGGAGCCAGAGTGAAAAGAAATTGTGAGGAGGTAATCGGCCCGATCTAAAAATTTTCGATACAAAATATGATTTTGTATCTTTTGTATGTATTGACATCAGATCATTGACAAGCAAAAGATTCTCCGTCACATGCGTTACGCAAAGTAGAACTGTTTTTGGCACGTGAATATGTGTTTGGTACTTTTAGAAAACGGATATCATTTCTGCACTTTATCACTTAAAAGAAAGTTTTTTTTGCCCTTTAGGTTGTAACGCAAGAGTTGTCCCCCTTCCATTTAACAAGGGTGATTAACTTTTGTGGATATTTCCCCTTTCATTATTATTCTTATTTATTATTTCTCACGTTTTTCTTTAAAATACGTAGCAATGACAAATCCTTGAGTTCACTTATTAATATTTTAAATTTAAAACTTTTTTTTAATTTGATAAAATTTAAAAAAACAGATAATGTGAGAAGGTAGCGTCAGAGGCTAACAGGGTCTGGCTCCCTCAAATTGGATGGACAGTAAACATAAATGAAACTACAAGATATACCATAAAATTGATCATCGTCAATCCTTGATGTTCTAGAGTTACTGCAAGTTGGTTGGCATTCTGAAAAAAAAAGAAAAAAAAAAGAATTAGACATTATAAGGATGCAGCTGCTAATTGCGTCTACAAATTTATGAATCAAATCTTTTTATCAATAAATAATCTTGAGTTGTGAGATGCCATGTTAATTTTACTTCGTGCGCATCAGTGGCGTATCCGTGAGTCCTGGCTCGAGAATTTGATTTGCCCCCCCCCCCTTCTCCCGTCCAGTAAGTTAAGTGTGACAGAAATCCAATCAAGCCATACTGTATGTACCCAATATTCACAGTAAGTCATTAGATCATATCTTCATTAGATCATATCTTCATTAGATCATATCTTCATTAGAGCACATCTTCATTAGATCATATCTTCATTAGAGCATATCTTCATTAGAGCATATCTTCATTAGAGCATATTTTCATTAGATCATATCTTCATTAGAGCATATCTTTATTAGAGCATATCTTCATTAGAGCATATCTTCATTAGATCATATCTTCATTAGAGCATATCTTCATTAGATCATATCTTCATTAGAGCATATCTTCATAAGAGCATATCTTCATTAGAGCATATCTTCATTAGATCATATCTTCATTAGAGCATATCTTCATAAGATCATATCTTCATTAGAGCATATCTTCATTAGAGCATATCTTCATTAGAGCATATCTTCATTAGAGCATATCTTCATTAGATCATATTTTCATTAGAGAATATCTTCATAAGATCATATCTTCATTAGAGCATATCTTCATTAGAGCATATCTTCATTAGAGCATATCTTCATTATATCATATCTTCATTAGATCATATTTTCATTAGAGAATATCTTCATAAGATCATATCTTCATTAGAGCATATCTTCATTAGATCATATTTTCATTAGAGCATATCTTCATTAGAGCATATTTTCATTAGATCATATTTTCATTAGATCATATCTTCATTAGAGCATATCCTCATTAGAGCATATCTTTATTAGAGAATATCTTCATTAGATCATATCTTTATTAGAGCATATCTTTATTATAATCTTTATTAGAGCATATCTTTATTGAGGTATATCTTTATTAGAGCATATCTCATGTTCTTATCACCAAACAAATGTTTAGTCATTAAGCCTTTTAAACATTTTTTATTGCTAAAAATAGCCGACATTTACACAAATTATGAGAAGTGTTAAAAATAAACAGAAATAGACATCTAGTTTTTTTTTTCATCCATCGTATGTTTTATTGATATTAACTTTTTATTTTACCACTGAGTATCATATTCATTTATTAGTACTGCGTTTTCGGACCGTCTAAGTAACAAAGTTGAAAACAAGTGCATAGATTTCTGAATGACTTGCTGGTCTCAATCAGTGGGCGGAACTATAGTTAAAGTCAACATGCTTTATGTTAAGTCACTTTTATCAAGCGCAACTAGCAATCTGATCCGCTTGGCTGAACAAATTGTCAGGGGTCAAGTAGGAATTAGCGTGTATGCGATGAAAATAATTTTAAAAATCTGATGAAGGAAAAAAGCAATAATCAAAATTTCGTATTGAACACTGTCCTCTGAGTGTAAAAAAGGATTTATTTAAATGCATTTCTGAATAACATTTTATGGTAATATCATCAGTTTAAGAGAAAACTAGAAGCATGATGGCATTCACCACGACCCTGTCCAAATCTAGGCGCCGTTTCTCAACGAACTGTATCATCAATGGCGAGCCCTGCTCGGTTAGCTTGATAAACCATGGGAAATTGAGGGGGTTCCGGGTGAGCTCGGCTTTCGACCTCGTGTTCTAGTCCGTGCGTCCAGAGTGCCAGACCCAGTGGAAATAGTGTTAAAATGGACATTAGCTTTGACCTCTTTTAGAAATAGCGCTTTGTTTAACCATGCTTACATGCCTAAAGCTTCAAAAGTTTCATATTTACTCTTTAGAGAATAATACGATTCTAGAAGACCTATTAGTTTTATTGTAAGTGATCTCCATCTGACTCGTTCCGAAGCCACCTGCCACCAGGTGCCCTCTTCTATGTCATTTAAAGCAAGTTTGCGCCTAGGCTGGTCCTTAAAGCGTTTTCGTGTGACACCCCACGCCGTCCACCTTTCAGCTGACCAAAACAGACTGCCTTTGGCATACGTTCGTCCACCATACGAGATACGTGCCCTGACTATAAGGCCGCAGACTACACATTTGAGACCTAAAGAAAATCCACTGGCGAGGACACACGTAGACGGTGCAAAGAATCTAAATCAGCCACAGGCAGACATGATTATGTGGCACAGTATGTAGGTCGTAGCTGGGGCTGCGACGCCAAGTGAAATACTGCAATCCTCATTAATCTTCGGACTCTTACATTACACCTTGCACATTAGTTTTATTGGAAAGTTAATTGAAAGAGACATCAGGGTTATAAAAACAAGCTTTTAATGTTGTTGCAAGATTATTCATCAGCAACAACAACATCAGCAACATCAACAATGGCAACAACAAATCTATCAGACTTTATATACAGACCTATATTTCCATTACATGTTTGAGATTGTCCAGTGTTGCAAAGTTGGTCTTGTCTGAAGCCCCATCTCTGCTTTAAGATCAAGAAAAAAAAAATTACATTTATATTTGGGTTAATTCAATATTTATAGTTAAAGTCAGAAGTCCAGGTATTACTTTTTAAAAAAAAAACAATCTTAAATGAAAACTAAAATAGAAAATAAATACAGCAACATGAATTGACGTGACCAGTCAAGTGGATGTGATTTATTTTGAACCACATTGTTCATCTTGGGCCCGTGTGTGGTTGATAGACCTTTTACCTAAACACAGAACATACTAGAGAAAAGAACCCAGAAACTTCATACTCGTGTTCTATGTCCGACCATCTCCTCCCAATATTCCACTCTATCGCCAGCGCATGGGCATTTTCTACCTCAATAGTTAACAACATCATCGGACATATAAGTTCACTTTAAACCTGTATTGTGCTCATTCTCTGTATATTTTGTTTGTAGCTGATGAAGGGCTCATTACCCAAAACATCCGGTATTTTACAATTGGTCCAGAAGGGTTTCCTATAAGTATGTCTATTGTATTTGTCCATATAGTTGTTCAACCCTCAAGTAAATCTATATATACCGCCATAATACCGGTATGTTAGCAGTGGGTAATGTGAGATTGAGTAATCTAGACTGTAAGTTCTACAACTTATTACACAAACAATACACGTACAACCAAGGACATGTCATACGTACACTTACGTCCCCTGGTTGACCGGAACTCTTCAGTCTTGTATCTTTTGAGTCTTCGTTCGGTTTCAAAGTGAACATCTGAAGGAACTAAAATTCCCAAGAGAAAGTTTTCTTATCCTGTAACATTTTCTCTGTGATCTACTATTTAATATGATATTTTAATTGTATTCTTCCTAGAGTTTTACAACATCTATTAACGATTAAATGTACATTAACTTGGAGTTAACTAGGAGAAGAAATACTTTTTGAGAAATCTGAATGGAAAGAGTGTGTTGATGCAGTTTTACCACTGAGATGCTATAATATATAAGGCGTATGTATTGTATGTATGTATGTATGTATGTATGTATGTATGTATGTATGTATGTATGTATGTATGTATGTATGTATGCATGTATGTATGTATGTATGTATTACTATGTATGTATGTTACGAATAAAAATAAAAAATGTTTGACCAATCTTGATAAAAACTTCGCTTGAGTGTTCCTTAGATCATAGCGGAAACACTAGTGTAAATACATTCAAAGATTTTAAAATTGGTAGCTCAAAATAAATTTAATAAATTTAATTACTAGTGTAACAGGGTTTCTTAAAATTAGATTGTACTCATTAAACAAATAAAATATTAATCAGTTTAGGTGACTAATTATAAATTAGAAAGAGTTTAGTTCACAAATATATTAATGACAGTCCCTGCTTTTCTACGTCTACCGAGTCCAGGTATGGCTTCACACTTGAGACTTAATATTGGCGAATCGATATTTTTTTAAGTTTAAGAAATACGATTAGAATTAAATCGATATAGATCAATATTAGTTTCTTATTCTTACTTACTTTTTATCCGATGATTAACTAATTCAATACAGCGAAATCCTTAAATAAATAAAGTTGTACCATGTCTCTTTAAGTTCAAGTTCCTTAGATAAGAAACTATTTGTAGACGAGCTATTAATATCAAAATCCATTGACACTAGGTTACTAGTCTAGATTTGTTTATGAACATGCACAAGTCATATCAATATTAGGGATTTCCAATATGTCAATTTTAGCTGCCCCACGTCATACAAGCTACCGTTAGTTAGGTTTAGATTTATAAAGGTGCTGTTGTGTATAAATCCGATACCACTGTCAATGTAATGGTGTTTTACTACGTGCGACATCTACTTTTGGTCTTCTAAAAGCAAAATCCTGGGTCTTATTTTGTTTCTCAGACAGCGCTTTTTACATTGTGGGATGTTTTAGTGACAGAAGGACAGCACAAGATCAATAGTGGCTTTTCCCTTTTGAGATCAACTTTAAAACGTTTGGATAAATTTATATGAATATTGTCATCGAGCAGGCTATACTCCGTAATTCAGGCTTACTATACCCATACAAATATGTCTGTGGCATTTTACGTCTCGAGAGACGATCTTTTCCCTTTGCAACTTCTTGTGTGACTAAAGAGGCCAATCCTTGATACACAGCTGCGATCACAGGTTGGGCATATATAATCACCAGGAGCCGCTACATTTTCACACTTCTTTCTGCTACTGTTGTGTATGACATCTGCAATCCGTAACCCTTCCTTTATGCTCTCTCTCCATGTGGATCTGTCCAGTGCCACCTCTTCTCAGTTGCCAGTGTCGATTTTGAAGAGCTTCATGTCGCGTTTGCATACATCAGTGTGCTATAATTGTGGGCGACCAGCGGCTATCCTGCCTTCTATTAGATCGCCATACAAATATAAACTAGTGAATATTTAGTGCATTAAATTAAAAATTCAAACGCGATCAATCTTAGAGAGGCTCTTTTAAAGGTCAAAGATGAATGTTGAGTCTGATAAATTTTGAATGAAATTTTCTTTAGATATCTTAGTGAATTGAAGATTTGTTTAAACATTTCAATAAAGCCATAATCTTTCGCTGTTAATAGTCGCAGAGTTGCCTTCCTTAGATTTATTACAATATACATTTTTTTCTGAAAGAACGTGCTTGGTACAAAGTTTATATCAACTCAGTCTGTCTGTCTGGTACAAAGTTTATATCAACTCAAAGTCTGTCTGTCTGGTACAAAGTTTATATCAACTCAAAGTCTGTCTGTCTGGTACAAAGTTTATATCAACTCAAAGTCTGTCTGTCTGGTACAAAGTTTATATCAACTCAGTCTGTCTGTCTGGTACAAAGTTTATATCAACTCAGTCTGTCTGTCTGGTACAAAGTTTATATCAACTCAGTCTGTCTGTCTGGTACAAAGTTTATATCAACTCAGTCTGTCTGTCTGGTACAAAGTTTATATCAACTCAGTCTGTCTGTCTGGTACAAAGTTTATATCAACTCAGTCTGTCTGTCTGTCTGGTACAAAGTTTATATCAACTCAGTCTGTCTGTCTGTCTGGTACAAAGTTTATATCTACTCAGTCTGTCTGTCTGTCTGGTACAAAGTTTATATCTACTCAGTCTGTCTGTCTGTCTGGTACAAAGTTTATATCTACTCAGTCTGTCTGTCTGTCTGGTACAAAGTTTGTACACGTTATTTCTCAAATACTAATTTGTTATTGGTGTAACAAGAATATTCTACACATGCATAAAAACCCCCACTATTAAAAAATAAATTACTAGCAATTAATTATTTTATTTGATACCAATAAGGGAAATTAATTATTCAGTATTCACAGAAACCGCTAAATATGTAGGTTTTTATTATCTCAGATATATGAACACGATATTTCTCCAACACCTATTATCGAATCATGTTGAAACTTAAAACAATTATTTATTGTACCTATCAAAACTGGAATCAATAACTTCCACATTATTAAGTTGTAAATGCGGAGTTCTTTCATTTAGGTGAGATATGTTTTTTAAAAAAGGATTTTTTAAAAATGCTTTTTTTTCTGTTTTTTCCTGTTGTCCCTTTTCTCTATTGCAAACTGTTCTTTATTACCTTTATTCATTTTTTTTTTGGGGGGGGGGGGGGAGCGTTTATAGTTTACTGCACATTGTATAGTTATTCAGGTTCAGCCTTGTTCACCACAGCGCTTATAAGTTGTAAAAAAAGTGAATAACTTTATGAATTAAAGTTATTTATTTATATTCATTATAGGGAAAGGAGTTGCAGTTTTATATTATTGGAACCTGGATCACAAAATTGACAATAACTTCATAACTTTTTCTTTATCCCAAAGTGCATCAATATCTATGTACAGAAAGGAAATTGAATTTTTGGCCACCGTAGTGATAAAATGTGTACTGCTTGTAGTCTATATAGTTTTAGTTGAAATTAAAACTTTATTGTACTCGTAGTTTTAATTTAAATGAAATAAAAACTGTATATTCTTTGGGGGGAGGGAATAAAGTATTTTACCGGCTAGGCGTGAAGAAACATAACTGCGTTTCAGTTTTGCAATCTAATTACTAATGTTACATCCCTTATTTAACAAAATATATTGTAGTGGTGGACAACTGTAATCGAACTGAATTTGGACCAATAAAATTATCTTGTCTTATTTTACTTTTAACGAATCTAGTTCCTTTTATTTATTCCATTTGTTTATCACCACAAATTTAATACGATTAGCGAAGCTGTAAAGCATACGATATGTGAATCCATGAATATACCTTGTAACTTACAAAATAAACTGAGTACAAAATGTTATGCACCATTCAATGTAACAATGTTTATACCATTACTTTATCAAACATTTTTATACGACACTGTGTGTGACATTTTATATTATATAGCAATACACACATCGCATAATTATTGTTACGTGGCGACAGAAATAAAAACATCTACATTCAATATTTAACATAAAAAGAATAGCTGCTAATTAGACCACATGACCTGTACCGCTATAATTAGACCACATCTCCTATGCCGCTATAATTAAACCCACTTTGTTCTGAACATCCAGTATGAACAAGTTGGTTAGCCCACCAGCCACCGAATCCCACGCAGTGGACAAAGGCTCCACTGCTTCCTGGACATGTACATGTAGTGTAGGTAAAGCGCTTTCTTTGTCTACCATTGTCCTGCTTGTCTTTCCACTGACCGATGCTGACCTGCTTCGGGCAGCCGTGAGGATGTGACACTATAAAGGTCAGCCTGTCCACGTTTCTGGTCTTATCATATTTGTCGAAGACACGTTCCCAGACATCGTAATACTCTTGCCAGAGTTCCAACAACTTTGGACCTTCATTTGCGTCACATGTCACCCCTCTCAACCTACATAAGTCGGTGTCGGGCTTGGCGTCCACAACTTTCACCTTATCGATAATGACTTTTGGACTCTCATCTCTATCATAAAACAGCCGAAAAGACGTGTAGCTTGCTTCAATGGGATCGAATACCACATGCGTGGCTGTGTACACGTCAAACTCCCACCATATTCTGCTCGGGAATTGTGACTTTTGACAATTTGTACACCAACACACAGTGCATTCTTTGTCTGGGTCGTTATCTTCATCGTCATTTATCACGTGATCATTATCTTCGTCTTCATTCATCACTTCATTATTATGCTCATCTCCTTTCGGCACTGGATCTGTATTTAGATCTCCATCCGTTACAGGCTCGTTACGTTCAGAGTCACATGCCCCTGGTTCATTATCTTCATCATCATCTGTCACCGATTCATAATCTTCATCTGACGGTGATTCAAAATATTCTTCATCAATTTTTTTAATGACATCCCAAGCCATTCCAGTCCCTGATCTACTGCCTTTAAAAAATGGATACGGTTTTGTTGTGTTTGGCCAAAACTCTGGTCTGTTTGGGCTGGTCTTTTCTAGATTTACTCTAACTGTCAATCCTGCCATAGCTTTAATCAGATCGTACAAGTCCTGATCTCGATGGTTGGCTGGTAGATGGTTTAAGGTGAACTTGTCTATATGAATAAATGCTTTGTGACCCGGATTTTTTTTACAGTTGGCGTAATGTCTGTGTAGATCTGCTTCTTCTTCAAACTCCTGGGTCTCATGATTACCTGATTGAGATTAAAACAGTATTTTTTTTTATAAGTATGTAGTTGAGTAAATATTAATTGCTTATATTACAACACAACTTTGTAAAGTGAAAAAAACAAACAAACATAAGACCCAAAAAAAAACAACAAAAAAAAACAAAACAACCAAAGAGAAAAAGGAAAAATAAATAAGAAAAACACAAAACAAAACCCACTCCCCCCACCCCCTAAAAAAAAAAGACACTCGCTAAAAGCAATTCGAAAAAAAAAGCGATCCACACATAAAAACACAATAAAACAAACAAATAATATATTTCAATATGCCTGGTCACGTGACATGGTTCATGCTCCTGGATGAATGAAGAACCTGTTTTATGCTCTAGGATCTCTCCGGAAGAAAGAGTACTGACATAAATTAGTCCCAGTATGTGGAGAAGAAATGTACCAATATCTTATCTTATAAATTACAGACGCAGTGGCGTAACTAAGGAGGGGGGAGGGGGGGGGAGAAATTTAAAATCCCCCCGGGCCCCCACCTAGGGGGGGCCCCCAAATGGGTGTCCGAAATTTATTTGTAAATACATAAATTAATATATTGGATTGACAAATAGTGTCAACGGGTTATTTTTTTTTTAACATTTATGGATTAAAAATTTATCACAAAGACTAAACCTAGATCTAGGTCTATCAGTACGTTGAATTTGTTGACATTTTAAAAATATTTTTTCCCAAAGAGATCAAAGTTTTTTTTTAAAGTTTGTTTTACATTTTAAACTTGTTGCCACGAATAAAACTGCATGATATACAGCGAATTCCAGGTATCTTGTTACCTTTACTAATAATAGATCTAAATGGCGAGTATTTTATGGCTACACTAATTAACCTTGAAGCAAAATTTACAGAATCGAGTATAACAGATTCAAAAGTTATTCTTAATAATGCTAGAATAGTCCATTATTCGGGTTTGGCGTCTATAATTTCAGAATTAAACTTCACACTCGAGTTATTACCCCTCTATTCATCTTTCCTCAATCCAATGGAAACTCTATTTTTATTTCCATCTAATCCTTTTGCTTTCGCACAAAACATAAACAACAAACAATGACGTAATATCATATAATATTAGCACATCCTTCCTTTTGAAGTTATTATCACACCCTTCCTTTTAAAGTTCTTAAGAGTGATATCTACTAGCATTTGCGGGGCCCTATGCGAAACGGATCGCGCGGGGCCTAGTTTGGGTAGGGATGAGCATAATGTCAATATTATTTTTTTTTAATTAGAAAATAGGCCTACTTTCGTCTTTGCAATACATTTTTATCAAATGAAAGCTCGCAATGCCACTTTTTATTTATAGGTACCCCAAAATGTCCATTTCGTCTATTCTTAAGGAGATTTGAATAAATTCAAAAAAAGTTCAGGACTTTATCGTATATTTTGCCTTTTCATGAGATTTCCTGGAGGCCCTGGAAAATCAGGAGGTCGCGAAAACCCTGTTATTTTATATACGTTATAGGGTTTAATTTAATAATGTACACTTAGAATTAGCGCGCGTCCTATGAAAGCGCGGGGCCCACTGCGACCGCATAGGCTGCAGTGGCCTAAGGCCAGCCCTGTCTACTAGGAACTTTAACAATTCGTCCACTTCTGGTTGTCTTGACTGGCACAACAAGTTCTCTAGACGTTGGTCTATAACTGTCTGTTTCGTTTGTTCCAACAGTTTGCAGTTCATTGTCTCCATCGGTATCATAGTACCCAGAGATGTCTTCATCGAAACTCTTATTCAAAAAGCGTTGATTTCTTCTGTATGTTTTTCCGTTTGTCTTTATGATGTAAGATCTGGGTGCTGAATGTTTTTTTTATGACAACTGCTTTCTGCCATGTTTGACCTAGACGAACTCTCCGACAGAATAATCTTTAGGTAGTCTTGCTTTTGCATTGTATTTCACTTTGTTTTTCATCTGTCGTTCGTTGAGTAATGTCTCTGCATTTTCAGCCACCGATGGTTTCAATAGTTTCGGATCAGTTGGAATGATTCCCTGAGTCTTCTGCTCAGCAGTTGTGATGGTGAATACGGCAGTCCGCTTATCGGAGTATTTCTATACTCGAGCATAACGAGATATGGATCTTTCCCACTTTTGTATGCTCTGAATCCTTTTGCTTGCGCACAAAACATAAACAACCAACAATGACGTAATACCATATAATATTAGGACAGAATCTTCTTCATGCAGTGGAAAATTAAGATTTTTTTTGCCTATCTTGAATTCTGGTCAAAGCTCTTGCGCCCAAGTTCGGAAGAAACTACAAAAGTCTGGACTGCATATACGGGAAGCTGCTAAAGAAATTAGTACCCTTTCATGCTTTCTGCAAAATGATGAGAAACTGACAAATACCCAATCCATCAAAAAAGCAAAAGAAGGTAGTGAATACTATGGATTCCCTGTAATCAAAACAACCAGAAGAAAGAAAAGACTTGATGGGAAGTTGAGTTCTAATGTAGGACTGTCAATAGAACTGCAATTCAAACGTGTTGCGACAGAAGTGCTGGACAGATTTCATATGGAGATGAAGGTCAGATTTCAAAGGCTGGAAAGAAAATGGATACCTTTGTGTTTCTTCTAGAACCAAGACACCTGTTAGATGAAGACCCGCTTATGACAAACTGTGCTACTTTTCCTATTTGTATGATGAAATAAATGGAAAATCGCTTTTTCAATGATGTCATTGATGCACAAGCACTTTTCATCAACAAACCAGTAATACAACCACCAATAGACATATTGAGGAAACAGCCTTCATATGGTAATTACGTGTGCTCAAACTTTGCAACCTCCTCCGAATACCGCTAACTCAGGCCACTCCCATTACGTCATGTGAGAGATCATTCTCAAAGCTCAAGTTCATCAAAAGCTATCTCAGGAGCACAATGACACAAGAAAGGCTTATCATGGCTTTAATGCCAGTGAAGTCACAAATACCACAAATTGTATCGATGTGGATGATGTTATAGATGTCTTTTCTGCACAGAATGCACGACGTGAAGCGATATCAATTGAGATTTGTCACTTGTGCATTATTTAACTAATAAACAAAGGTATTATTCATTACAAGAGTCTTGATTACTTTTTGTTTAGTTTACTGATATACTGAACCAATTTGATTTGGGGCTTATATATTTTTGCGTACATTATTCCATGTCATATGTCGAATGTCAAAATGCAAGGGGCCCCCAAAGAGGTCAATCCCCCCGGGCCCCCAAATACCTAGTTACGCCCCTGTACAGACGTACCTTTAGGAGAAAAAGGATTATTAACTCTAAACCGCCTGTGGCATTTGTGGCATTTTTAGTCTCTAGAAACGATCTTTTCCCTTTGCGACTTTAAAGCGTATCCTCGTCGTAACCCAGTGCTTCCAAAGACAAGCCAACATTCTTTAAACCTTCTAGCGTCACTTCCGGTTTAATGGAGGAACATTAAATAAAATTAGACCTACGATATTTACCATAAAACTGATCATCGTCAATCATTGATGTTTCCGTGCCTGAGTTGCTGCAAGTCGGTTGACAATCTGAAAAAGAAGAATGTAGACATTATGCTGCACCTATGTTCATCTACACATGTATCGTTGAAATCATCCTATCAATAACAAATATTGAAATGTGAAGTGACTTCTACTGCATTATCTAAATTTTTCTTATCTGTACACCAAACTTCGTAAACTTGAAGCAAACATAGTTTATAAACTTGAAGCATACATTGTTTATAAACTTGAAGCATACATTGTTTATAAACTTGAAGCATACATTGTTTATAAACTTGAAGCATACATTGTTTATAAACTTGAAGCATACATTGTTTATAAACTTGAAGCATACATTGTTTATAAACTTAAAGCATACATTGTTTATAAACTTGAAGCATACATTGTTTATAAACTTGAAGCATACATTGTTTATAAACTTAAAGCATACATTGTTTATAAACTTGAAGAATACATTGTTTATAAACTTAAAGCATACATTGTTTATAAACTTAAAGCATACATTGTTTATAAACTTAAAGCATACATTGTTTATAAATTTGAAGCATACATTGTTTATAAACTTGAAGCATACATTGTTTATAAGCTTGAAGCATACATTGTTTATAAACTTGAAGCATACATTGTTTATAAACTTGAAGCATACATTGTTTATAAACTTAAAGCATACATTGTTTATAAACTTAAAGCATACATTGTTTATAAACTTAAAGCATACATTGTTTATAAACTTAAAGCATACATTGTTTATAAACTTAAAGCATACATTGTTTATAAACTTAAAGCATACATTGTTTATAAATTTGAAGCATACATTGTTTATAAAGTTGAAGCATACATTGTTTATAAACTTAAGCAAGTGCATTACAATATTGGTATTTTGATTTCCTCTAAAGTAGCCGAGGCTATTATCTAGTCTACATGTAGCATTCGTTTTCATGCGTAGTTTATTTTCAGACGGCCTTAGCAGTACTTGTGGCCCCGGGCTAGTTGTATATGCAAGGGTGATTTTATTCTTAAGTGTTAGCTATCTATAACTACTCACAGCTTATCGCATGCCACATTCGCAACTCCTTTAAGGACACCTTAACTGAATGTGAGATTAAGCTGAGTAACAACTTACACCCGAAGTAACTGGAGGGAGGGGTGGCTGAGTAGTAAAGTTTGGTTTGGCTTCCGAAACGAGGGTCCCGGTTCGAATCTGGGTGAAGACTTGTATTTTTAATTTCGTAATTTTAAGGGCGCATCTAAGTCCACCCAACTTTATTGTACTTTACGTTAGTTGGGAGGTCAACCAGTTGGTCGTTGTGTTGGCTAAATGATACCCTCGTTTACCGTCGTCCAAGGAAACAGATGACCTTCACGCCATCTGCCCTAGAGATCGTAAAGTTATATTTTACTTTAAAGTAGGTGATTATAGGTAACTTACTTTAACAACAATGACGATGAAACAACATACACTATTTTGAAAATAACAAAAATTATCAACAATTATTAACAATTATCAACAATTATCAACAATTATCAATAATTATCAACAAATACAACAACTTTGAAAATGCCAACAAAAATAATGGATAGAAATAGACAGAAATGATCTAACCCTGACCTTTTTTGTCAATACAGGTTTGAGATTGACCACAGATGCAAATCCGAAAGAGAGAGAGAGAGAGAGAGAGCGAGAGAAGAAATATAAATAGTGAAAGTAGCCTTGAGATTTATAATTCATTATAAGTATTTCTTCATGCTGAATGCTCTGGCGACGATTAGAAACAACTTGTGTTAGTACCTTGTGCTATTCAATGCTACAATATATCAACAACACATTGAATGATATTAGAATTCGCCGCTTTAAATAGATTCAATTTGAAAATTTACTAGTTTGGCAGATTTTCTTTTTAAAAAATTGAAAAAAAAAACATCAACATATTTCAAATATTTCAAAAGTTTAGATGACATCGTAGATTTTAGTATTACCTGCAAGTCTACGTCTGTTTCAGGTAAATCTCTACTCTGGAGACTTAATACTTGTGAATCTGCCAACTTAACTGTCTAGAGCTAGACTATATGGTAATTTATTTATGTTTAACTAAGAAATACAATGAAAATCTCATTTATATACAACAATGACATAAGTTTATAAATCTTACCTTGCTTTTTATGAAGTGAACATCTAATTCATTCATATGTTGTTATAAGTTATTCATTAAGTTCAAGGTCGCTTGATAAGAAACTATTTGTCACCACGCTATAAATATCCCAATCTATTGACACTAGGCCTCTAGCCTAGACCAATATGTAGAAATATCGCTGTTGGGCATTTCCAAAATGTCTACTTTAGTTTATCGGTAATGAAACCCACCATCAGTTTTGTGCCGACTGTCACGTTTAGAGCTTGAAAAGCGCTGTTTAAAAAATAGCGCTAAAACTGCCAGCTATTGTTTCTAAAGTAGCGCTTTTTTTACACTCTGGCCTATTACGTGGACAGAAGGTCATGGTCTGATCAACGCAATCTCATCACAACATCAAGACACCGTTGTCATCTGGCACTCTAACAAACATCATCACACTGTTCAATAGTAAGTTTGTTGTTTGTAATGTTCACGTCAAAGAAGAAAGAATGTCCACAACCAAAATGGTTCCTAGTCTGATCCGTTGAACGAAGACATTGTATTTGATATTGTTTTGAAAGTCTTTGGAAACGGTCACTAAAAAGGTGACAATGAAAGCATTGCACCAACTCTCTGGCCATGATATATTCAATTTGGAAAACTGGATCTGGAAAAGCCCTTGTACAAACTTAATTTTGTAATAATTTTTGAGATAACTATTAAAGTTCAATTATTTTAAATTGTAAGTCTGGTTTCAGTACTTCATAATCCACATGAAAAGTCAAGCTGAAAAAAAATCTAAATCTTTTTCAATTGCACTGACATCTTGAATGTTTCTTTCAAATTCACCCTACAGTTCTATTAGGTTATCTTCGTATCTCCAAGTTGTGTCTATCTTCTTAACACTGTGGGAATTGAAACTTGTGAAATACGAAGTGTCACTTTTAGTTAGCTTTTGTTAAAGAGAACAAGTTTTGCTGTAGTTGGAAACCTTTAAGGCAACTTCAGATAGCGTCACAAAGTGTTTTTTTGTTTTCTTGTAACATTTCAGTATGACATTGCCACGTGGAGTTCACATTGCAGCTTTATGCTATGAGAGTGTTTAAAGTTTCTAGTCGCTCAATAAAAAGTGACATTTTTATAACCTGTATTTGGTTCGAGTTCTTCCATTCTTTGTAGGGATATTTGCATTGTCGAAATTCATTTTCGACATCTGGACACTAAACTGCGTAAACTTGAAGCATATAAACATCAAGCATACATTGTTTTATAAACTTGAAGCATACATTGTATATAAACATTAAAGCATTGTTTATAAACTTGAAGCAAAGTAAAGAACTGTAACTTATTTAGACAGAATAGTTACTTTGGTTGCTTCCCTTAGATTATTATAACAAGTAGAAGCCGTACGGAGTCAAAAGGTAGTCAATTTTTGGGGTATTTTTTTTTTACAAAGCTGATATTAACTCACACTGTCTGTCTGTCTGGTAAAAGTATGTACACGTTATTTCTCCTATCAAGCTGAAATTTTGCACACTTATTTCTTTTACTTAATAGCACAAATACCAATTTTTAAATTAACTAATTATCTATTGGCAATTAATTATTTTGTTTGGTATCTCGAAAAAGGAAAGAACTGAAGTGGTGGTTCTATAAACCTAATTAGTCCCCTTTATAGATCACAACTTATAAGTAACTCTATATAGACAATACACAATCCTCTATTTTTCATAGGCGCCTCACTAGCAAAGTGGCTAGGATGTTGGTTTGAGGAGGTTTGTGCCATGAGTTTCATTTCAGGTCGTTCTCTCCCCCCCCCCCCCCCCCATTTTTTTTTTTATAAATGCTCTTAAAAAGTGAATGTGGTCAAAATGTACCCAGACATCCATTACTATCTCAGCCCCACCACCCCCCCATTTTTCTCAACGGGTCCAGATAAGTGATAGGACCATAACGTAGTGAGAAAGCTAAAAGCATGAAATAGCACTAAACAAAAACAATTGGTAAAAATATTTCTAATCACACAGATGCATTGTTGTCGGTCTTGAATCCCTAGATCTATTACCAATCTAATGACATGACTGATCCAAACTAATTAATACAATAACACTTCGTCATAGACATATATTTATTTATGTCTATGCACTTCGTATAATCTTTTTTTTTTTTAAGTAATGTTTCATGTTTTTCATGTTTTTCTAACAGGTTGAAAACGAGGCTGTCAAACTGGGTCTTTTATAATTTTATATCAGCTCGTTCCTTCTCAATTTAATATGCACTCTTCTTACTAAGATGAAGAGTTCGTTGGGGACTCCAGGAAAATGAATTTCCGGATCTCAGAATGCTGGAGAAACTAAGCCAACAGCCCAGAACGCAGACAACCTGGCGTAAACATTTGCTTTAGAGAAGTGTCGCACTATTTCATTGGTTTTCCTATGTAGCACCGGTTCAAATAACTCCGCTCTAGATCTTTCATATTTCAATTCAAGAAAACCATTGACTTAATTTAAAATCTGTAATTTTCATATATATGTAGGTTCAGTGGCGTAGCGACCAGGAGTTAATGATGCTGGAAACTACAACCATTAGGTGCAGGATTACTTTGAAGAAATCAACAACAAAAAAAATGATGTGTTCACTGTAAGAATTCTTATATAATATTACTTATCAACCGTAGTAAATTTATACAGTTATACAATTACATTTCGGCCAAGTATAACTTAAAAAAAAATCAATATTATAAAGTTGCAAACGTTATTACGTTAGTCTTGTAGCATGAAATCTAATAAAGAAAAGTAACTCGAAAATTGGCCGCGTTTCACGGAATATAACTTATAAGGATTAAAGGAGTAGTTATAGAAAAAAATGAAAAATATAAGATGAAAAGTAAATAATAATTTATTGAAATGAGTACACACAATAAAAGTACTTTATCTAATTATTTTTGTTTTTAAGCATTTTCCTTATGACGTCCATTATTAGTATGTACTTTTACTTGTTTAAATACACGAATTATTATTATAAGTAAACCTTTTCTGTAAAACATTTTGTTTATTGGTCTTATATGTAGATGTTACATTTTGTGCATAAATTTTAGAATTTTGTTTTTGGGGCTTCCATAGAAACTAATGACAGTTGCTTTCAATAAAATCCTTATGTTCGTTCGTTTGACATGTGAGCACAAGATACAGGCCTCCCAATAGGTCTACGGAAAACAATAGACAACCTAAATATCAGTAGCGGTCTTAGGGGGTGGCAAGTGGGGCAACCGCCCCGCGCCTGAGGGGGGCCCCGCGATCGGAGATTTTATTGTCATCAACTTCAAAAACCAAATCAGTTGTCATAAAGTAGGACTGGTTACCCAATATTTTACCACTACCTCCATGATACCGATTACCATTCAAGCTCTTAACATTACATTTTTGGTTTCGAAATACTGTTCAGTTTCGGTATAGACAGCATCTAATGACCTGTCAATTCTAAGAGGCTATCCTCGTTGAACAGTTCACAATAAAACATGTCGGTGGAAGCAACCAATCCCAATCGTATATTTCGTATTTAGACATCGACGTCCAAACGGATTTTATTAGGAAAATTCATAGAGATAAAGTTTGAACTACCTTTTGAAGTATGAAAATTGTATATAAAAGAGTCATTTATAACCTTTGTAGAACTTAAAATTCTAATTAAAAAAAAATATATTTTCTTAAAAATGAAAATTACAAAACAAATATACAGTGTTTTCTTAACTTTCGCTATTGATATGTTCTAAGACAGCACGTGAAGGTCAGATTTTCGCGGTATTTAATTTCATATACGAATAATATTGTCGGCTATAAACTGTACCACAGGACATCTCCAAATACTTAAAACCTCATTGGGGCAGCTGTTTGAGACAAACATCCATAAAAAAAAGCAAACACGATTCTAGAAATAAGAAATCACCCTTTGGGTCAGGATTTTGTGATTTTACCATCACAAAAGAAATACAAGACACCGGTAGCAAAGACAGACAGATATTGATACTCTTTTGTACCCCTGGCAATCAAATCATTAAATAGGAACAATCTGATATAAACTTAGTCACATGTAAATTATGAGAGTGAGTCTGGTGTGAATGTACACTTTGGTTTCTTATAGTTATAATGTTTTTTGTTTGGTGTAATGCACAAATTGTAAGACAAATTTCCATACGGACAATAAATATTATTATTATTATTATTATTATTATTATTATTATTATTATTATTATATCTGTGAACACTGAAGATTAATCTCCCTTGTTGGTATCAAACAAAATAATATTAATTACTATTAAGTAATTGACTAATTGATTAGTGTTTTGTATTGGTACATGTCTTGTCTACGCAAATAAATAATTGTGCAAAGTTTCAAATTGATTTGAGAATGGAGAAATAAGGTGTACACACTTTTTACAAGACAGACAGATAAACATATAGACAGACAGACAGACTGAATGAGTTGATATAAGCTTTGTGTTAAAGTTACTACACATTCAAGTTATCACAGTTTCCTTAAGAATCATGTTCCAAAGACCTGATATACTGTTCTGTCACAAGCGATTACAAGCCAATAGTCCCATTCATTGCCTCAGAAACACATTGCACGTGACCTTCTTGACGTTTATTTTTTTTTTTTGTTGAAAAGAAGTAAAAAGAGTTAAATAGTGAAAGAAAAAAAAAATGAAAAAAAAATTGTTTTGTTACTGAATAAACTTATAAATAATGTCGCTAAGATGAAAGTCACTAAGATGAAAGTCACTAAGATGAAAGTCACTAAGATGAAAGTCGCTAAAGATGAAAGTCACTAAGATGAAAGTCACTAAGATGAAAGTCACTAAGATGAACTTCAACGTTAAAATGTGTAACAAACGTAAGACATATTATGCAGTAACAAAAAGTTACAGACAATAATCAACTCATCCTTCATTCTGTACACTTGATATACCAAAAGAGCTAGTTTATAGTTATACAGCAATACATGGAAATCTCCAACTACTGAAATAGATTTATGAACTACCCCTGAAAGTTTTCTCCGCTCACTTCCCTATCACTAGCCCGGTGGCCAGTCACATGACTCACTCTTACAAGTTTAATTGGTTACGAACTGTCAAGTGTGTCAAGGCTCGACATGTCAAATTGATATCAAAGTAACGCAATATCCTTTGACCAACATGGCTATATCGCCACTTGTCAAACTTATTTAGGTGACTGCAAATGACCTGACCCGTCACAAACAGGAAACCACTCAACTCTTCTAAGCTAATCAGCAGTTTCATAATCATTGGGTGGGGGGGGGGTGAGAAAAACATGAGTCCCCCCCCCCCAACCCACACCCACACTTGTCAGCTTCTAGAGAAACAGCTTTCTTCGAAAGTGAGATTTTTATACAGAAATCATCAGTAGTCTGATTACATTTGTCATCACCTGCTGGTAATACTTCACTGGCCCAAAGACGAAATAGACTCATTAAAAAAAAAATCCTATATCACTCGAACATGTAAGTTGCAGCTTGACCCAAGATAACATATAGAAATAAAAACCATAATTTTCAAATACAAAAACAAAATTTAATAAAATACTCTGAAAGACACAAAGATAAGGGCACATTTCTCGTTCCATATGCTAGGACAAATTTGTACAAATACTCCTTCTTCCCTAGCGCTATTAAAGCATGGAATGGGTTGCCTGAGCTAGCCAGGAAAACCAGTGACTTGGCAGAATTTAGGTCATTGGTTAATATGCATGATTGAATGCATGTCGCGTAGGACGTAATCATCTTCTTTTTTGAAGTAACGTCTTTATTATATAAGATAAGATAATATGAGATAAGAAGATATATATATATATTTTAAACAATTACTTTCAGAACTAGAGACACCAAGAAATGTTTTAAAAATCGCTTATATTGAGTGAAATTGCATTAATGAATTTAAATCAAGCATAACTGTACACATTTGCCTAAGTTACTATCCTGGTCTGATGAGTCTGCTTTTTTGTTGACTAGAGTCTCATTCACGTAATGGGGGAAGAGTAGCGTTCAATCGCTGTCATAGCTCTCATTACTGCAAGGTTTATCTCCGGTATTTCCAGTAGGTTAGTATGTTTTCAATATAAAGTTAAAATAAGTAATTACAATTAATTGATCAACTAATTGGTTAATTTTTTGATTGATTCATGTGTTGTCATCGACAATGGATAATTGTGCCAAGTTTGAATTTGATCTAGGAATGGGAAGTGGGAGAACTAACGCTTAAAAGATTTGTACCAGACAGAAAGAAGGAGTGAATTGAAGCTAGGTTAGAAATACATATGAAGATCTAAATGTTATCAAAACAATAAACTGAATAAAGCCCTATATTTTGTATGTTCCACTATTATTATGATCCTTCAAGGCATTGTTTTAAATGGTGTTTTTGTTTTAAATGAAAATCGGTCTGCATATGTAAGTTTAAAAATAAAACGATCTATTTTTAAGAGACAAAGAATCCGCCACATCTGTATTTTAGAAAATATGGCGAAATCTGATTTTCAATAGCGCTTTTAGTTTTAGGGATCTAATCATAACAGATAGACGCTAGGCCGTATAAAACGAAACAGTGGCTTTACCCCTTGTGACGTCTTGTCAAACGCCGCTGAAAAGCGCCCATGTCCACTGCCCTGACTTTACTAAATCTGCATTTTTAATCAGCATGTTTCAAGTGCAATTTTTTAATGTTGTTTTTTGAAACACAAATGTATAGGTGTTGAACACATTTCGATCCAAAATTTTAAAAAGCAATAAATCAAAAAAAGTATTCATCTTTCAAATATAGAAAAGTGGATCTGGTGAAATAGTTTTTAAAAAGTAAGTCTTTAGATCTAGTTCTTTATAATCGATTAAGCCTGAGTTTCATTAATTCTTTCCTAATACTAACACAGCATGGATTGCCTGAATCAGCCAAGAAAACGAATAACAATATCTAATAGACGCGTAGGACGTAGTTTATCTTATTTCAAGTTATGTAATAATATTCTTCTTTGAATGGATGTGTGTCATTCAGAAAATAAGATAAAACTTTATCAGCTGTCTTAACATCAGCTGTCTTAACATCAGCTGTCTTAACATCAGCTGTCTTAACATCAGCTGTCTTAACATCAGCTGTCATTTTATCTAAGATTTAAGTTTTTTTTCCACAAAATCTTGAGCTAGATCTAGTTTTAAACAATTCTCTTAAAACTCTAGATCTAGATCTTTAAGATTTAATCTAAAAAGTCTCCTTAAAAAGAGAAAAAGAGAGAATCAGATTCATCTCCGACATTTGTTTTCAGTGTTCTAATACTGATCTTCTGATGTATAGAGCTGCTATCATTCTTTTGACAATTGTCTTTCTAATACGAATGACACATGGGATTCCAGCTCCTGTAGTCTAAGCGTGGCACCTTTGTGGAACCGTCTAGTAGTGATGTCTAGCATTCAGAATTGTGTTCAGGAAAGGATTCGTAAAAAAACAATATCCAAAAGCAGCGTTTGTCCATTGCGCGTCTCACATTGCGCGTCTCACAGATCTAACCTTGTTAACATTGACCTGAATGACGTTTCAGATAGATTGTTGGTGTCATCAAGAAGACTGCTTAGTTCTTCCGTAACTGCCCCGATTTACCTCTTTTGTGTGAGACACAAATGGACTGACCAATACGACCAATACGAGCCCAGTCACAACTTTGAGAAGATCTTTGACTGTTTGGTGGATCTTAAAATAACGGCTGCAAGTGAAACCAGACTAACTGCGCATGTGCCTGCTCCTCACGTGTGTCTTTTCATTGTCGTCAAGTATTCATCTGTTCTTGAACCAGTTTCTCGAATGTTTCAGTCTAAATAAGTACATTAGCACTCACAATGAATCTTTAAAGACCAAACTTAGCCATGCTGAGAAAAACTTCAGGGATGTCACCTTAAGTAAATCGAGGCTGCTGGTGCTGGCAGACAAACTTGAGACTGAATTGGTGCTGCCAAAAATTAGTAGCCTACAGACCGCCGAGCAAAAATCACGTTTGGATTTTTGGAGTTATTACGGAACAAGACTTAACATTCCGTGATTGGTTAATTTCTTCATTATCGTCTCGCGTTTCAAGCATTAATAATGTTCAGTTGAGCTTGTTTTGTCTGCGTCCTTAAACGATGTAAGATCTGGAACGTGAAGAAGAATATCAGCACTGTGCACGACAGTCGTCCATCGTCAGCTTGTCCATCGCGACTAGAAGCAATTCTTCAGTAAAGTTATTGACAGTTTTGGCAAACACACTCGACGTTTTCAATTTTGTTTGATCGACCGTAAAGGCAAGGGCCGTAAAGATCAACTTAACAACGTATACAGTGAATACTTTGTCCGCATGTTTAATATTTAATTTAATTTACATAAGTATTTACAATGCACATACAATATCGCATATGGATTTGGTGGGGTGGGGGGGACCAGTTCCTTTCTTTAATATTCTCCGTAACAAGAAATTTGAAGCTACTAATTTGAACTATAGGTAGCAACTTGCACCACCATGCAAAAATCCTGCGGGCGCCCATGGTAGCGAACAAAGCCTACATGGAAACGTCTAGTAATGGAACTAGATTGGCCAATGTCTGGTAGCGAACAAAGCCTCTATGGAATTTTCTTGGGGTGAGCTTATGTTTTTGTAAATTTCATTCGGTGTGGAGATGGGCCAGAGACCTGACAGCTCAGTCTAACAAGTTCACCACGCCGTTCTACAAAGAGGATGGTCGATAATGGGACAGATGGTATGACGATCCTGCCAAGGTATTGTGTCGGTTACAGTATAGAAATATCAGGAAATTCAGCGTGGTTAGCGCGGCCTTAGGCCACTCATAGCGATCGGACCGGATCTGGAGGCCTGCATATAAGACACGACCCCACCAGTTTAAACCGCAATGGTCGCTGTCCTTGTAGAGCCCTTTTAGAGGACTCTGGGCGAAGAGCTCCCGGTCCACTCTTGGTCGTTAGATAAAATCCATTCCTACAACTAATCCGGATAATAGCGCCTTCGGCACAACTGGGCTGTTTTCAAGAAGACAAGACCTAGATATCACGCATAGTACACGACATGCCAATTATCAGATGTAGGTTTTCTTTTTGACCTCATGTGACATTGGCAGAGTTGAAACATCTCTAGACATCGACATTAAAACAGAAGAGATTCTTATTTTTTAAAATTGGCGAAGTCTAAGAAAAAGAGAGAGAGAGAGAGAAAGAGAGAGAGAGAGAGAGAGATACGAGATACAAAATTAGGTAAAGACGAGACAAACGGAACAAGATTGTAAGAGAGAGAGAGAGAGAGAGAGACTATTAAAAACTTATCGGTTAGGTTTTTACTTCTGGTAACTGGCACACGTGCCTGCTCTACGTGAGCGATGTGACGGACTTGGTTCTGTGCGCCGGTACATGTTTTTGTTTTCCTCTTTCCCTCCCCCTCTCTCTCTCTTTTCTTACGCTCAATTTTCTGCCAACCTTTCTTTCCTTTCTTCCCTCCTGCCATTTCTCTATTCATTTAGCACGTAGTAGGCACATTAATTGAGGTCTGTAGAGAGACGCTAGGATAAGACTGTTCTCTATCTCGTTTTAATCGTCTTCCTCTCTCCTTTTCCTGTATCTCTCTCTCTCTCTCTCTCTCTAATTTTCCTCTATCTTCATCTCCCCTTCTCTTATCCTTTCTTTCTTTCTTCTTACTCTTGATATGATGTTTGTTATTGCCATGGTTTATACAGTGGTCTACTAGGCTATACAAGAAACTTGAAGTGTATCGTCTCAACTCTATGTAAGTAGAACAATCGCGTGGGACTATCACTGTGATGTATTGTATAACAAATCATACACAGACGGATGTAGCTGTTTTCATTCAATTTTGGACTTGAGTTGATTCAAAGGATTACATTCACATCATTGGATTACTTGAAGTGTATTGTTTTTTCGGTAATTAGATCTATAGCTTACTGCTTTTAACAGTTCTGTGCATTTGTGAAAAAAGCTTCATGTCAAATATTGTCATGTTTAAAGTGATCTAGTCTAACGTGATAGATAAGTTACTGCTGGATATCTGTTAGTAAGTTACATAATTTACTGCTGGATATCTGTTAGTAAGTTACATAAGTTACTGCTGGATATCTGTTAGTAAGTTACATAAGTTACTGCTGGATATCTCTTAGTAAGTTACATAAGTTACTGCTGGACATCTGTTAGTAAGTTACATAAGTTACTGCTGGATGTCTGTTAGTAAGTTACATAAGTTACTGCTGGATATCTGTTAGTAAGTTACATAAGTTACTGCTGGATATCTGTTAGTAAGTTACATAAGTTACTGCTGGATATCTGTTAGTAAGTTACATAAGTTACTGCTGGATATCTGTTAGTAAGTTACATAAGTTACTGCTGGATATCTCTTAGTAAGTTACATAAGTTACTGCTGGACATCTGTTAGTAAGTTACATAAGTTACTGCTGGATGTCTGTTAGTAAGTTACATAAGTTACTGCTGGATATCTGTTAGTAAGTTACATAAGTTACTGCTGGATATCTGTTAGTAAGTTACATAAGTTACTGCTGGATATCTGTTAGTAAGTTACATAAGTTACTGCTGGATATCTGTTAGTAAGTTACATAAGTTACTGCTGGATATCTGTTAGTAAGTTACATAAGTTACTGCTGGATATCTGTTAGTAAGTTACATAAGTTACTGCTGGATATCTGTTAGTAAGTTACAAAAGTTACTGCTGGATATCTGTTAGTAAGTTATATAAGTTACTGCTGGATATCTGTTAGTAAGTTACATAAGTTACTTCTGGATATCTGTTAGTAAGTTACATAAGTTACTGCTGGACATCTGTTAGTAAGTTACATAAGTTACTGCTGGATATCTGTTAGTAAGTTACATAAGTTACTGCTGGACATCTGTTAGTAAGTTACATAAGTTACTGCTGGACATCTGTTAGTAAGTGTTTGAAGAGACTTATGCATGTTGCTTTTAACGTTACGTTGGTCAGGGTGGAATGTTAATGGTCTAAATGTTGGGGTTCCAACTTTCCAAATGGTGAACACCCTTTCTGAATAGTTAATCCAAATACTATATGGAGAATATAAAGCAAAAAGGGAGAACACAATCAAAGTTTGAAATGCAATGACACATTTGATTCAGTGAAGAAGATAATAGAACAACAGGCTAACAATAAAATGTTCTTTTTAAAGTGAAACTGTAATGTTGGTGGAATGATGGAAAAGATCTGGGCGTGTCGTGGCTGTGTTAATAATAATAATAATAATCTTTATATCTTGACTGTGTTTTATAAATCCATGTCTTGACAAAGTTGAATGGAAATCGTAAGAGATGTCTCTTGCTCTACAGTTGTTTCCAATAAAAACTTATTTAAATTTGGATTATGTGACCTAATGTAAACACCTGGAACTGGAGAGTATAAGGTTTCACGCAGAGTTCTCTAATATAAAAGTTCGAATAAAACGTAGCCGCATATCTAGTGACATTACGTAAATTGTCATGTTAGAAAGTTCATCTCCCTTGTCCAGCCATCGAGCATAATGAAATTATGTGACTATTTAAAAAATTATTTTGTATAAAGCGAGAAAGAAAGTTGATGTGTTCAAAATCATGTCGCCACCTTGAACTAGATCTTAAAACAGGAACAGTTGCTTTGGTTTTGTACCAGTTGCTTAGTATATCTCTGTATAAGGTAAAAGGTTTTTAAATTCACTGAGGCCAAACTTGTATCTTTGTTACTGTTGAGTTCTTATTAACCATTCAATATTTCTCCACGTCGTCCTGCAGATGATGAGTGAGCGTGATCCTATTTTGTCACAGTTTCTGCAGGTGATTAGCTTACGTGATCCTGTTTCTCAGAGACTCTGCAGGTGATTAGCTTACGTGATCATGTTTTCTGAGTCTCTGCAGGTGATTAGCTTACGTGATCCTGTTTTCTGAGTCTCTGCAGGTGATTAGCTTACGTGATCCTGTTTCTCAGAGTCACTGCAGGTGATCAATGTAATATTCTAACTAGACTCTAGCTCGAAACATAATATGATTAGAATTTTATACATATATAAACAGAGGCACTTGTAATGTTAAAATAATTATTAGCATTTTTCTATTCAATGAAGCCACATACGTTGGCACAAAACAAGAAAGACCACCTCATCAATGTTCAAAGATATGTCCTATTAGACGCAGTACAGCATCCACAAACTTAGTTTCAAGAGAGCTCATGTCAGCTTCTTCGGGAAATTGCCGAGTCTATTTATAGCTGCAGAGTCGTGAAAGGTTTTTCTCTTGTTCGTCTAATCACGTCTTCTTGTACCTACGTCAAATTGTGAACGTGTTTGCGCCATTGTGTGCGCACGTGTGTACCGTGGTAAAAAATGTTGACGCAGTCAGTACGTAAATGGCCTTGACATTCCTTCCCTCGGAGGCTTCGGTGAATCAGAGATGTTATTTCTTCCACTTATTATCACTCTTTGTGTATAGCCGGAGTACGACTTCTCTTTGTTCAGCTTTGTTTTTTCCGATTGGTATTCTCATTCGAAGGCTGTGTTTACGTAAGATTTTTTTCTTTCCAGACGCTAAGTTGCGCGTTGTTCAGGTAGGTCGTCCTGGAATGGAACATGTTCCCCAATAGGCTCAGAAGCAGCGCCTGAAGCTGGTTATCAGCAACCCTCATATTCAATTATAAAATATTTTTATGCAAAATCTCGTGAACCAAAAAAAAAAAAAAAAAAAAAGCGACAGCACTTGCATATGTAGTGATCGGTCAGATTGCCATCATACGGAGTTAAAAGTATTAAACGTTCATTAAACTTTAAATGTAATTAACAATGGTTCGTTAGTATTACTATTAATTATTCCACCCCTTCACCCGGCCAATTCTACATTACATCTACGACCAGATGCAAAATTAGTACATTTAGAAGTATGTCCTTTTTATAAAGAAGCGTTTTTCTGTACTCGTGAGCTTGTCTGTATTTAAAAAACCCAGATCTAAGTTCTTTATTGTGTAAACACATCTACAATATTTGGTGTACCATTGAGTTCAGACAATTGATTACCAGGTTTTGATTCAATCAAGAAAGTAAGTTTATAAAACATAGATCTACAAGATCTTATGCTGAATCAATTCTAAATGTCATGTTAGTTTTTTATTCAACCGATTAGTTTAAAGGGGCGGGGGGTGGGGGGCTACATTTCAAAGTCTGGGTCCAAATGTTATGTTTGTCTGAGCCACAATTTGTTTACAACTTCAACGTGACTATTTAGTTGGATCTTAACATTTATTATGTGTTATAATAATAGCGACTAGAACTTCTATTTTATCTATCTACCAGTGTTTCTCAAATATTTATCAGTTGCAGGCTAGTTGCAGCCACCCCCTCCCTTAAATGAAAATTAAATTGTGGTCATGGATTAGCCCTGTAGGCTCCCATATTGGGTCCTGGAGGGTTTTAATGATGTAATGAAAAAGAAAAAAAAACTAAAACTAAATTATAAGATAAAATAAGATAAGATAACTTTTATTGATCCAATCAAATGCAAATTCGGTTTGACTACAATAAACAACCTCAGCGTAACTACTGTACAATAACAATATAGATGTACAATATAGATGCACATACGAACAACATTCACACACGAAAAACTCACACACTCATAACCAGCGCTTTATAAATAGACTTCTATGTAAAACTTCTCGATGACAGAATGTTAATTTTTAATGTTAGACATCCAGGGTCTAGTATTACTGAATGTTTTCATTTTATTCTTTGGTACAATCATGTTTTCACAGAACTGGATGTACGAATTAATAGTTGTGGTAAGTTCATCTGTCTGGGCAATTGTTTACAAACTTGTCCCAATCTGTTTGCTCCAGACAACTTTGTATCTGTAAAACAACGTCGTCAGACCATGACTGGATGGACTGTACTTGGGTTTTATTGTTTTTAAAACCGGTTCGTACATGGGTGTAAGATGGATCATTGTGTGGTCCGACTCTCCGAGGGGAAATAACGATCGAGATGTGTAGGCCATTTTTATGTTGCTATAACACATGTCCAAGGTTTTATCATGCCTTGTGGGACAATTAACATATTGAGTATATGTTGGCAAGTGTTGAGCTAACGAAAGATGATTGAAATCTCCCATAAATAGTCGGACAGCATCTGATCGTTCTCTCTGTGCCGTCGGTAAAATGTCTAGAATATGTTTTGTTGCTTTCTCTGTGTTGGCTGAGGGTGGTATTTGCTCAAGTATGACAAAATTGTGTAAACTCTCTAGGCAGGTAGCATAGGCTGAGATTGTAAGATAGAAGTTCAATATCGGTCGTACACATTTTAGTTTTGATTGAAATATTGTTGACACAACAGTACTGTTTGACATAAATGGCCAGTCCTCCTCCTCTTGTTTTGCCACTATCTGTTGTTCTGTCCGATCTGTACAAAAGAAACGCATCCAAGTCTACTGATTTTTCGGGAATAATTTCATTTAGCCATGTTTCAGTGAGACAGATTAGAATTTGGTAGAAATGTCTGCAGCACTAATCAAGTTCGTCCATTTTGTTATTTAGTGATCTAACATTGCCCAAGACAATAGGAGGCAGGTAGTCCTTTGTCCTGTTTTCCTTCTTTTGACTTGAACTCCACCTCTACGGCCTCGTTTGTTTCGCTTAGTCTGTGTGTTTGTTATGTATCGGCCATTTGTTTTCAAGATGGCGGGTGTGTACATAGATTCATTGATGATCATATTATTTATGCTATCCACTGAGGCACTGGTTTTGAACATGCACACTAATAAAATAGTCCATAGAACTAGAAACACTTCTATTCTCTGAAACACAATGAAACACAATAGGAAAGGAATAACCGCATTGTTTGGGGTTAGAAGAAAAAAAAAATTTTTTTTTTTTTGTATACTAGAAAACGTTCTTTCTGGAAATACTACTGGAGGACAGTGGAGGTGCAAAAGGTTCTCCCTTCATTCAGTAAAAGGGTAGGGGCGAAGGAGGTCTGGACTATCTGTAGTAGGGCCTACACTTGTTGAAATTTTAATAAATTTCTCTCTCTCTCTCTCTCTCTCTCTCTCCCTCTCTCTCTCTCTGCTAACAATCAACCGGCCAATCAATCAATTAACAAATCAATCGGTGAATGTTTAGTCGTTTTCTTGACCAGAAGTGTTGCATCACCAACCTAGCTGCAGAGTTGTGCTTCCCTCTCTTGTGTACACCTGAGTCAAACATTGCCCCCCACTTTCCACAGCAGCTCTTCTTCAAGTTCTCATAACATTTAGATCAACGCTTCTGGCGATAAGGGAGCATCCACTTGTGACGTTCTAGCTGTGTGTGGTGGATAAAAAATAGTTTCGTACTTGATTTAAATTGGAGGTGCGGTGGCTGAGTGGTAAAGCACTTGGCTTCTGGACCGGGGGTACCGGATTCGAATCTATGTGAAGAAACATGTAAAACAAAACAAAAATGTAATATCAGTTTCTTAAGAGTCTTCATTTGTTTGTTTACATTACCTTGGTACTATCCTAGACAATAAACTAAATTTTACCGCAAATACTGATTATATCAGCAAAAAAGGGCAGCAAAAATTACGATTACTAAGAAAACCGTCCTCGTTTAATGTTAGCGAAAGGCCTCGTCTATGTTTTATCACGCTCACATCTGCAATATTTTAAGTTTCAATATCACTGACTGGTATGGCAATCTGAGCACTAAAATTACAAATAAACTTTATAGAATCCTAAATGCTGCTGGTAAAATCATTGGCAAAAAAACAAACCACATTTGGGCAGCTGTTTGAGACAAACATCTATAAAAAAAAGCTAACAAGATCTTATAAATAAAGAATCACCTTTTGTGTCAGGATTGGTTAAGCGGAGGGTTCCGGTTTCGAATACAGGTGAAGACTGGGATTTTTAATTTCGGGATCTTTGGGCACCTCTGAGTCCACCCAGCTCTAATGGGTACCCGACATAAGTTGGGGAAAAGTAAAGGCGGTTGGTCGTTGTGCTGGCCACATGACACCCTCGTTAACCGTAGGCCACAGAAACAGATGACCTTTACATCATCTGCCCTATAGACCACAAGGTCTGAAAGGGGAACTTTACTTTAATTTGGAAAAGCAAGTTGGAAGACGTAGCCACTATATGGACGTACTCATGAATATTTGTATTTGTGTAGCAGCATTGTTCAAGTGTAGAAAGTATAAGTGATGGTTTCAAAATAGTTTCTTTTTAATTTGAAAAAATCACCCTAGTAATCTTAGATATACTGTCTCATAGATACATTTAAATTGTGATGATAGATAAACTGTGTCATAGATACATTTAAATTGTGATGATAGATAAACTGTGTGATAGATACATCTAAATTGTGATGATAGATAAACTGTGTCATAGATACATTTAAATTTGTGATGATAGATAAACTGTCTCATAGGTACATTTAAATTGTGATGATAGATAAACTGTGTCATAGATACATTTAAATTTGTGATGATAGATAAACTGTCTCATAGGTACATTTAAATTGTGATGATAAAGTGTATATTTACATTGTTACCATACATAGAGAGATACGTTACAGTTTTGTCACGTGAAATAATTCATAGGCTTTGTTGTCAGCGTGTTTTGAAACTGTTTAAGAAATGTAAAGCTTCTTTTCTACTTCCATTAATTCTGTGTACTTTAGCTACCTCACATTTCAAACATCGCTTTTCACTAGTGGTTGCCTGGTCGTGTGGTAAACGCTCTGGATTGTTTCCGTTAGTTCCGAGGCTTGCACTCTGCCCACAGCCATCTCCGGCCGTCATGCGGAAGATTTGAACTCCTTCGCTTCTACCCTCACGTATTCCTTACTCAGTTGAACCGTTGGGGCACCACAAATGATCTATCGACCTTCTTTCTCCATTACACTGTTTTGCCTTGGATAAAAATCCCTTCAGTGGCAGGTCCGTCCATTCTTTGATGTTGTCTTCCTGTCGCTCTCTCTGCCTACCTTCTTTATCCTTCATTTGTGAAGGAACATCCGAAACTTGTAAAAGAAAACAAAAATATAAGATCAGTTTTTTAAGATCCTTCATTAATTTTTATAATGACGTGTAGTGGGACTTAACGAAACACGAAAACAAATAAGAGGGGGGGGGTTGAGGAGTGCTTAATATCAAAACTATTCAACTGAAGTAAAAAGATTGTTCAATATTTTATTTGTATGAATTTCATAAGTGAATGCAATCTAAAAGTAATATGCTTGTAGAGTGCAACAATAACGGGAGGGCGGTGGCGGATTGGTTAAGCGGAGGGTCGCGGGATCGAATCCTGGGATTTTTCATTTCGGGATCTTTAGGGCACCTCTGAGTTTGACCAACTCTAATGGGTACCTGACATTAGTAGGGGACAAGTAGAGGCGGTTCGTCTCTAAGCTGGCCACATGACACCCTCTTTCGCCGTGGGCCGCAGAAACAGAATATGTTCAGACCGCATGTCTGGAAGGAGAACTTTTATTATTATTTTTTTAACAATAACTAATTTCCTTCTAACTTACTAAACTCTAATATTTCTTTAACTTTTTACTAATTCTCTCTCCTCTCAGGTCGACCTACACTAAACATACAACAACAGAGATGGTTGTTCGCCCGCGGCCTTTGAAAGAAACTTCTCAAGGCCGGCTCTAATTCTATGCTGCCATGGCCTCAACCTGATAACCCCAAGTGGCCAGGTGAACTGAACTACCAGCAGACGGCAAGATTGCACGTGATCTTTGTTCTTAGGAAATATTTGTTCTAAAAAAAAAAAAGTGCTAAAAGTGCTAAAATATTACGGAAGTACAACCAAAACCCCAGTTCAACCTTATGGTCTAACCGTGGGATAACATGCCTTGCTGGTGAATATAAATAAAATGTGCGCATCGCGTTGAAACACGTGATGCAGGATTCACAAGATGGCAGGAGCAGACGACTGAGTCTTTGGATTATCTTATTTACATTCCAGTAGAGTGTCCAGTTTTTTTTTTTCTTTCTTTCTGGTTTGAACCTCAACAAGCCAATTAGGCAAACGGAAAGGGAGATAACAAACGCAAAAAAGAAAGCAAAAAGAGGCTGCAGTTTTCAAATTATAAAAAAAAAAAAAGGATTCTGTTCAGGGGAGAAGAAAAAACACGTGGGAAAATACAGTTGTACAGGAGAGGGAGGGAAAAGCGCGGGGAATTCAAGGGAGGATACTGACGAGGTGAAGTGACGTCACAGTAGTCTGTCTTGTGAAAGAGACGCGTCATTACTCACCTCAAGCTTGACCTAAAAAAAAAAAATTTGGTAGAAAAAAAAAAGGTATTTGCTCACGAAGTGAAACCATGGGAAAACGAGCGAGTAAGCTCCGACCTGAGGAGGTAGAGGAGCTGAAGTCACACACGTACTGTAAGTATACTCTTTTTTTAGGTCAGCACTTATTCCCAGTGTGTGTGTGGGGGTGTATGTATGTCTGTGTGTTGTCTAGAGAACGTATGTCTAAAACTTGACTAGGTGATGGACTCGTCCTTGAAGTGTTGTACTAGTCTGTTGTTGAAGTTAAACTTTTTGTTGGTACTCGGTCGTTGGTTTGTAGTTCCTAAAACTTTGCATATTGAAACCAATGTAGGCGTAATAAATTCTTAATATTCAACTTGGAATAGACTTGAAAAGACTTCTTTGAAAACAGAACAAAACAAAACGTTTATTTGAGAATCTACATGTCGGTATCATCACATCGGATGTATGTCAAAACACGAGTGCAATGATATTGAAACAAAATCTTACTTTAAAAATAGACACTTTTCTGTCTCATGTCTGCCTTCCTCTCTAAAGCATTTACGCCAGTATTTCAAGAACTTGTATTACGACAGAACAGCTCGTGATTTCATCAGAAACTTTTCAGCCCACTCAACTAAAACAACCGCTTTACTTTCCTCATGGCTTCATCAGAAACACACACATACATTCCTCAACATTTTTTTTTCTTTTTCTTTCATGTCCCACTGAATAGATTGAAAGTACATCGGCCTATTAAACCTATAGTTACTAATATGTTTGGATCGTTTGTTTAGTATTGCATTTAAATATATTTTAAACTATGATCACTCCAGCTACACTGTATTACCAGAGATACTTATTGAAATGAAGAAACAGAACAGAAAGTCACTGAACGAAATAAAACGTTTTTTTCCCTCAACTTGGAATCACACACTTATTGAGCTCACGCAACGGATACATAATGCTATTTTATTAATAGATTCACATCAGTAGATACTTATTAACTTATTTGAAAACTGATCGACCAAAAGTAATTGTCTTTCCCTGTTTTTAAATCCAACGCCTCAGAAATATCCAAAACTCTATTTTAGTGCTATGGAATTTCTTATGTCTTAAAACAGAAGTGATCGCAATTGCTCGAATCTGATTACTTGTCAACATTTGTTTTTACTTAATGTGTAATTATGAGCTTCTTCTGGAATTCCATTGAATATAAATTACTTAATTCAAACCGTGAGACCTTGACGCGTACATCAAGTAACATTATTAAGAACAACGAGTGAAAAGAAGGGTTTAATACATTCAATGATAAACATTATGGTATGGGGTGTTTCCAATGTATCATCCCTTCGTCTCTACCAATAGGTACCGTGTTGCCAATGCAAAAATAGGTTGTGGATGTTATGAATAAATGTAATGTTTTAATACAGTCCCAACTTAAGCTATTAGTGTAGATATTGTTAGTTATCGTATTAATTTCGACAATAATTCAATTTTTAAATTCTACTAAACCTTTTTTTGTTTTTAATTCAACTGATGTATACATAGTGTTAAATTTTAATTTATATCGCTAACAGTTCTTTACAGGTTTCATAAATGTATAAATCACTCAATATGAATCATCCTTCCATCTGCAATCTACCATATCTGACTCTAATCTCCCATTGTTTTCATCTTACTCTCTTCGTAAATCTCTCTATATATTTTTTCGACATACACGCGCTATAACACCGACCGATTGACTTGTCACAATGTCCATGGAACCACAGAAGTGAGTTACATAAAATTTTGCACGAGTTTTAAAACGAGTCTCCTAGAAATTTGACAGTTCATTTATATCGTTGGGGGAAAAAATAAATAGCTAATTGGCCACAAAGGGAAAACTCTGGTTTTACTGTTTTAATTTTTCAAAATCGAATAATCTAAAAATTAAAGTTGGTCTGGAGGTTTAGACTGCTATATCTTGAGCACGCATACGTCAGCGGGTATTCCCGCATGTCTTCCTCCAAAAGTGAATTTAACATTAAATAAAAAAAGACGTTCAGATATATTTTGCCTATCGTTCTGTCAGTCTTACATCTACAGGTCTATCACCAAACTAGAATCTTCTGTACAGTATATCTAGCTGTAGTTCCAGTAATCTAGTCTTGACTACTGTCTTTTAAAGTTACCTTATTAAGAGCAAAGTAATCGCTTTAAAAAAACAAGCAAAAAAAAAAATGCACTCATCAGCTTCATAAGGTTGGAATGGTCTTTAAAAAACAACTTTTGTTACAAATGTTACTTGTTAATGTTTCTTCTTGACTTTTTATGAAACTATTTCTCTTTAAACGTGTTCTAAGTTCTAACTGCATGGGCACAATGAGCAATGGTATTACCTGGTGTAGATAGGCTAAACACTAGTATATTATGTATACATAAATATATACACAGGGCTTTAGGTGATTAGGTGCCGGTACTCAGTGATTAGGTGCCGGTACTCAGTGATGGATTGCCTAGCTTTTAACTACTAATAAATTAATATTAAACGTTAAAATACGAGAAAATTAATAATCTGTTTCCCCCACATTGTAAAAGGTGCCGGTACGCCATACCGGTGGGTTCCGTCACAAAAAAGCATGTATATATTTATAGTGATTGGCGTATAAATGTTAGTGACTTGGGACGCGCTGGCTGAGTCGTTAAGTGCTTGAATTCCGAAGCTTGTGTCCTGGGTTCGAATCTAGCTGAAGACTGGGATTTCGAATCTCGCAATTGTTTGGGGCGCCCCAATGGCTACCTGACTTAAGTTGTGCTGGCCACATGACGCACTGTTCAATATTCTTTGGCCAAAGAAACAGATGACCTTAACATCATCTGCCCTATAGATCGCAAGGTCTGATAGTGTCTGGCGTATATAAGTTATTGTCTGGTGTATATATGTTAGTGTCTGGTGTATATATGTTATTGCCTGGTGTATATATGTTAGTGTCTGGTGTATATATGTTAGTGTCTGGTGTATATATGTTAGTGCCTGGTGTATATATGTTAGTGTCTGATGTATATATGTTAGTGTCTGGTGTATATATGTTAGTGTCTGGTGTATATATGTTAGTGCCTGGTGTATATATGTTAGTGCCTGGTGTATATATGTTAGTGCCTGGTGTATATATGTTAGTGCCTGGTTTATATATGTTAGTGCCTGGTTTATATATGTTAGTGCCTGGTGTATATATGTTAGTGCCTGGTGTATATATGTTAGTGTCTGGTGTATATATGTTAGTGCCTGGTGTATATATGTTAGTGCCTGGTGTATATATGTTAGTGCCTGGTGTATATATATTAGTGCCTGGTGTATATATGTTAGTGCCTGGTGTATATATGTTAGTGTCTGGTGTATATATGTTAGTGTCTGGTGTATATATGTTAGTGCCTGGTGTATATATGATGGTGTCTGGTGTATATATGTTAGTGTCTCTAGTATATATGTTAGTGCCTGGTGTATATATGTTAGTGTCTGGTGTATCTATGATGGTGGCCTACTCTATTTCAGAATAAACTAAACAATGTCAAGGATGTGAAACTGAGCTACAATGTTGCCAACTAAATAATGAACAAAATTGACTTTACAAACTGAGCTTTAAACAAAATGGATTTGGCAGTTCCTAAAAGTGTCAAATGTACAGATTTTCACCAGAAATATGGCCTGTACTAAACGTAAAGTAGCTATGGTACAAGTAGCTAGCGAGGAAACTCAAATTAATGATGGTTGTAATGCTGGTATGCAAAGAGATTAAAACCAAATAAAGTTTAGAAATCTAGAACGAGGAGTTTGTCCTTGTTACATCTCCAGGATACAACATAGGACCCTCACGTATGCTAATGAAATTATGAAATTTCTCTTTTTTTTCACACGATATTACAAAACAAAAAAAAAACTCTCTTTTTTCCAATCTTTATTTTGCCCCTGCTCAGGATAGATTGTTTTGACAAACGACGAATACATTTTACAGTAAACATTTCAAGGGAGATAATATTTGTTTCCTCCATCAGATCTTCTCTCCAGGTTGTGAATTGAACTTGCCAGTAGAGAGCTCTGGAACTGACGAAATGATGGATTGGAACAATATGACACTAATATAGGAAAATGTTTCCTTTATCAAAAAAAAATCTATTGCTGTCCAAATGGGGGATTTTAAAGTTGTTGTTTCTTGTCCAATATCATGAAACTGTAGATGAAAGAAAGCCATTGTAATTTTGTCTGATCTCGGGCCTTAGATTTAGTGTGAGAAAGAAAACATATGCTGTTGGGCTTACATTTAGAATGAACGATTTCACGATTTAAAAATAAAATCGATCACAATGAAAAAGTTAAAACACAATATTTCTATTGTCAGATCTTAGACTCTTGCAGAATGGACTCCCAAAGATGTTACACGATAATTCTTTTGTGGCTTGTTTTCACTTCAAGAAAATCTTCTTAGTTTGTTGATATTGTACTTCATTTGTTTTCATTGTTTTCATATTGTCCATTTAATTTTTCTTAGATATTGTCTTCAAAGTGCAGTTAAATTGCCTCTTACCATTACATTGTCTATGTATTGCCCTTTAGATTGTTTATGTATTGCCCTTTAGATTGTGTATGTATTGCCCTTTAGATTGTGTATGTATTGCCTTATAGATTGTTAATGTATTGCCCTTTAGTTTGTCTTTGTATTGCCCTTTAGATTGTGTATGTATTGCCCTATAGATTGTTAATGTATTGCCCTTTAGATTCTCTATGTATTGCCCTTTAGTTTGTCTTTGTATTGCCCTTTATATTATGTATGTATTGCCCTTTATGTTATGTATGTATTGCCCTTTAGATTATGTATGTATTGCCCTTTAGATTGTGTATGTATTGCCCTTTAGATTATGTATGTATTGCCCTTTAGATTATGTATGTATTGCCCTTAAAATCGTCTATGTATTGCTCTTTAAATTGTCTATGTATCTCTAAATTGCCCTGAAATGATACTAACTTGTCTTGAACCATTCTACTACTGTCTTTGAACCTATTCTAAAACTGTCCTAAATTGTCTTCCAATAGTTTAGTAGTGATCTGTAAATATATAGATACGTTACTATACACACATTGTTCCTTTATTTCACTTGGATTGATACAATGTTTGGGTTTTAACGTTACACAAGAGGAAATAGTTTCTCAATATCAGATTTTTACACTCAATATTTTTACAATCAAAAGTAAACAAAAAAAAATAATTTTAATCATTAGTACAACCAATTGAATGACCAATATAAACATTGATTGCCGATATTCGTCAATTCCTTTACTGAGCCATTCAAGTTCATTTTCTTTGTTGTGGTCTTGAGTGTGTCATCAATAGTGCCACGATTGAAAAGATGAAACAAAATGCATGGCCTCTCCACATAAGAAGAACCTCTATCAGTGGCGTAGCTATGCTGGGGATTGGGGAGAATTTGAAAATCCCCAGGGCCCCTACTTGAAGGCGGCCCCCAAATGAGTTTTCGTTTTTTTTTACATTAAATATGAAATACACTAAGCCATTATCCCATTTCATGATGTCGAATGTCAAAATGCAGAGTTCAAGCCCCCCCCCCCGGTCCTCCGAATTCCTAGTTACGCCACTGCTTTCTACATTGAAGTAACTGAGGTAAATATCAAATAGAAGCTTGATTCGATCCAAAGACAAAAACTTCTTTATGGACATTTGTGGTGCATTATTTTATAGCAAATACAGTGTTTTAATTTACATTTGCAGTGCATTACTTTGACTAGAAAATACTAATTTTCAGACATATATTTTAGTGTCCTGTCAAAAGACACAAAATGACAGGCAAACACCACTCTGTTAGTTTCACTCCATATTTCAATTAGTTTTCTCCTAAAGTCCATCTTAACCAAGGAAACCTTTTCCCGAACTGGCACTCGGCCATTTAGTGAGGTTGTGACCGAGCGTCGCTTGAGGTTTGCGGGACATCTCCTTCGACAAAATGAATTACGCATACCAGGAGTTTCGAAGACATGTGGAGGCCAATAGGAGGAGAGCGCAAACAGGGACGTCCTCGTATAATTTTGCGTCATACTTTCCTGGAGAACCACATAATAGTAGCCGCCAGGCGGTAAAACGTTTTAAACATTGCCAGTGACAGACCTTTGTGTAGCCAGCTTGCCACCCATTGCGCCGAACGGCGGGGGAGTCTAAGTCTAAATAAGAAAAGTTCATGAGACTACAATTTTTGGTATGGATGTTGTCATCTTAAAAGCAAATTAATATTCGTCTCCTCCGACCTTGACATTCGTCAAGTGGCTATTTATTTGTAATGTTTCTATCGCATTTGTAATATTTATCAGTTGTCACGCGTCACAAATTTTCACATTTCATAGTGTCTTGTCATATTTGTTACACCTAATAAATGTCACGTTTTAGTAGTTGCGTGTCATATTTGTTACATGCTATAGTTGTTAAATGTCACAGTTGTTTCATGTAATAATTGTTACTTGTCATTGTCTTAGTAACTTATTTACTGCCAGTTATATCATCCCATTGCTAAGTATTACTTTAGTGAGAACTCCTCGTGATTCACTTCTTGTTCTAAGAATGTAAACACATTTTTTTCATTGCGCTAGCTTCAAGTATTGTTAGCTAGTTGATAGTCTAATTGAGTAATGGAGGCGTGGTACCATCTGTTTACTTGAGATATTATCTGCGAATACCAAAACAAAATTTAATAAAATACTCAAAGAGACACACAAATAAAGGCACATTCCTCGTTCCATATGCTAGGGCAAATTTGTACAAATACTCCTTCTTCTCTAGTGCTAATAGAGCATGTAATGGGTTGCCGGCGCCAGCCAGGAAAACCATTGACTTGGCTGAATTTAGGTATTTGGTTTAACATGCATGACTAGATGCATGAACGTAGGCAGGGCCGGTTTTAGGCCACTGCAGCCTATGCGAACGCAGTGGGCCCCGAGCTAATTCTAGGTGTAATTATTAAATTGCAAAATAAATACAAAAAATTCCTGGAAATCTCCTGAATTTATTAAAATCTAAAAAAATAGACAAAATTGTCATTGGTGGTTGTCATTTTATTGCGAAAACGCCAATCCTACGTGCGATAAAAGAAAAAAAGACATTGTCAGCTTTCATGTAATAAAATGTAATAATCGGGCGAATTTTCACCTTAATCGTAAGTTACAATAGTTTATTTACTTTTATAGTCACTGGCATATAAATATGCCATAGGTTGTAAGGTTCGTAAAGTAAAGTTAATTTGATCGCAATTCTGTGCTTAGTAAAGAATGAATAAAATTGAAAGTCAATTTTTTTTTCGAATACAAAATCTTAATTTTCACTTATTATCCTTATTTCCACCCAGACTAGGACCGCGCTATCAGTTTCGCATAGGGCCCCGCAATCGTTAGGACCGGCCTTGATCGTAGGACTTAATCATCTTCTGATTTGAAGTAACGTCTGTATTTTATAAGATAAAAGAGTTCTTATATGAGCAGTCTCCAACAGAATAAACAATACATACTAAAATAATCCAGCGTTTTTAAGTACACAACACTTTATTAAATCAGGTAGGGCACAATAGACGTCACAAGATTTACTACAAGCCGTCTCTTCGTCTCTCGTCCGTTATTCGTTGCTATTCTATTTCCGTTCTAGCTTTTTAATGTACTGTCGCATCACTAAGGAAATACCCAATTAAACCCAACTGCTACGGGTCTTACTAATGATTCATTACATTATTTTTTTCTAAGTTGTTAACAGATATCTACTTCTGAAATGTTGACTTATTGTTCTATAGTTTACTGTCTGGAACAACGCGACCTGTAAACGAAAGTTGGATAACTGTACCACATAATCTGTTTCTGTCAATTAACCTTAGTAAATGATAGAAAATTAAGCCTTTTAGATTTTGCTTCTGGTTCAATTTATTCGGAAGTTTAATTTTAGCTCAAAAGTACAAGATGTCTTTCTTTCCCAAACCATTAGAGCATAGAACGGATTGCATGAATCAGCCAGGAAAACCAACGACTTGGTAGAGTTTAATTCTGTAATACGCATGTACGACTAGATTGACACATCTGTTTACGTTTCTCGTGATTATCTTATTTTTTAAGAAAATCTGTAACTTATAAGATAAGAAAGTACTATTCTAGATCTATAAAGTGATACTAATAGCTATTTCTACTTTAAAAGTTATAATATGATCATGCAATTCAATTTTCACATTGTATAAAGAATGCTACGCGTGACAGCCTTGCCTGCTATGCAAATTGTAGGTGGGTTTGTAACTTTATATGTATTTTATGATCCAGTTTTTCAAGAAAAAAAAAATCATTATAAAGTCCTACTTGTTCCAAATACAGGTCAAGTTACACTTCTTAGGCCAGTGGAGGTCGGTAGAGACAAGGGGGAGGTGGGGTAGCCGAAACAGGCAAGTGAACGGGAAACTGATTTTACTAGTGCGTGATAAGATTCCGTGTTTCAGGGGCCGTAATTGATGTGAAGCTCTAGATTATCTCCCCCTGTCCAGTTCTGGCTCTCTCATTACGTAATGTAAAATGTTTCCTTTCTCTAATAATGGCAACATTAAATTTTCAGTTTTTTTTTGTTTCCTGCCATCAGTCCTCCTGAGGTTTTCTTACAACGGCTGATTTTGATACAGGCCTGCTTAATGTGTACCTTGGATAATAATAATAATAATAATAATAATAATAATAATAAGGATTGTCTTCGAGTCCAAATATTAGTGAGGAATGCAGTATTACACGTGGCTGCGTAGCCCCAGCTGTGACCTACTTATTTTGCCACATCCTTGGCAAGCATAACCATTGTCCACAAGTAGTCAATTTAGATTTTCTTTTCGCCGTCTGCGTTTGTCCTCGGCAGCGGATTTTTTTTTGGTTTCAAATGTGTATTTTGATGCCTTCGTGAGTGACCTCCAGCTATCCCGTTCTGAGGCCGCATGCAACCAGGTGCTCTCTTCTATGTCAGCTAAGGAAAGTTGACGCCTAAGCTGGTCTTTCAAGCGTTTTTTGGAGCCCCTCTGTTACGTCGACCACCTTTTAACTCACCAAAAAAAGACTGCCTTTGGCATACGTTCGTCTCCTATACGGGATACGTGCCCTGCCCAGCGTAACTGTCGGACCATAAGAAGTCCCCCTATACTTTCGGCAGGCGGAGCGATTTGTTCCGCCAAACTCTCGCCTGAAGTCTTCTCCAGGATTCGAACCCAGGATTCCCGGTCCGGAAACCAAGCGCTTTACCACAGCGTCTCCTGTTGAGGCAGTAGTAGTAGGTAGCTGTTTTCAGCCTAACAACAAAAAAAAACAGGCGCTATTTGTGCATTGCATTGACGTTTACATCTCTAATTGATCGAACTAGTGATGGCGTTTTCTTTCTGAATGAAACACACTATCTAAGCAGAGATAAATAAAACTTTAGATTATTTTTTTTCACCATATACCCAGAAGTACCAAGCAGTCACTATCACGACAGGTGTGTGACTAGAGGCAAACATCTACTTCGAGGATAAATTAACAGGTTTTTTTTTCAAATTCCTCACATTCGTCTGACGTCAGAGGTCAGAGTTATGCGAGTTATAAAATGTTTGGCAGAGAAAATAAACTCGTCTAGAAGAAAGTTTTAAAAAGTCTTTAGTTATCTGACTGATGTCAAGTACTCTTTATTCACTAGTACGTAATACGCTTGATGCTGAAGACATAGCTTATTTAGCCGAGACTTATTTATCCGAGACTTATTTAGCCGAAACTTATTTAGCCGAGACCAATCGTTATAGGAGTCCTGATTACAGACCTGTGACGTGGAAACGTGTGGTCAGTCAAGACTTATAGCTCGTTGACAAGTCACATGCAACCAGGCCTACTACGATCGGTCTTGGTTCAGTATACACATGTCACAGGTTTAGCACCATATACATGACTTTTCTTTATTATTGAAATATAATAGATAGTTGTTTGTTTTGTGTGTAGTACTACTAATACTACTAATAAAGCTTGTCCTCGAGTCCAAAGATTAATGAGGAATGCAGTAGTTCTCGTGACTATGCAGCCCAGGCGTCGGATGCCCACCTACGTTTTAGTACTATAAAAATATAATGTCAACTAAAAGTCATTTCATTGGCACCCTCCGTACACTTTTAACGGAATCAAATTGAGTGTAATCACTTTACAGTGTCCTTAAAAATTGTCTGATGATCCGCAGCAGTAATGGGAATCTTCTTCGCATTGCCTGACCAGTCATGTAATGTGTTTTTGGAACTGTCGTCACGATGGACACGTGTTCAAACCCTGGCCGCTGCCATCCCTGTCGTTCTGCAGGATGTCTGGGCCAGGGTGTACTGACCTTTACATTGGAAGGAACACTTAGATCTAGTAAAGTAATTAAAAGAAAGACCATGTCTAGACTTCTGATATATAGGTCAGCACTTCGGATCACTATATAGTATAGTGTTACTTTAGTTAACTTAATTGTCACTCAATCTCATTTTATTTTTTGTTCTTAAGTTAAGATGTGATCCTAATTAAATTATTTGATATACATTATATTATAACAATTTGGCAAAATCGAGAAATCAAATAGCCTTTTACTCGTTCCTTCTCTCTCTCTCCCTCTCCCTCCCTCCCTCTCTCTCTCCCTCCCCCTCCCTCTCTCCCTCCCTCCCCCTCCCTCTCCCCCTCCCTCTCTCTCTCTCTCTCTCTCTCTCTCTCTATGACTTAGCCTCAGTGCTCCTATTTTATTGAACGATTACACCAAAGCTATCTCGAAGTTTCAATGCGTTGATGTTCGAACCTATACCACTCACGAAACTACCAAAATGTTTACCCAGACCTGACCGCTACTTTCACCCCCGCGGAAATTTGACGTCACAGCCTGACATCTATCTGGTTTGTGTCTTCCCTACCTACCACGCATGCGCACACCCACACACCGGCAGAGATAATCAAGAACCCTTTTCCAACAAATCCATGTCCTGTTCTACAGCGATCTGATTCTAATCTGCTTTTTGTTCCAGACTTCAAACGTAAAGCTTGTCTGTGTTTTTAAAGGTACACTTGACATTTTGTTGGGGGGGGGGGGAAACTTTAGGGTGACCCCCAGCCCTCCCCAACGACGTGTGGCATGTATACTGTAAAATCAACCAAAAGAAATAAATTTAAAAAGAAAAACAAAGCTTTATAATATAAATTTTTGATCCAAATGTATTACTCTAAAATAAACAGAGTTAATGTCGTTCTGACTCTTGCCAGTTAGTGAGTCACCAATTTACTGTTTAAACTTTCTTAGATGTGGTTTACATATTCTTTATTTCGATTAGTTTCTCCACCTTTTTTTTTTTGACTGTTCCTTGCAGGAAGGCATTGGCTATTCGTAAGTCTCCAGTGACCCAATAGCCAGGCTATTCTCACAGTGCTCAGTTGACTTTTCGATTTTGTCCTGGATTTCATTTATCGCGAGGTCTCTGGGATACTCAGTCAGTCTAAACTCTAAGGCATATATTCTATTATTTGATTTGAAAACATATCTTTACCTGTCCCTTGAATTTTGTCGTAAGGGGGCGCTGTGACAGTTTGCGTAACCAGATTCCTCCAATTTTTCCGATCAGCTGCTGTTTTCAACAGGATATCGAGAAAGATGTCAGTCCATTCTTTTACGCTGTCCAGCTAGCTTTTCTGTGTTTTTTTTTTTTTAAAAAGAAAAACAAGAACGATAACCCTAACAAAGTTACTCTCATTACTTCTTACTTATCTCCACTTTTTTACCTCATATTATTCATAAACACTTTGATGAGTAATAAATACCAGCTCTTTAACTGTGGGGGCGCGTCGGTTGAGTGGTAAAGCGCTTCCGGAAGGTATAGAGTTCGAATGCTGGTGGAGACTAGGATTTTAATTCGGGATCTTTAGGGCGCCGCTTAGTCCTCACTGCTCTTATGGGTACCTGACATTAGTTGGTGAAAAGTCCATGCGATTGGTCGTTGTGCTGGCCACATAACCCTCTCCTTAGCCGTGGGCTACAGAAATATGAACTTTACATCATCTGCCTTAGAGACCGCATGGGAGAAAGGGGGAACTTTTAACCGTGAGTCTGCTTAATAGCAGTGCTGAGTGCAAAGCTCTGTTTTTGCAATTAACCTGACTTAAGTGACTAAGTTGAAAAGACTGTTTCAATAGCTTCGTACTCGTTCGTCAACCGTTCAGCATTTTAAGCGAATTCTGCATTTTATACGGAATGCGCTTATGCGGGTTCATTGTTTACCCAGCAGCCCCTTCTCTCTCCCCAGGCCAACACTACATCTGCGCTACTGACATCACCTCACACAAAAACACATTCTCCAGATTTTTGTACTGCCCAACCTTTAGAACGTCTGTGGGCTGACATCGATAGTTACACTTGATATGCCAAGTAAGTGTGCCATGTTAAACCCGTATCGTGTCATGTATCAAATGTCACTTTCCCGTCTTGACAACAGAGACAGCATATTGACCTGGCGTGGACGAGTCACGTGTCACCCAAAGACACTGCTTCTTTCTTGACATAGGTCTCTCAAACTGGAGACTCGCCAGATTATACAACAAGCCACAGAAGGGAAGATAACTGTATCGTTCTAGTAAAATAATCTAAACATTAAGACTACTATGTTTATGTTTTTATTTAGTAGATTTGGCCTTTGACCTTTATACCTTGCTAAGTTTGTGCACTCACTTTAACAGAATTTAAGTTTGTCTGGGAATCTATGTACTTGTATTGTAGTGTTTAGTATATTATAATAAAAAAGCAGACCCGCGGCGTAGCATACGCCGCTATTTAGTGACGAGTGAACACTTCCTGAAAGACACTGTTGTCCAAATGAGGTGGGTTTGGGCAACTGTATGCTCATGCCTGGAGAGAGAAGAAGGCGCGGGTGTGGGCGGGAGGAGGGTTAGAGAGTCTTCGTGCATACCTGAAGTCCCACATGGTTGGGCGACGTGGAGAATTATATATTCAGAGAAGATCACTTGTTCTCTCCCCCCCCCCCCCCTCCTTTTTTTTCGGTCTCTGTCGCCGCGAAATTTACGTGAGGTAACTCTAGTCCGACTTGCAGAAATAAAAGAGTTATCTTTCTATGAATTTTTCATAGAGGGTTAGAGAGTCGGCGTGCATGCGTGTCCGGCATGGTTGGGCGACGTAGAGCATTATATATACAGAGGAAACTAAATATCTCTACGCTTAATAAAGCAGTACACCATGATTATAGATAAATCACTAAAACAAAGGAAACTAAATATCTCTACGCCTTATAAAGAAGTACGTCTTTATAATATATGTATATCAATTAGAAAAAACACTTGTAACTATTATCTCTACGCTTAATATAGTAGTACTTTTACACTAAATTGTCTGTCACTACGCTGACGACAATTAGGCTGCAAACATATTTCGTTGTAATACAATCCTACATCTGCTGACTGCTATTTCCCTTATCGATAAACCTTCAATTTGTTTCGGAAATTCCCGAGCCGATGGACTGACAAGCGGCCCGATGTGCGCCCCCCCCCCCCCCCTTTCCTTCCCAGCTTCCTGAGTATTTATTGAGTTAATAAAGAAATAGAGTAGCCCACTATCAGATCACTCGGGGCCCCCGTCGTCTGTCTGGCGTGATAATCACTCATCCTAATTCTCGGCTCGCTCCATCTCTCTGCATCTCTCGTATTTCCCGTCAACGAAGTATCTGAGGTCTGGGCTCATTGTTTTAGTAGGCCATAACTTAAGTGATCTCATTTTTGTGAAGAGCTCTATATTGATTGATTGTCTCTGTCATTTATTTATTACCCCACTCTCGCGAATTCCCGATATATTTCCCGATAATTGGAATTATTAACAGATTAACTCTTTCTCTCCTAATTAACGATACCATCATTGATTTGACCCCATTAAATTAAATTAATTTTTGGTTTTAAAAAATTAAATTTGTGTTGTATAAAAAGAGCATGCATCCTCCTAAAATTCTTTACCAAATAATTTTTTTTCTTCTGATTACAAACAAAAAAGTTATTGAAGTTTTATCATAACATGGTAGAATGTACAAATGTGAAAAATGAACAATTCTGTCAGAACATGGAAAATAATTACGGAGATAAAGAGTTAATATGGAAAAGTACAATGCTAATTACAGTGTACACAAACTATGTTAATTACAGTGTACACAAACTATGTTAATCACCAGTCTATAGTCTTTAAAGAAACAAAGTTCAATGGCATAGACAAAGAAGAGTATGTGACTCGGAGAAATGTGGAGATGATATTATGGGACCTAAAGAAAAGCAGATACAACTGAAAAGAAGATGATAGGGAGTTTGACATACATAGATAAGAACGTTTGATTTATCACAGTTGCCAGCTATCTTGAGAGTAGCATTGCGATTCTCCTTCATCTCTGTATTTTATATAGTGATGCTCATTTGTTTGTTAAACTGCGTCTTTAGCTGCGACACTGTCATGGAGTAAACTTCTTTATATTGATAGTGTTAAGAAATGTATTTCTTAAAATGCGCAAAGTTATCGTATAGCTTTAAAATTCCTAGATTGTCAACTCTCCTATATTCTGCACACTAGAGGCACCAACATGCAAGCTGTTTTTTAGATCTCCTATAAATATTGGTCAATAAAAGTTGTCAATTATTTCATTTCAAATACGATGTGGCACTTCAAACATGTTTTGGAATTCGACATTTTATTCAAGAATATAGAACTAGCGAAATATTTTAAACAGTAAATTATAAGGAGAAGAACTCCAGATTGACAGCCATAGGTCGTAATAGCGTGATATTTATTTCCCTTTTTGATATTAAAGACAATTAATTACCATTATTTTATTAACTAATTGGGTCCAATTTTTCGATGGACTGATGTTTTGTTAAGAACAATGAATTATTGAGCAAAGTTTCAACTTGATCCAAGAATGGGAAGTGGGAGACATAACGTGTACAAAATGTGTACCAGACAGAGAGACAGACAGAGGGAATAACTGGATTTAAGCTTTGTAAAAAATGCATAATTGCTTACGAAAGTAACAGTAATAAAGTCTTGGAGAGAGCTCTGTGTTAACAATTTTCGACTATTTACAAGGTGTCGTTACCGCTTTACATTACTGCTTTACATTACTGCTTTACATTACTGCTTTACGCTACTGGGTCACGTGCTACCCAGCAGCGTCGAGTATGTTATTGCCATTTAACATTTGGAGAAAAATTTTTATGCAAGTTCAAGGACGCTGTATAATAAACGCCGCGGAGAGTTGTAGACTTACATAATCTAATATCCGCATACATTTTCTTGACAAATGGCGTAGAAACGTCTTCCCTGGAGGGCAAGGGGGAAAAAAAAAAGAGTTTCGAAGGTTAGAGCGCTGAGTGGATCTTAAATGGCGCGTCTTTTTGTCGACTTCGTCTATTTTCCCGCAGCGCCGCCTAGCAGATCGAAAGCTGCCCGGGCTGAATGACAAGTGTCTCCCCCTGGTGTCACTCACGCTTCTACTTTAGTGAGTTAACGAACACAGAGAATGTCTGTGGGGGCTGTCGAAAACAGATGGGTCTCGCGCAGGTATTCTCAAGCGAGTGTGTAGGTAGAGATGGGTCTCACGCAGGTATTCTCAAACGAGTGTGTAGGGAGAGATGGGTCTCACGCAGGTATTCTCAAACGAGTGTGTAGGTAGAAACAACCGTCATTGGTGCTCTTGCGTTCAATAACTTTGGCAATTGAATACTAACAAGTTGTAGGTACTTGTAACTACATTTGACGTTATATAATCTCTTGGCATCTGTGGTTCTGTTCGATAAAATTCACATCGTCAAAATAATCATCACCAACATCATCACAAACATCATCAATAGTATTATCGCTAACCTCATTACTAACATCATCACTAACATTATCACTAACACCATCACAAACATCATTACTAACACCATCAAAAACATCATCACAAACATCATTACTAACATCATCACTAACACCATCACAACACCATCACAAACATCATCACAAACATCATTACTAACATCATCACTCACATTATCACTAACATCATCACTAACACCATCACAAACACCATCACAAACATCATTACTAACATCATCACTCACATTATCACTAACATCATCACTAACATCATCACTAACATTATCACTAACATCATTACTAACATCATCACTAACATCATCACTAACATTATCACTAACATCATTACTAACATCATCACAAACATCATCACTAACATTATCACTAACATCATCACTAACATCATCACTAACATCATCACTAACATCATCACTAACATCATCACTAACATTATCACTAACATCATCACTAACACCATCACTAACATTATCACTAACATCATCACTAACATCATCACTAACATTATCACTAACATTATCACTAACATCATTACTAACATCATCACTAACATTATCACTAACATTATCACTAACATCATCACTAACATCATCACTAACATTATCACTAACATCATCACTAACATCATCACTAACATTATCACTAACATCCTCACTAACATTATCACTAACATCATCACTAACATCATCACTAACATCATCACTAATATCATCACTAACATCATCACTAACATCATCACTAACATCATCACTAAAATCATTACTAACATCATCACTAACATCATCACTAACATCATCACTAAAATCATTACTAACATTATCACTAACATCATCACAAACATCATCACTAAAATCATTACTAACATCATTACTAACATCATCACTAACATCATCAACTCTAAAGTTTAGCCATGCGTTGTTAAAAGTCACGCAGTTATCGGAGGGAGCCGTGAGGGGAGGGGGTGTTCACGGTTCACGGTCACAAGCAATACCAAAAGACTGGTTGCTATAGTCGGACAAACTGCTTCTGGCGATCACTTCTGAATACATCCCTTATTGTACCACTAGTTAAAAAGAGTAAAGTCTTGGATCACTCTGCTTGACCTGACCACTTAGATTATTGTCGTCCGTTGAGTGGACCTCCTTGTTGCCCTGTAAATAATGAATCTGTAACACCAGATAATCAATAATTTTTTTTTTTACGGTACCATACAACCAGCAGTCTTTTTACAAAGACAAAATATAGGAAACTGAACAGAGAAAGAATGAGAGAAAATCGTAATGTGAAGGGATGTGTGGCCGAGAGGCTAAGTACGATTGGGCTTGGCTTGGTTACCTAACAAGGGGTTCGAAGCTCGACACCCGACTCTAGCAGAGTTGTGTTTACTAGGCGCCTAAAGACAGTACAGGAAACCTTCTCCCAGATACCCCCTTTCCCCACTGGTCATATAACTGATACTGGACCATTGCATATTGGGCATACTTGTGACTTTCGCTATATAAAGCTATTTTAAAAATAAATACATAAAAGAAATAAGTGATACCAAGGACGCTAAATTAAAAGATCACTGTCGCCAAGCCAAAGTATTATTCAAGGTGATATTATGTTGTGATACAAACAAAAATGTTTGAGATATTTGATTTTGTACAGTGATAAAAAATACTCTCATTATATCGCCTATATTTTAAACTATATATATATCTTCAACATTTTCTATTTTCTGTTCATGCTGGCTAGTTATTCGCCATAGACCAAAGTCTCCAACATAATGTCTAGTTCTCACAACCATTACAATGTTCGTAAACTACTGAAGACTGGTCTACACACATGTTTAGAAGTAAAAGGAAAATCTACTTCCATTATCGACAAACCTTCAATTTGTTTTTAAATTCCCTAGCGTCTGACCAAGCGGTTGTATGTGTTCCTTTTGGGATTCCCAATTATTTATAGAGTCTGAGAATCCAACCTTCATTAAAGTCAAAGATAGATATATTCTTGGAGACTGCTGTTCGTACATTAACTCCGTCCTCAGTTGCTTTCGTATTTTATGTTTTTTTTTAGACGTTGACTTAATCTCTTTGTCTAATTCTTCTTTATAGAAACTGCTACCGTCAGGACCTAGATGTTTTTTACAAGGTTTTTATGTATCTTTCTTGTATGTTTGCATTTTCGCAATCAAATGTTTGACCTCTTCTACTCACTCAAACGTCAACAAATTTAGCAGACAAGCTCATTCTCGATAGAAACACATAAATCAATTTAAAAAATCAACTCGTTAGTTCATCAATTAGTCGCAATTTATGAATTTTGTTCTCATTCAGAAGGGGATGGGGGAGACAAGCAATGTGTAGAGAATTTGGCATTAGGTTGCAATATAAAGTTTTTTTTCAAATATATTTTTTTCATATTGCTCAACACATCGCCTAACCCAGAAGAAGTTAGAGGTAAATAAAACGACATAATATATAGGCGCAAATTTAATGGTTTGAAATAGTAACTAACGGATTCTAGCATACATTTTCGTTAGTTTAGTGTGCCGTCAGTTCGAACTTATTCTCATATGTATTTCTAGTTACTAATATTTAAGTACAATTACCAAAATTAAGTGCAAGTAAAATTACACTATAAGTTAAGCGTTAAAATGTAATACATATTATTTAATTTCCATATATTTCGATATTTTTAACACATCATTAGTCAATGAAACACACAACACACCTTTAATAAAGTTACTAGAAAACAAAACAGTCGTTCAGTGTATAACTTTATAACTTCAACGGACGATCCTAAAGCTTTTTTTTTAAAATTATATTCTCGATGCTATAAGCTACTAAAATCGATTCTACACAATTATGTAAATTGTGTCTCCCCTTTTTTTTTTAAATTGTGGCACCAACGCTGATTCGAAATGCCTTAAGCTAGTCATTATACAATTTGATTTGTAAACTTGAAGAAAATCTTTAGAGATTCTAATGTCCATAGATTTGTCACTTGAATATTAATGAGAAAAAATGCTAAACTGTAGATCTACTAACCTTTCTTATTTGGTTTTGAGATTAGACGTAGAGAGGCCAGTGGGCCAGTGTTCAAGAATAATAATGCCCACTCCCCCCCCTCCCCCAAAGAAAGTAGCAGATTGAATGTAACAAAGAAAAAAAAAGATATCCTGTATGTATTACAAGTCGATTGAATGTGTATGTATTAGTACATTATAAGAAGACATTCTACTGTACCAGCTTCCACTACTAATAAAGTGTCCTTATACTCAATCCAGTAACGACTTCTTTCAAATAATAGTGTCATTAAACTCTTTTCTTGGACGTCTCATCAAAATTAATTGACCACTTTCTTTCCATTGCCCCCTAGTCATGGCCCCTAGTGACCCTAGTCATGGCCCCTAGTCATGGCCCCTAGTCATGGCCCCTAGACATGGCCCCTAGTCATGGCCCCTAGTGACCCTAGTCATGGCCCCTAGTCATGGCCCCTAGTCATGGCCCCTAGTGACCCTAGTCATGGCCCCTAGTGACCCTAGTCATGGCCCCTAGTGACCCTAGTCATGGCCCCTAGTCATGGACCCTTGCGAGACCAGTCGTTATAGAAGGCCTGAAAATTGACCTGCCACGTCACAACCAGTAGGCAGTTTAGACCAATAGTTCCTTGTCACGTCATAGGTCTGTACGACATGGCAATGAGCTATTTGTCTAAACTGCCCACATGTTGTGACGTTTGCAGTGTTGAGGCATTCTATATCGCATGGTCTCGAATTAGCCCCTTTGCGGCATGGTTGCTACGCTACTGTACACTTTATGTAGTTTAAATTTCTAACAGTTATACATTTTTTCATGACATAGATGTACCAACAAATGATAAAGCTGGTAGAAGAATGAGCCGGTTAACTCTATCGGTACTCTATGTATGGTCTAAGATAAATAGTAGCTAGTCCTGTTGTGTGCATAGTTCTGGCATCTGCTAACACTAATGGGTTAATGAACCGCACAGGTAGGGTACACATGGCGAAACTACACAGCTAGTGTATTCTGGGTAATTAATACTCTGATATTCACTGCACATTCGACATTAAGAACGCATCACTTATTCTGTGTAAGTTATGCTTGCCTAGAGTGTGCTTCGCGTTCAAGTCCGCCGTCATCGACTGCCATCCGGCGGTACGTTTTGGCTTGAAAGTATTAATCTTTCTGTAAAAAAAAAAAAGATCTATACATTCTTATTAGTTGCTACAGACAGTGCCCTACAATCGGAAGAAAGAATCATGTCACGGAAGACTTTGGATTATCTAATATGTATAACTTGATCTGCACCGTTGTGGACGTTATACGCATATAAACAGTTTTTGAACATTAATACTAATTCACCAGAAATAATCTAAAAATTGTTTACATTTAATCATAAATTTACTGTTTATTGTGGCGTTCTTCCCAGTTTAATTGTAAGATTTAGTGGGTAGATGATGTAATGCACATCTGCTTTTATGGCCGACCAATAACGAGGGTGCCACCTGGCCGTGCAGAACGCACTATCGCTGTTACGATCCCTAAGTATTGTAGTAAGTTACCCGTTAGAGATGGGGTGGTCATAGGGTTGTCTTCTCCCTGGTTCAAACCTGATACCACTCGGTACGAAAGGCCAGCGCTTTACCATATGACGTGTGCACCTCATTGATACAAAATTGTGTGTTATAGTGATATTTTAGTTACAGACAACATCTGTTTCAATATCTAGTTTGTCTTAGATGGACACATCTAAAATAACTGACTGGTTTGGATACTTTCTCTCTTTGTAGCGAAGCGGCATTAGAGGCAGGCAATGGCGAGCAATGTGCGGAGATTAGGTCCCACCACATCTAAATCAAGAAGAAGAAGTGATTTCTAGGTCTAAATTAAAAAAACATTACAATTAAATTACTCCCACCTTATGTATCTTTATATCTCTTACCACTGGGACATGACACTTACCCTATAGACCAGTCCTCTTTTTTTCTTCTCTGATATTTACTCTCTGTATCATTTTGGCCAAAGCGAGGCCCATACGTTCTTCAATATTGTCTTTATACAGTTGTCTTTGTCACCCCTACTTTCTAGTTGATCTATCTCGTTACTTTACACTCACGTATCAAACAGAGAAGTGTCCTCCCTTAGTTTGTAACGTTAGGTAAAATTATTGAACGAGTCCAAACTGTTATTGGTCACCTGTCTATGAGTCTGGTAGAGTTTGCGCTTCGACATGTGTCTTGATGGCCAGCTCATGTATTAGTGTTGCATCCCTTCCTTCTAGTAATGTTGATATTGTCTTAGTATTGTTTTGAAGCTGACCTGCATCATGTCTAGTCTTGTTAAACTATACTTTGCACAGGTTGTTTTTTTTACTTTGACACATGAAAATTACTACAATATAGTCTATTGATTTCATTATTTAATAAAATTAACCTTCATGTTTGTGTTTCAGAACCATTTTTACATAAATTCGTTCCTTATATTTGCGAATTTAGACGTCCTGACTTACTTATAATCCCATTCATTTAACAAATCGGGTAAACCCGTTTTAATTGTACTTTAGATCCTATTCATCTATCGCTCTTTTCGTTTTTAATAGATATGAATGTATCGGCTTAACGGGTAAACCCATTTTCGCAAAACAAATTTTATTTTCGTAGCAAAAGAGAAAAAACTTGAAAGGATCATTAGCTACGTTTAACCTGCATCTAAATCCAATCCACTAGATTAGTTAACACAAACTAAGGCCCGCAGGCCGCGGGTAATGTCGGCTAGTATATATATATAAACAAAAGTAGTATTTCTTTCATTAGCATCTCGTCCATTATGTTTGAAAACATACGCAACTGAAACTAAGGAGAGTCGTTAAATTCTATAAAATGACTGGTGCAGATGGACCTGGAAATTCGCCCCCAAGACTGTACACCAAATGTTCATTCGCAAGTCTCTTACCTCAGAGCTTCACCTCCCGGCCTCGTGATGTTCTCAAGAGCGTCAGCACTCGTGTAGATGTCACAACAGGTTACACTTGCTCTAGGTTAGGCGAAGCAGCATGAAACACTTGATGCTGTAGATCAGCGGTTCTCAAACTGTACGCTAGAGGCCCCCCACGTGTTGACCAGAAGGAGGGGACGGAGTCGGTCTTTTTTTTTAATATAAAACGAAAATTAAAATTCTGTTGTATTTTCATTAAAGTTCACATTTATGCAAGTAATCTGGTAGCAAAATAATAACAAAAAACAAAATATACTAAAAAGTTAAATAAGGGAAGTCATTTAAGTGAAGCAGATGGGTTTAACTTTTATAATGTTTTGAAGGCGTCTGCAACGAGATTAATGCATATCAGGCCCGCTACAAAAAGTCTTGCTGGTTACGAAGGAAGATCTTAGGACGATCATTCATTCTTGCTTTAACTGCTTCGAATGTCTCTCACACTCCAGTTCGGCTCGTTTCACGCACTTTTTAATTGAACTTCGTTTGAACTTTGCTCTTCTTTTAATAGTGTGTTGTAGACACCAGGGGAATACATTTATGAAGTTCAGAATGCAGGAAAAAAATTAGCGTTTAAAAGGGATGTCATTTTCAAAGGTTCGAGAAGCACTGCTGTAGATTTCCGTAGATTATCAATAAGTGCCAAGTGTATGGTATCAATCTGCTAGATGATGTTGGATTATGTTGGCTTTAACTCAAGAGACAGTGAGCTTTGCTGATTTGTAAATGTATATGGCAATACTACGGAATGGATTTTCGACAGAGCTCAAATCTACAACTCATAGGCTAAAAGTAGGTAATTTGTTTCTTTGGCTGACGGCTAACAAGGGTGTCATGTGACCAACACAACGACCAACCGCCTTTACTTATCTCCAACGAATGTCAGGAACCCAATAGAGTTGGGTGAAGTCCAAAAAAATGCAGTAATTCAAAATCACAATCTTCACCAAGATCCGAATCCTAGACCCCTCGTCATTTCTGGCCTGTCACACTAGTACAGTCCAAACCCTTGAGATATCTGCCCGTAGTGCATACATAGTAAATCTGCAAGGGACCATTTGCATTATAAATAAATAAATAAATGTATTATAGCGTTCCGTTACGAGTGTTGGAAATTAGATAATGTTGAGGACGAACTACTTTATGTCTTAATCTGTTCTAAAGTTTTCCTTTGCGTTTTTTTTTTCACTTTTCTTTTTCTTTTATTGTCCTGTAAACATGAAAATAAAAACTGGCCACTTCATTGAGACGAATGTAAACAAAATGTTTCAACAAAGTGTACAGAGAGTTCATCTATCTCGTATTTCGTGGGTGAACTGTACACAGAGTAAGAGATAATGAACATTGGTTTACACAGTACATCGCGATTACCAAACATTGTTAGAATGATCTGTCTTTAATTTCGTTTTGCTTAGAAAAAAAAAACACTTTTAATTTCCTGCAGGCCCAGACTCTTTAAGTCCGGCATGTCTAGACATTCACCTTCTTAACCCATTCCATTTGTGTTTAAATCGGGAGATAATTTGACCTACAGCATGTATAACTGCACACATAGGAAGTAGCTCCCCTTTGAGACCAATTGTGTTCATTACTGTTTAGTGAGCATGTTTGCATGTCTTTAAGTGTATGCATGTGTGTTTGTATGTGTGTGTGCTGAGCACGTGACTTTGTTTACATAATAGAATCACTGCAATACCCTAAAGTGTATGTGTGCGTTCATATAAGTTTATTAAAGATTGCTTATCTTTCTCGTTTTCTTCTTGCTGTCAAGAACGTAGCTCGGAGCACGCGCTTAGTTTTGTGTGTGTGTGTGTTGGTCTCAAACATGTGTATGTGTGAGCCTGGGTGAGCTTGAATGTTCGTTGTGGAAGCTTGCTAGGTACGCGTGTAATCCAGCGCGTGTGTAAATGTTTGTGTGTTGAACTAATGCTGAAAAAACACACACACACAATAGCGCTAGTCACATGACTTGTTGGGCGCGTTGGCTGAGTGGTTAAGTGCTTGGATTCGAACCTGGGGTCCCGGAATCACGTGATCTGTTATGTAAATGATAAAACTACATCCACGTATGTTTAGCATACACCTAACTAAAGTGTTATGAGGTGTGATTGTCTTGACACAGAGAAACACAACTTTGGTCAGTTTGACCTATGTTGTCATGGCTGGTTGATATTCGCAACATTAATATTTTATCATATCTACTCTATTATGACACGATTAGAAATTAGTTTCTTAAAAAGGGGAAACTTTGACTTAGAGACAATGAAGCGACTACTAAAAACTAGACTGGGTTTTGAGAGAAACACAATAGCGAAATGGAAACTTATGTAAAAACTACATTTGGACGGCCTTAGAGAGAGGAGCTTTTCATGAACATAGAGACCTAACGACATTTAACGGTTCCCTTTGTTACTAATAAACTGTTTGTACAACATTTAGTATCAGCGTTGAATCACTTATATGCCTGTGTTATTGGATGTCCTTTTTTGGAGACTTACCTCCGTTTGGTTTGTCTGTATTAAGCACTGCGTGGAAGCGCCCAACAACTTACTATTTTAGTCACTTTCTTCAACTCAAAGTTGTCAACTATATTACAAGTGAAAGGGAACAAACAAGTAAAAACTGAAACCAAGCTAATTTCATTAATTTTATGAAACTCAAACTCATGTCTTGTCTTGTCTTAAAGAGGAAGGGTGACGTCAATACAACAGAAACAGCTTGTTGTCACATTTTACATCATTGCCCCTTTTTTACATCATTGCCCCTTTTTTACATCATTGCCTCATTTTACATTATTGCCTCATAATTTCGAGACTGGTGTACATTGCCTAGAGTTGTATTACCTTAGTGAAGATATCTTTAGATAAAACTACTCAGATTGGCCACTCCCCCCTCTACACACACGCACGCACGCACGCACGCACGCACACACACACACACACATGCATACATACATACATACATACATACCTATAAATATATATATTACGCCTCTAATAAAAATAACGAAGTATAAGGCTCTTAATTTGAAAGAACACATCATCTCTTGCCGATGTAAGTTGGTCATTTTCTACGAAACTAAATTAGTAGTTAATGCAGCTCCACCAGAATGTTTTAAAAATCTGTGCTCAGAGCCGGCCTTAGGCCACTTCCACATATGCTGCTGCAGTGGGCCCCGCACTTTCATAGGCCCTGCGCTAATGCTAGGTGTAAACTATTAAATGAAAATATTATTAATTATATTTTATGAGCTTCTGGAAATCTCCTGATATTGCAAAACATATAAAAATAAAGTCATGAAAATCTCCTGAAATTATAAAAATCTTCTGAAAAAAAAAAAGACAAAATTGTCATATTGGAGTGTCATTCAAGTTGGAAAACGCCAATTTTAGACACTCACACACACACACTCAAAACGGCATTGTCAGCGTTCTTGTAATGGAGATGTAATAACAGTGTAAATTTGAACCAATATCGAAAGTTCCAGTACTTTAGTTTCTTTTATAGTCACTGGCATATAAATAAAGATCTAAATCTATCTCGATCTCTTACAAAAATCAAAAGCGATATTTTTTATTAACATATTTAGATCTAGAGACAGGGCCGGATTGAAGTATGGGGAGGCCCCGAGGCAGGATTTTTATGGAGGCCTCTACAATGTTTCTAAAGATGTAATAAGTATTCACTTATGAATGAAATTACTCATATCCAATAACAAGATATATTTAAAAAAATAAAAAAATAAAATACAATTCTTGAAAATTTAATCTCATTTTCCTTTAAAAAAAAGGTTGAGGATAAGGCCCTTGGTATACCCACTGTCGTAATTCCGCAGCTGTATTAACTTATTTCGGGCATGTTACAAGCGTACACTTATTAAACACAACATTTTCGACAGCCGTAAAAATGCGACAAAAAATGTTTTAATTTGATCGTGATCTTGTATTTAGTAAAGAATGAGTACAATAAAAAGACGAATTTATTTTTCTAAAACAAAATCTTAATTTTCTCTTTGTATCCTTATCGCTACCCAGACCGGGACCGCGCAATACATTTCGCATAGTGCAATCACGTGTTAAGACCGGCCCTGTCGGTGCTTAATAGGGTAGAGGGAGGGGGGACGTGATGGAGATAGCATCTTTATCTCTATAGCGACCCACAGTGGTGAGTACATGCGTTGTATTGGCGAGATATCGCTGAGCCTTGTGTAAACATTGATACCCATCTGATAGGAGGCCATGTGACTGTGTACATCAAATATCTGAGAAAATAAAATACCAGATCTGCTTGTTTATTTTTAGAAGTTATTTACTGAGACTTTAGTCTAATGGTAATTAGATGCAAGTTTTTACTGGTCTAAAAACACCAGTAAATTCTGGTATTTAAACGCGTCCCGAAGTGTAAAACCGCTATTGCTTTTGTGCTGTCTTGTCTGTATGTCAGAATTCTGTCAGTCCATTTTCGTTATCGTGTTAAAAGTAGATTGAAAAGAGGAACTGCCATTTTACTTATGAACTCTAAAAATAATGCCTTTTTCTTTTAAAACATAAATATATTTGATGCCCATGCATCCTAAAAATATATTCGTTTTGTCTGACAATATTGAAACATGCTAGTTACCTGCCTGAACTCGGGGGCCGATTATGAGTTTATGTTTCCACACAAACTTTCTTTGTAACCTTGTTTTTTTTTTTAAACAATTGTTAAAAGAAGAAAAAAAGAAAATGAAGTCAACATTCTTTAGCTGTGTATTCAAAAAGTCAACGAAAGAATATCTTTTTTAAAGAACAAACACAGTAACAACTTAAAAAAAAATAGTATTTAAATTAACGGCTTATGATATCTCGCACTTCAGAGTTGACGAGCTATATTGTTATAGATTTGTCTTCTGATTATCTATAGATAATAGACTTGTTTATTTGTCTTCTTGTGCTTATTTACAAATAAATTCTGGAAGCAGAGGGATAGAAATAAATATTGTGAAAATAATAAACAATATTGCTGTCTGCTCAGGTTATATGCGCTTCGGACTGTCCTCATAAAGGTAACGGGTTCAAACCTTGCACGTCTGCTGTCTGCTAGAGATTGAGGCTGGGAATGTCTGAAATCTGTTAAGACAACAAAACTCTTTATTTTAAATGTATTACTAATCAGAGAATTATTTTAAGTGTATACATGAGGTTTTTAAAGTATAAATTATATTCCCACTTCCTACACAGCGGACGACTATTGGTATTAGCGAATTGTGTTTAAAGTAAATGTATGTAGATCTACTTCTCTGTAATTGTTTGAGTAGTGTCTCATTAGACTGAAGTCTGTTTGACTCTTTATGAATTCCCTATGTTAAGACTAAAGTACTTGCTTTACTATAGTTTTATTTTCAATTCTTTATTTCAGTTACAGAGTCAGAGATCAAACAGTGGTAAGTATTGTCTTTGTGTTGCCTTTGTGTTGGTTGTGTGTCACGTGTAGTTTGATAAAGAGAGGAAGAAGAGTGGAACATGAATATACATTTTCTGCTTTAAACATTTTTGTTTCACTTTTGAAACTTTACGCTGATTGCTGGGATTGCTGGCTTTGCTGAGATTGCTGAGATTGCTGGGTGATCTTAGAAGCTAGATTACAGACAATAAAAAGTAAACGTATATTGACCTCCTGTGGACAACGGCTTTTTCTGCATTACATGTTGCAAAATATGCAGGTCGCAACTTAATCTCCGGAATCGAAGACGATTTATTTTATAAGATTAGAAAAGTTCTAGGGGAATTTAAATGCGAAGTATAATATTCTAACCATTTGGGATACAATAATAACATTTGTCACTGTGGTGAGTTACATCAATAATAATAATAAGGCTTGTCTTCGAGTCCGAAGATTAATGAAGAATACAGTATTTCCCGTGACAACGCAGCCCCAGCTGTGACCGACATATTTCGCCACATCCAAGACAAGCATAACCATTGTCCGCCGATGGTCGATTATGATTTTCTTTTCGCCGTCTGCGTCTGTCTACGGCAGCTTATTTTCTTTTGGTCTGAAATGTGTAACTCGCGGCCTTTGTAAGTGAGCTAGAGGCTACATCAATAATAAGTAAATAAAATGTAATGTGTATGCCAGTGGCGCAAAGAGGTGGCCAGAGGGCTTGATCTCTTTAGGGGCTCTGGAATTTGTCATTCGACTTCAAGACATGAGATAATGGCTTAATATCTAATGTAAAAACAAATTTCAGACACTCATTTGGAGGATTTTTTAATTTGGACCCCTCCCGCCCATCCCCCACCGTAGCTACGCCACTGGCGTAAGCATTCAAAACTAAGTAACAAATTCAGATTAAGTTTCATCTGGCGAAATAGTTTTATATCTGGTTTTCTATAATCTCTCCGTTTTTTAATCTTATTGTGATATTTCTTAATAGTCGATACTAAAACAAGTTAAACTCTCCTGTTGATATTGAGTTACGCCCTCGTGTAAAGTTTCTTTAAACTGCAGCTATCCTTACAAACATTATTAAGGCGTGCTCACTTGATGCATTAACCACGTGTAACAAAGCAAGGTGTGCCAGGTAGTTAACCAAATGGATAAACACGAAGCTATTTTACGGCAGTTGAAGGCAGCAAGATAAAAACGTCAAGTATTACGGTGTGGGTTATGTGGTCTGTTAAACAGTGGAGTTATCAATGTATTGTATTATGGTGTTTAAAGTATCTAGCCAATGGATAAACACCTGAAGATGTCTTTGGTACGCCCGTTGTAGGTAGTTACAAAGTTAACACAGCTGAATCTTTATAGCAGTTGTGAGGTCTGTTGGACAATGAAAGCACTAGAACCTTAGTTGAAAGAAAAGTATCGGCTAGAGAACTGTATAAGTTGGTCATAGATAGACCAATCTCATCTGAGGTTATGTTATGTCAGTTAAAGAAAAATCTGAAATTATGCTAGTTATAGATAGATAAACATATGAAGTTATGTTATTTAAATAAGCTGTTACAACTGCTATAGATAATCAGATACATAATAGAAGCTCTGTAATGACAAAAGCGGCCATGTTTTGTTGTTTATTTAATCAATATGTTATCTGGTCAATACATTACATGCATAATAATTATATTTAGAACATTAAGATAATGATTTCAAGTCAATCAGGGAAAAGTGATGCATTTTATAGTGTTACAAAAACCATGCTTTACACTGTAACTAAGAGATTTAGCATCAGTTTATGTTGGATGAAGCTAAGAAGATTCACACAAAAAGCCATAATGAATATGGAGCCTAATCAAAGTTCTACTTAACTGTGCCTAGATTTCATGCACAAACTGCAGTATTAAACGCCTAAGCATAACCATTTGAGAAGTTACACTGCAGAGAATTTCTTCCAAGCCAATAATAGACCAAATAGTTGTACGCAGAAACAGCACTAGAAAACAATGTGAGAAACGGTTTTTCTAGACTGTGGGGGAACTTACAAGATTTTAAATTTGAATTTCTTTGTTCAATGACATTTAGAACTAACAGGACATACAAGCAATGTTATCGGGTTGGACTTGGGTCTGCCATCGCTCATTTTGGTCATTACAAAAATGTTTCCAAATCATTCAACCAAAAATTAAAGCGAGGCTCGTTCACTTGATACTGATATTTAGACTCAGATTTCCTTTTAACCCTTGACAGTTACACTCCAGTTTCAAAGATTTGAAATATAATTTAGAGTTAATAGATAGATTCCTTTTGTTTTTACAAAGCTTAATTCAACTCATTCTGTCTGTCTATCCGGCGCCTTCGACACGGAGGTCACGGTCTATCTGGGAGGATTCCTTTACATGCTATCTCTCCCTCTTTCCGTTCCCGGATCACGTTGAACCTTTGTTTAATTATTCATAGTCGAAGACAAAATATGAATCAATAAAAACAACCAGATAGTCAATCCATTAGTGGTAATTCAGTAATTTTGTCTATCTACAATACGGGGAGATAAACCTCGCAGTATTAGGAGCTATGGCAGTGATGATAATGTGCTTTCTTATATAATTTATATCATTTTATATTTTACTTGTTGACTGGCCATGCGTGAACTGGTTAACACGATGACAGAATTGTGTTGTTGTTGTTTTTTTCCATGTGATTACATCATGAAGTGGGGTATCTGTGTGTGTGCCAGTGTGTGTGTGTGTGTCAGTGTGTTGAAGGAGGTTTTAGATTGAAGAGAAAAGTACAGACACGTACAGCCTGGATTTTATGTGAATTCGGAGGATTATTGTTCGTAGTTAATTGTTTCACTGAATTATTATTTCCGTTGTATCGGATTGCGTTTCCTGTGAAGGTGGTTGTATCCAGAGGTAGAGCGGTCTCTAGAAATATCTTCTTTTATTGACTGAACGTCTGTAATTTATAAGATAAGAAGAGTAGGATCTATATATTCTGTTATTATAAGATATATCTACAAGTTTGAAAGCTAAACGATGACTGTATTTAGCCAATGAAGTAAAAGGTAAGCTTTAAAGTTCTATGTAGATAGACATGAGATAGTTAAACGTTTGACCTGTAATACTTGAACTGGTTTTTTCTTGATTTATCTAGGTTTTCCAGGATATCGTTTATTGATTGGCAGCTGGGTTTTCTCGCGAAATGTTATGATCATATTCATTTATATAAATATATAGATCGACATACATCTGATAAGCTCGTTCTCGGAGCTCATGGAATGTTTTCTGGGTTATTTGTGTCCTGCATATCTTGATTTTATATTTAGACCAACTATACGCATGAAATATTTACACAAGAGAGACATTTTATTAGAAGCTTCGGCTCACGTCGTGTTCTCTCTCTTTCTCCCCCCCCCCTCTCTCTCTCTCTCTCTGTCTCTTTCTTTCTCTCTCTCATTTCATTGCTATGAAATCATCTCTCTTACTTTTCCCTCTCTTCCAACGTATTTCCCTTTCAGTTGCTGTCTCTCTCTCTCAACCTTTTTTTCCCTTATTCGTACGCTCTCTTTCTCTCTCTTTTATTTCTCTCTCTCTCACTCTGAACTCTCTCAGACATAGGTATATTCTTGTCTGTTGTTTACATGTGTGCCTCTGACTCTGCCTGCCTATCTGTCTCTCTGCTTTCTTTTTGCATGATTAATAATATTTTTTTACCCCCCCCCTCTCTCTCTCTCTCTCCTATACACACCCTTTCTCCCACCTTCTTGTAGATTAAATTTACTTTTTCATTTGACTTCTTCGCCCCCCCCCCCCCCCGCACCAACCACCATTACCACTTTTAAGTTTATGATTTTTTTTCCTCAATGCGCTATTAAATATCTTCTCAATCTTCTATCCAGTTGTTTATTTCTATATTCTCCCTGTCTTTTCTATTGCATACATCTCTCTCTCTCTCTCTTTCTCTCTATCTCTCTTTCTCTCTCTCCCTCTTTCTCTCTCCCTCTTTCTATCTCTCTCTCAGTCTACTCTTGTTTATGTTTCTTTCCAATGTTGAACACGTTTCAGGATAACATTTTAATTGCTTAAATCGTCAAAAGTCTGGACCTTTCATTAAATATGCACATGCACTGGACTCTTCATCTCTCTCTCTCTTTCTGACCTCTTGTTTCTTTATCATCTTCTTTCTCTCTCCCTTTCTAACTTTTTCTCTCTTTCTCTCTCTTTATTTCATATAAATAAATATCCCTCCTGTCGTCCTTGCGATTATATTCATGCATAATCTTTATACTCTCCTATTTATCTCTACGTCCCCCCCCCCGAGTCTGTTTGTTTACCAATGAGTTTGTTTATTGCTCCTCCTCACAAAGAGAGTTACACTACTGTATGGTTAAATAACGCTATCCTTTGTTTACCACTGGGGCTCTTATAATTGCAAGATGTAGACAGACTATCAATGATTATGAGAACCGACCACTGAACAATATATTGTGTCCTCGAAGCCATCCCTGCACAGCAGTAGATGTCCATTTAGAATTGATTTATACACCGCTATACAGCCCTATACATAGAAAGTCTACAATCTAATTGTCCAAAACTGCAGAGCTGTAGCTATGAAACCTTGTTATAAACATAGTTTAAGGGAGGTAATTCATTTTCTTTCACATTATTGATATTTTAAAGGCTGATATAAACTCACTCACAAACATTATTTGACTAACTTAAATTATTTTTATTAAGATAAATAAAATGTCAAATCTTTTTTTTTCTTTTGTCCTCTAAAACAACAACAACAAACAAACACGAAAGATTTAAGTTGCAGCTATAGAAATTTTGATAGCCTGATACAGGTCGGCAAAATAAGTAATGTTACTATTGAAATTTCAAGTTTTTAATTGCCGAATATACCAGTTACTGTTCGATGTTTACTGAATGAAAATTCACACAAACATCTATATCTATGTAGACAAAAAGGTATAATAATATGGTTGCTTCTTTGAAGTATACACATTCAAATACACTGTCAGTGGCGTAGCTGGGGTGGGGGTTCCAAATTTGAAAATCCCCGCGGGCCCCCACTCGAAAAGGGGGGGGGGGACACATGAGTGTCCGAAAAGTGATTTTACATTAAATATTATGACATTATCTCATGATGTCGAATATCAAAATGTAAGGGCCCCTAAAGAGGTCAAGCCGCCTGGGCCCCCCAAACCCCTAGCTACGCCATTGTACACTGTATTGTATATTTCGCATAGCGTCAGCAGGCACTCCTACGATAATACCTTCCATCAATCTCAAATAGTACATCCAACCCTGGCAGACTAGAGCACCACTGCTTTTTTTTTTTTTAGTGTGTTTTATTTTTGCTTTTACAATAAATAAATAAAAAGTCACAATAGAAGCGCACCAAATGAAGCAATCCTTGCACTATCCCTGAAGCAAGTGTGTAACCAGATAGAAAAAACAAAACAAAACTAGATCATGCTGACTTAGCAAAGTTTATTTCAATAGGAATTTTTACAGATCTTAGAGTATAGTTAGGACGACATGTGCATCCGTTTATTGGGCCAAACTGATTCCCCTCTCCTGCCCGCGTGTCCAATGGACGATCCCTGGAGGGCTTTCTTCGTACTCCCATGCTGTACCGCCACTTACCGTGAGATGGTCGCAACATCAGCCTGCGTTCGTCAGCGAAGAACTAAGTAGTGATTGGGACAAAGTAAGCAAACCTTTATTTCACCCTCTCCATATGCATGTAAATTTCGCTTGAACGTCTGTGGACCCCGCTGGAAGTCATGTGACTTTCTGTTTTTTTCAAACTCATCTCCTCAAATGGACGTTTCCAAATGAGCGCCAGGCTGAAGCCGGGAAAAGAATACACACTTAGTTTATGTGTCCAGTCTGGTTCTCTATTTAAACTATGGTTTTGGTCCTTTACTTCCAGTGGTCATTTATTTCAGTGCGTAATAACAAAGCTTATTTCAACTCATTCTGTCTGTCTGTCTGTCTGGTAAAACGTTTGTACACGTTATTTCTTCCACACCCAATCAATCCAAGTACACATTTTGCACAATAATTTCTTGTACCTTGTAAAACAATAAAAAAACAACAACAATTAGTTGTTTATAGAGCAGATGATGTAAAGGTCATCTGTTTCTGTGACCCACGATTAACGTGTCACGTGACAAGCACAACGACCAACCGCCTTTACTTTTTTCCAACTAATGTCAGGTACACATTAGACTCTGAGACACCTTAAAGATCTCGAAATTAATAATCCCAGTCTTCACCAGGATTCTAACCCGGGACATACGGTTTGGAAGCCAAGCGCATTACCACTCAGCCACCGCACCTCCTATTCAACTTTTGGTAATTAATTATTATTTTGTTTGGTATCGAACAAGGGAAATAAATTGTACTTGACAGGTGTGGTGATATAAGTTGAATTATTTCCCTTGAGGACGCTTGAGCCCTTGAGTTTGAACTCAAGTCTTAGAACTTTTTAATGCATTGAAAAAGCGATCACGGTAACATTCCCACAGATACCTCCATCTCCCCCCTCCCCTTTCCTTTTCCCAACTGGTCCAGACAAGTGATAGGATCACAGCGCACTGAGAAAGCTAAAAGCTAAAATTTATTATTATTTATTTATTATTATCTATTACAAATTTAATTACATCGCTGATCCAAATTAATTGCTACAATTAAACTTATTAAATATAAACTAAAAAAAAATCTTCTATATGTTGATTTTTTTTTTCTGTTGGTCATGTACTGCTATTTGTGATCTACTTTATTGGTTCTCAGTTTGAACCTTAAATGGGCCTCTAATTAAAATATTTAATGGCCACAGCATATTCTCTTCTCTTGTGTTTCTCTTGTTTCATCTTTCTTATTTCTTAATATTCTCAAAACATCCTCAAAGTTTTGTATTGAAATTTCTATTCACTTAATATTTTTAAAAAATCATTTGAAATGTTTGATCATACTTAGAACCGCTGGTGTGGTGTATGTGCCATCATTTACAATGTTTTCATTGTATGACTGACAAAGATATTCACTGAAGCCCTGAAGATCTACTCAAGGACGGAGCCTTGCTGTTTATTCATGCGCTTGGAAATGTCTATTACACAATCAAATGGAAATCTCTGTAAGATATTTTGTTGATGTTGTTTCTTGGCTCCAGACTTGTACTGAGTGACCCAAGCAAATTCTTGCCTTCAACTATCAGTGTGGTAGCTGGTTTCTTCCACTCTAATACTGACATCGGAGATAATGTCCCTCGTTTTTGTTTTGCTATTCATCATTTGCAATGCGTAGTCAGTGAAATGTCATAGACATTGAATGGGCTAGTCTAAGTAGATAGAGATATTTAACTCTTTCTCTCCTAACTGACGATACCAACGTTGATTCCACCAGAATGTGGTAGATAATTACGGAGAGAAAGAGTTAAAGGTAGACAGCTAGTTAAGATCACAAGACACTATGAATTAAAGAGTATCTCTGCTATTGATTGACTTTTATGTACACAAAAGCTCGTACATTACACGAAAAGATGTTCCAGGTGGAGTTATATTTTCAGCCATTGAAATCATTGGTAGCTTGGACTTCCCTGTCGAAATGTCTATTAAGTAAAATTGCAGCTTTAGAGCAACCCGAAAGAGGGATAGCCGATTTAGTTTTGTATGGCTTCTCGTCTGTCAAGCTTAGATGTCAAAAAGGAGAAAAGATCTAGCTGATTCGACATCATATTTTTGACCCTTCAAAGTTCTGGTGTCACGGATACTTTATATTCTGAAAGTGAACCTTTTTTTTTAAATTAACGCATCGTCCCTGTCAACTTCAATCGTCTGCAATTCCTCCAGGTCATCAAGGACAGTCCCTGTCCTTCTGCCGAATTATCTTCTCTTATAAATTATTATTGAAAGAGAAGAAAATGACGTCCTATGCATTTCACGTGTCAGCCTATTCATGTGAATTAAACTCTCCTAAGTCATTGGTTTTCCTGGCTGATTCAGGCAACCCATTCATTCTCCAGGGGCGCGGTGGCTGAGTGGTTAGGTGCTCAGCTTCCGAACCTGGGGTCCTGGGTTCGAATCTCGGTGAGGACTGAGATTTTGAATTTCGGGATTTTTAGGGCTCCCCTGAGTCCGACCAACTCTAATGGGTACTTGACTTAACTTGGGGAAAGTAAGGCGATCGGTCGTTGTGCTGGACACATAACACCCTGCTTGTTAACAGTTGGCCATAGAAACAGATGACCTTAACATCATCTGCCCCATAGATCGCAAGATCTGAAAGGGAAACTACTTTTTTTTACTATTTCATTCTCCACTGGCACCAGGGAGCATTTCTCTCGCGTGGCATGCTGTGGTGCATTAAAATTTTGGAAGTTCACAGAAATACTATGAAATCTATGAATCCTGTTTGGTGTATTCTGTATGTATAAAAGTCGATAATAGTGGATAACCTATTATTATTAGAAGTGTCTAGAAACACTAAGTCTTGACCACACATAACTAGAATACTATTACTACCAAATCACTAAGGTCTAGATATTAAAATGTCTGACAGTTTTTCTCTGTGGCCTTAAGGTGGTCATCACCAATTCTTGTGGATGCTTCTTTACAACCTGTTTTTTTTTTTACAAAGCGTATATAAACTCACTCGATCTGGTAAAAAAAAATTCCCAACCCATTCTCGGATCAAAATGAAATTGGACACAATTATTTATACATGAATCAATAAAATAAATGAACCAATTCATCAATTAATTACTGGTCATACATTATTTTCTTTTATACCAACAAGGTAACTAAATCCTTCAGTATTCACACATATTTAGACTTTTTCCCCTTAGATAATTGTACACGTTATTTCTTCCACACCTATTCTCGGATCAAGTTGAAACTTTAAACAATTATTTATTGTACCAAACGAAACATGGAACAATTTTAAAAAATTAACCAACTAATCATCTCATTATTATTAAATATCAGGTGACCGAGCCTCGCTCGGATGAATAATTTGTGAAGGAAGGATATATACCCGAAGTCATTTTGGGAATATTGTTGTAATTACGAAAATGAACGATCGGGTAAAGACTCAATCCGAAGAGTTGATTTTTCGTTCTGTCAGTTCTCAATGTAATTGTACATGGCGATTTGAATAGAAAGTCCCCCCAACAGTAGGCCTATAGAAAACCAAAGCTCACGTCTTAACGTTTTACATTGCTTCTTTCGCGTAAAACTATTGGGCTATTGTTGTAATTACAAAAATGAACGATCAGATAAAGACTACTAATCTGAAGAGTTGCTTTAGTGTTCTGTTAGTTCTAAATGTAATTGCACACGCGATTAAATATAAAGTCTCTTAAGTCCTCCTATAGTCTAGACCAACCACATCTCACATCCGTCTTATAGTTTTACAATCCATCTTTTGCGTACAACTATTGTAGGCCTACTATTATTGGCTTGGAAGAAAGTCTTTGCAGTGTTACTTCTTAGATGGTTACGTTCAGACATTTAATTATGGAATTAGTATACATTCATTATGGCTTTAGTACGAAACATCAAGTGACGCAAATCTCTACGTTATAGGGTAAAACAGGCACTTTGTGACAAAGTAAAATGGCAATTTATTTCTTAATAGACTTAAATCATTGCATTAGTTTTCTAAAGAAACGTTTCTGTGGGGCACCTCTGTTACGCCGAAAAAATATTCTTCGTCCCCCATACGAGATACATGCCCTGCCCAGCCTGACTGTCGGACTATAAGAAGTTCATAACGGCTTTTGTCATCCATCCATCCATCCCAGTGGTGCTACAGCCCGTGGAGGGATATGGCCTGCTTTTACAGATCTCTCCATTCAGATCTCTCCTAAGCCTTGCGTCAACACGCCCTAACTCCAAGCTTTTTACCGAGGTTTATAATTAAATCAAAAGAGGCTGCAGCGTACGCAAACTCGTTGACCGCTAGATGGATATCATGTTTAGTGTGAGCAAGTAAGGCGCAGAGAAGCTGTGTTATGACCATTTCCTTTGTTTTGGTACAGGACAGTAGACACCGAAGCATGAACACATGGTAATAATTCACCAGCAAAATAATAATAATAATAAGCCTTGTCTTCGAGTCCGAAAATTAATGAGGATTGCAGATGTGACCTACATATTTTGCCACATACAGGGCAAGCATAACCATTGTCCGCGGTGATCGATTAAGATTTTCTTTTAGCGTCTGCGTCTGTCCTCGGCAGCAGATTTTATTTTGGTCTCAAATGTGTATCCGCGTCCTTTGTATAGATGGAATTCTTTAAGTCCGACAGTTACGCTGGACAGAGCAGTATCCTGTATGGGAGACGAATCTCAGACGAACGTATGCCAAAGGCAGTCTTTTTTGGTGAGCTAAAAAGTGGTCGACGTAACACCGTAACGCTTAAAAGACCAGTTTAGGCGCCAACTTGACTTAGCTGACATAGAAGATAGCACAGAACGAGACAGCTGGAGGTCACCAGCAAAATAAACAACAATGTAAAAGGTATTTACACCACTCTACGCAATTAAAGAGTAAACAATTTATTAAGCACTTAAAACACAATAATTAATCATACATCGGCACATTTAATTTCATTACTTCTCTTTCATAGTTCAAATAATAAATCAATCTACAATAAGATGGTGTGCAAATGTTTAATTAGGTCTATTGATCCTTGAGAACTCGTTCTTGTATGCAAAGAAATATTTTAGAGTACTGCGATAAGCCTAGTGACGTAAGCAGCGTTTTTCCCGTTTACGTCATGAAAATTTTCATTCATATAACATTCTAGCCAAACTTAATTTTTCGATAATGAGGCATTTTCAAACCGATATAACGGTCGATCTCGAGTTTTCCCAATGTGGCCAATGAGTTGAGAATTTTTTTCTCCTTATTATGCACATACCGTGAAATTTTAAAGAAAATCGTTAGAGCCGTTTTCGAAATAAAATTTATATATATATATAAATATATATACATACATACAAGAATTGCTCGCTCAAGAGTATAGGATATATATATATATATATATATAAATATATATACATACATACAAGAATTGCTCGCTTAAGAGTATAGGATTACTTATTTAGTTTCTCAATATCAGGTGACCGAGCCTCGCTCGGATGAATAATTTGTGAAGGAAGGATATATACCCTAAGTCATTTTGGGAATATTGTTGTAATTACGAAAATGAACGATGGGGTAAAGACTCAATCCGAAGAGTAGCTTTTTCGTTCTGTCAGTTCTCAATGTAATAGTACATGGCGATTTGAATAGAAAGTCCCCCCAACAGTAGGCCTATAGAAAACCACATCTCACGTCTTAACGTTTTACATTGCTTCTTTCGCGTAAAACTATTGGGCTATTGTTGTAATTACGAAAATGAACGATCAAATAAAGACTACTAATCTGAAGAGTCGCTTTAGTGTTCTGTTAGTTCTAAATGTAATTGCACATGGCGATTAAATATAAAGTCTCTTAAGTCCTCCTATAGTCTAGACCAACCACATCTCACATCCGTCTTATAGTTTTACAATCCATCTTTTGCGTAAAACTATTGCAGGCCTACTATTACTGGCTTAGAAGAAAGTCTTTGCAGTGTTACTTCTCAGATGGTTACGTTCAGACATTTAATTATGGAATTAGTATACATTCATAATGGCTTTAGTACGAAACATCAAGTGACGCAAATCTCTACGTTATAGGGTAAAATAGGCACTTTGTGACAAAGTAAAATGGCAAATTTTTTCTTAATAGACTTAAATCATTGCATTAGTTTTCTAAAGAAACGTTTCCGTGGGGCACCTCTGTTACGCTGAAAAATATGTTCGTCCTCCATACGGGATACGTGCCCTGCCCAGCCTGACTGTGGGACTATAAGAAGTTCGCAAGTAAGGCGCAGAGAAGCTGTGTTATGACCATTTCCTTTGTTTTGGTACAGGACAGTAGACACCGAAGCATGAACATATGGTAATAATTCACCAGCAAAATAATAATAATAATAAGGCTTGTCTTCGAGTCCGAAAATTAATGAGGATTGCAGCTGTGACCTACATATTTTGCCACATACAGGGCAAGCATAACCATTGTCCGCGGTGATCGATTAAGATTTTCTTTTAGCGTCTGCGTCTGTCCTAGGCAGCAGATTTTATTTTGGTCTCAAATGTGTATCCGCGTCCTTTGTATAGATGGTATTCTTTAAGTCCGACAGTTACGCTGGACAGAGCAGTATCCTGTATGGGAGACGAATCTCAGACGAACGTATGCCAAAGGCAGTCTTTTTTGGTGAGCTAAAAAGTGGTCGACGTAACACCGTAACGCTTAAAAGACCAGTTTAGGCGCCAACTTGCCTTAGCTGACATAGAAGATAGCACAGAACGAGACAGCTGGAGGTCACCAGCAAAATAAACAACAATGTAAAAGGTATCTACACCACTCTACGCAATTAAAGAGTAAACAATTTATTAAGCACTTAAAACACAATAACTAATCATAAATTGGCACATTTAATTTCATTACTTTTCTTTCATAGTTCTATAATAAATTAATATACAGTAAGATGGTGCGCAAATGTTCAATTAGGTCTAATGGTTTTTTAAAACTTGCAAAGAAATATTTTAGTGTACTGCGATAAGCCTAGTGACGTAAGCAGCGTTTTTCCCGTTTACGTCATGGAAAATTTTCATTCATAAAACATTCTAGCCAAAATTAATTTTTCGATAATGAGGCATTTTCAAACCGATATAACGGTCGACCTCGAGTTTTCCCGATGTGGCCAATGAGTTGAGAATTTTTTTCTCACTATTATGCACATACCGTGAACTTTTAAAGAAAATCGTTAGAGCCGTTTTCGAAATAAAATTTATATATATATATAAATATAAATATATATACATACATATATACATACATACAAGAATTGCTCGCTTAAGAGTATAGGATTGTGGAGTTTTTTCTCTTAGAAAAGCTTTGCTTGTTTCTAAGCTACACTTAAACTTTTGACATTATACTTTTGATTATGGCACTTCCATCCCCTCCCTCCCCCCTCAAGCGGGAGGCAACGTGATTAATGAGATTAGCAAGAGAAACAGAGTTTAGTCCCGTTGTTACATGCCCATTGTTAGTTCGCCCAACTGTGTCAATTAGGTGCCACTGAAAGGCGATACAGGCAGCGCTCACTAAATGACGGCTAATTGGTGGCTACATGTGCTGACACTGGGTAGCCAGTGACCTTCACATGCCTGTATTAGCCATTGAGCGTGTTGATAAACAGAACTGGGAAGTACAACTTTTTTCAAGTCATATACCTCAGAAACCACAAATATCACAGAAACCTCAAAGACCACAAATATCACAGAAACCTCAAAGACCACAAATATCACAGAGACCTCAAAGACCACAAATATCACACAAACCTCAAAGACCACAAATATCACACAAACCTCAAAGACCACAAATATCAGAGACTTAAAAGACCACAAATATCACAGAAACCTCAAAGACCACAAATATAACAGAGACCTAAAAGACCACAAATATCACAGAAACCTCAAAGACCACAAATATAACAGAGACCTAAAAGACCACAAATATCACAGAAACCTCAAAGACCACAAATATCACAGAAACTTTAAAGACCACAAATATCATAGAAACCTCAAAGACCACAAGATCGCATATACCTCTCCGAATAATGAAAAAAAAAACGTTGGCAATGTCATTAAAACTAAATAAAACCTCCTTCGAAAAGTTCTCAATGTTTTGTCATCTTTGGTTAGTCTCTACTGTCAAAAGTAGTTTTCTCATGTATGATTCTTGGTGATGACTTAACTTAAGGTCTTGTTCTGCTTGGAGTTTAAATGCACTCCAGAAATATTTTTGTTTCGAATCTTGCTTAATCTATTTTATTTTTGAAATGCAGCCTACAGTTGTACATTATTTTAACGCTTTCTTTTCTCTGACAAGGTTATCTCCCCCTGTAATTTATTGATGATTAAATTACTGCTTGGATACAAGGTTGAACTATCGTGACGAAATCGTATCTTCCCTCTGTAAAAAGAATTATGGGATGCAAGACTTGAAGTATCTTCTAAATTGCAAAATGAGATCTCAATATCTACGTTTTGTGTAGACAGCATTTTTTTTTCTTTCGCTAAATGGATCTAGATTTGTAAATTTTAAATGTATAGTTGCATTTTATTACAAACAGAAAAGTCTTTATTAGTGATATTGTATATATAACATACGCTGTATATATAGGGAATATGTGATTTGATAAAAGCAATTAAAATTATTTAAGGCATTCTTGGTGAATATTTATATATTTAGATTAATCCAGGGGAGGAGAAAATTATATAAATTTCTTGTAATCGGTTAAATGTGTCCACAAACAATTTTATGATTTATTGTTTAGATTAGTCACACTATACTTATAATAAAAAAAATTGTATATGTGTATTCATACAACCAAAATCTCATATTACCTCCCGTAAGTATTATTTGTGATCTGAGCATTAACATCTTGTAGAATAATATTTTTAGCGCGCACAAGATTTTGTTCATTTTACATACAAGTCAATCACGAACATTAGCAGCAACTTAGAGGAATGTTTAGCATAGTTTGGTATGGATTATTGGGGGGAGGGGCTATGTGGGAGAATGCACTCAGCAAACTCAGTTCAGCTTAACTCGAGCCTCGAACTCGAGCCTCCTTAATAGGTAGCAAAGTTTAGTTTAACTTGGATTGTTCCCCTAGACTTATGACTAGCTCACTGTCCATCTACACATATATTCACTCTAACAAGTGAGTTTAAATAGTATTGTACAGCAGGATTGTTATCAATAGTCAAACTTTGTATGTTATTTTTATTACAAAGCTTATCAAAATGATGTCTGGATTCTTTTAAAAGCTTTTTTCTTCTCTCTCACTTTCAGTTCTCGGAACAAGTTGAAATTTTGCTTAATTATTCATTGTCTATATGAACATATGAATCAATAAACCATCAATTAGTGGTAATTAATGAAAATAATATTTAGAGAAAAAGGAAGACAGTTGAACGGTAATTTATTTCCACTTTATAAATGTGAGCTTGCGCTCCCAGAGCTATTTTTTTATATGTATTTGTGTTGTATAGGTTATATCTATTTTTATCTATTTTATTTTTATAGGTTAGTGTCATATTTTATAATTGTACTCCCGTATATCTTTATATAGGTTAGTGCGGGATAGTATAAAAAGTACTACATGCTGTTTTAAAACAGGTCAGTGTACAGTTGACCAGTGTTCAGTATAGTATGTCTGTGTGACAGTCGAAGATCTTTGTGGTCTGTCGTGTAATTATTTTATATTTCTGTACCTGGGACGGCCTGCTATTATTACTGCTGCTATTGAGTATTACTCTGCTGTTTTAACTGCTGAATACAATTCTGCTGCAATTACACTGCTGTTTTAAGCTGCTGCTGCTGTAGATTTATTTTGTTTCTGTAGTGACTAGTGTAGTGTTGCCTTAGGCTTAGAGTTCTATTAGTGGCTTAGTTATAGTCTGTTTCTGTTCTTAGTGAATACTAATAGTAAGGTACTAGGCTAAGATGTTCTTGTTTTAGTGTTAGTGTTATTGGTTGGTTGTAGTAATAGAATATTGTAGATCTAGACTAGTTTATTGTAGTGTGTTTGTGTAGATCTAGGTCTAGTGTAGAAGTTTTAGTGATTTAGTTAGGTAGTTGATTTGAAAAGTTTGATCAGTTTGTGTTAGTTGGTTTAGTTTGGTTAATTGTTAGTGTTTGTAATAGCAAAGTATAGTTCAATTAGGGTCGGATTAGTACTAGTAGTGGTTAGTGTATATATTATATTTTATTATTGATTCGTTTATTTTTATGTAAATAAAGTTCCGTTTTGTTTATTTATCCTAAACTAAAGTTTCGTTATCTTGCTTTCAGGTTAGTATAGTTAGTTGTCTGGTTACTTAGGCGACTCTAGCCCCTTGTTCGTAGACTGAGGTGTCACAGATTGAGCCCATCCAGTAGCGCTAACATCTGCCTACTGTTAAATAATTTAATGTTGAGCAGAGAATAGGTCCTCCCTCTCGAGCCTCCTGACCTGCTCACATATAGGCTTTTGTTGTTTTCGTTTGAAGTAATTATTTGGCTTGTTTCAACGATACAGTTTCATACCTTACAACAGCTATCGTGTCTCAAGTAGAAATGTCAAATAATTACTATGATAAAATAAGTTCCCAACGTAGAGCATCTCTAAATGTCGTTACGGCTACGTACTATAAAGCTCATGTGATAAGAGCGTCGTCTTTTCAAGACTGGTGCTTTGTTTTCCGTCAATAATGCGTTAGTAATACAGGGACCATGACACATGTACATAATTTAATATAGTGCAGTAGTACTGGGACCATGACACATGTACATAGAAATATAGTTTAGTAGTGCTGGCACCATGACACATGTACATAGAAATATAGTTTAGTAGTGCTGGCACCATGACACATGTACATAGAAATATTTTGCAGTAGTGCTGGCACCATGACACATGTACATAGAACTATAGTTTAGTAGTGCTGGCACCATGACACATGTACATAGAACTATAATTTAGTAGTGCTGGCACCATGACACAAGTACATAGAAATATAGTGCAGTAGTGCTGGGACCATGACACATGTACATAGAAATATTTTGCAGTAGTGCTGGGACCATGACACATGTACATAGAAATATTTTGCAGTAGTGCTGGGACCATGACACATGTACATGAACTATAGTGCAGTAGTGCTGTGACCATGACACATGTACATAGAACTATAGTTTAGTAGTGCTGGCACCATGACACATGTACATAGAACTATAGTTTAGTAGTGCTGGCACCATGACACATGTACATAGAAATATAGTTTAGTAGTGCTGGCACCATGACACATGTACATAGAACTATAGTTTAGTAGTGCTGGCACCATGACACATGTACATAGAACTATAGTTTAGTAGTGCTGGCACCATGACACATGTACATAGAAATATAGTTTAGTAGTGCTGGGACCATGACACATGTACATAGAAATATAGTTTAGTAATGCTGGCACCATGACACATGTACATAGAAATATAGTTTAGTAGTGCTGGGACCATGACACATGTACATAGAACTATAGTGCAGTAGTGCTGTGACCATAACACATGTACATAGAAATATAGTGCAGTAGTGCTGTGACCATGACACATGTACATAGAAATATTTTGCAGTAATGGTGGGATCAGGACACATTTACATAGAAATATTTTGCAGTAGTGCTGGGACCATGACACATGTACATGAACTATAGTGCAGTAATGCTGTGACCATGACACATGCACATAGAAATATAATTTAGTAATGCTGGGATCAGGACACATGTACATAGAAATATTTTGCAGTAGTGCTGGGACCATGACACATGTACATAGAAATATTTTGCAGTAGTGCTGGGACCATGACAAATGTACATAGAAATATTTTGCAGTAGTGCTGGGACCATGACACATGTACATGAACTATAGTGCAGTAGTGCTGTGACCATGACACATGTACATAGAACTATAGTTTAGTAGTGCTGGCACCATGACACATGTACATAGAAATATAGTGCAGTAGTGCTGTGACCATGACACATGTACATAGAACTATAGTTTAGTAGTGCTGGCACCATGACACATGTACATAGAAATATAGTGCAGTAGTGCTGGGACCATGACACATGTACATAGAACTATAGTTTAGTAGTGCTGGCACCATGACACATGTACATAGAAATATAGTTTAGTAGTGCTGGGACCATGACACATGTACATAGAAATATAGTTTAGTAATGCTGGCACCATGACACATGTACATAGAAATATAGTTTAGTAGTGCTGTGACCATGACACATGTACATAGAAATATAGTGCAGTAGTGCTGTGACCATGACACATGTACATAGAAATATTTTGCAGTAATGCTGGGATCAGGACACATTTACATAGAAATATTTTGCAGTAGTGCTGGGACCATGACACATGTACATGAACTATAGTGCAGTAATGCTGTGACCATGACACATGCACATAGAAATATAATTTAGTAATGCTGGGATCAGGACACATGTACATAGAAATATTTTGCAGTAGTGCTGGGACCATGACACATGTACATAGAAATATAGTTTAATCAAATAAACTGTTTCTGGGGTTTTGATTCTTTCAAAATTTTCTTTTCTTTTTTCTACTTTACTACTTTGCTCCAGAAAGCGTCATTTATTTATTCTACTTTCTACTTTTCTTAAGCCAAATTATTTACAGTAATTCCCAATAAATTAGTTTGTCAATTAAAGAGACAGATATGTGAACGCAGACTGTAGACTTGCTGGCATAATAATAGGTCGTAATCATCGCTCGTGTAAACTCTCCTATGTTGGAGATTAAACTTTAACCCTCCTCTGCCCAACAGATCTTTCGTCTTCCTGAAGATAAGGGCAGACAATTTAGTTTATGACCTGATGCAACGAAATCGTGACCTTACAGTGCACCATTCGACCTGGCGTCATTTTTTTGTATCTTAATTTTTTTTTATTTTTTTTTTACAACGCAGAGCCTAGCCTTGTGTTGAAGTGCATTTTGTTGTAAAGTAGCTTAGAATTTATGTGAAACAATAATTTTGTAGTTTGGGGGGGAGGGCTCCATACTTTTTTTTATTATTTTTCTCAGACCGTTATTAGGTCGCCTAAAAAACATAGTTCAATCAAAGACAATAGATACAGTTGTCCCTTATTATTAAACACTGGACTCTTTTTTGATGGTACAGAGCGTAATTTCTATTGTTGAATTATTTATTTGTCTCACAGCACAAAACTCCTCTTCTATTCTTCTATTATTAGAATATTTTTTGTCTACTTTCAGGCATAAAGGATTTAGAAAAGATTGTCCTGATGGAAAATTAACGTTAGAGGTAAGTCTATAGACTTTCTCTGCTGTTTCTGTGCAGTTTCATTACGTTAATGTTGGACGTGAGCATTGGATTATTTACCATCAAAAATATTCCAGTCAAAATAAAAAACAAAACAAAATGATGAATTTTGTATTTTATGATTGACACGTTTCTAAACCAGGCAATCTATGTGAAGACATTTTTATAAACAACACAATCTTATTACAATCAAAACAATCTTAATACAATCAACGCAATTTTATGAGAAAACAAACTAATGATGAAACAGCACAATCTTACGACACACATATAAACATCAATCATCAATGACAAAACAAAACAAGGTTGCAAAGACAGTTTGTGTGGAGACACAAACTCAAAATCGGCCCCCGAAGTGGTCCACCCTGGCAGGTAAAAAGGCAGGTTTCAATATTTTCTGAAAGAACATCAGAATGAAATTCTATCAAAAACAAATGACAGAGAAGAATGGAGAAAGAAGGTTGACGGATCTAGTGCGGTGCCCCAGTGGTCCACAGACCAAAGGATAGGTGAAAGTGAAGTTAGATGTAAACCTGACCTAACTAATGTCTTATAATGAATATATAATTGCTCTAATTGTTTTGTAAAGAGACAATCTCTTATTCCTCAAGAAAAAAAAAAACATTTCCGTAAAAAAAAAATTCCTTTAGTTCAGTATTCTATTGTAATTAAGCAAAGCTGCAGTTCACGCGATAATATTAAAAAAAAACTACTTATTAATTGTTGTTTTAAATTATGTCCAATAATATGCATACTAAATAGATTTTTTCTCTTTAAAAAAAAATTAAAGATTTTTGTGAGTAAATTTAGTAATTAGTATAACATAACTTTCTTAACTTAACAATACAAATGTAAAACAAAAATATTTTTTGACAAAAAATCTAAAACCGTTTACATAAATGTGTTAAAAATGAGGTAGTTCGTGGTCTACTCTTATAAAGAGCCTCCCGTGTTTGTTACTATTAATAATGAATAGTTGTAAAAGTGGTGTATTTTTATGAAAAAACTTCTTGCATAAGTGATTTAAAAAATTAGATTTTTCGCTTTCAGAAAAGAAAAAAGTAGCCGTTTCATCAGAACTTTCAATGGTCTAATATAATATAATGTCGGATTTTCACTATTTTTTCTAGTTTACGAGATCTAAACGGGACGGACAGACGGACGGACAGACATTCCACACAAAACTAATAGCGTCTTTCCCCTAACCCTTTCGGTGGCCGCTAAAATCACAATTAGCATTTAGCGTCGTTTTGAGATCAATAAGCAAATGATATCAAATACACTGTATAGAATCGAGTTAGTGTTGTTGAGGGTGTTTGGTTGTTAGATCAAGTTGAGTGTAGATGATGTTGATTACTTTGAGATGTTACCAGCGAGCTCGTTCAATTCATAACAACCTCCAACAGATAAATCTAGTAAATAATGAAGAAGTCCAGTTCTTTACTTAAACAAATAGTTTATTATGAAATAAGAGCGCAGTCTACATCGTGTCTATACTACAATCCAGTCTCCCTCGTCGTCGCTCGCCAGTTCATCGTTTTTCATCTAATTCCGTTCTAAGTTTTAAATGTACTGTCGCGAAATACCCAATTAAACCTAACTTCTACGCGTCTTACTATTGTGTCATTACAGTGTACACATGAGTTACACATTGGTAATGTCAGATGATATGTATATGTAAATTGTATTTGACAATATGTTCCTTTTTTTTCCCCGCTAAAAATAACTAGCTCACTACTTGCCGAGATATTGTTTTTTTTTAATTCCCATGAGTGACAGTGTAGTTTATATAATGTTTAGTTCTGTCTGACCAAAGATACAATCTATAGAATGTATCTTATTACTGTTATGCCTTTTTTTTATAGTATGTGTTCATGCATTCAGTATTAAAGTTTAACTAGCTGGTGTCTAAATTGATGTAGATGTATGTTGAACTTGGGATAAATGACTAAGATAACTTTGTATATTTAAATCAACGACTTATAAACAGAGCCTCGCACACGACTCTCACTACAACAGTTCAAACAACAAAAGTACTGAACTAATAACTTTAATCAAGATGAATTACTGATAATAATGTCTTCTGTAACTCTTTTGTCGACTAATGTCTAACAATACAATTTAAAAAAAAAAAATTAAACTGTTAGACGCTCTGGTAGTAACTGTTTTATTTCGTCCAAGTTTTTAACAATGTAAGAATATTTTTTTATTACCTTCGAAAACATCAAGACATTTCTTTTTTTTTTGTTAGAGATACCCAGGTGGAATCAAATTAACCACATAATCTGCAGATGTGTAATCAAACTAACCACTTAATCTGTTGCAAAGAAAGCTGTTTAGAGATAGCATTTCTATTCTGAGCCTTTTTAAGGCTATTGTGGGCTCTTACAAATAGAAACAAGAAAAACATACAAAATACTTTTAAAAAAGAAATGTCTACGAAGTGTAGTTGTATCAATTCGTTTGGATCAGTCATGTAATCAGTCATGTCATCAGTCATGTCATCAGTCATGTCATCAGTCATGTCATCAGTCATGTCATCAGTCATGTCATTAACTTAACAATAGATTAAATTTGCAGTAGGTCTAGACCCAACGACAATAAATCTGTGCGATTAGAAACATTTTCGTCTTATGTATCAAACAAAATAATTCATACCAGTAATTGACTATTTGGGTAATTCTTTTATTAATGTTTTTTTTTTAGTTAACATAAATGAAATATTTGAACTTGATCCGAGCATGGTTGTTAGAGAAATAACGTGTTCAAAATGTGTACTAGACAGACTCACAGAGTGAGGTGATTTAAGCTTTGTTTAAAGCCTTTTTGGATACCGGCTCAGACGCCATGTTTATCATACTAGCACAGTGAATACCTGGCAGAACTATGACAGCAGGAGAAAGTCAACTCTACCCTTAAGGAAGTTATTACGGAAGACAACAACAGAAGGCTAATTTAAAAAAAAACACAAAAAAAAAACACAAAAAACACAGCTACCCAAGGAGAAAACGGCTTCGTTGTAGTCTTCTATGACATATTCAGTGGAGTAGCTAGGGTGGGGGAGGAGGGGGAGAATTTGAAAAATCCTCCTGGCCCCCACTTGAGAGGGTCCCCCAAACGAGTGTTTTTTTAAATTAAATATTACATATTACGCAAAATACAGGGTTCCCCAATGAGGTCAAGCTCCCGGGCCCCCAAATGATGGCAAATTCCTAGCTACGCCCCTGGACATTATATAGGTCACAGTTGTGAAATCTTCTGTACTCAAAGACATTGACATTATTATCATCCTCGTCATCCGCAAGCGAGACTTATTTAGTGTCCCGCTTTGGTTTTTTTTTGTTTTTTTATCATTGGACAATATCAGTACCTTGTAGGTTCCAATTGCTTGGAGCTTTCTGTGTAAACAGGATTAACAAAAGATTGTCTGCCCTCGAAAGTTAATCTTCTGAAATGGTAACAACATCTGGACCATTCCCGCCCAGACAAACTCTACTCAAAAAGGAAAGGGGAGGGGGAAAGTGAGTGAATATCGGAAGGGGAGTTAATTGTAGCTCCAGGGTACGTATTTGTAACAGTTATCCCCTTATAGCCTCCTCAATATAGCCGTGGTATTATTTGAAGTTCACGAAATACTTAAATCTAAGTGAAAACTGAATTTTTTAGTTTAAATTTTCATTTGCAGAACATTCATTCCCATTGGACGTACAAATCATTGTCAGTTCATTTTTTTTTATTTTCATACCCTAAATACTACGCTTCACATGAATTATTGTAAAAATATGCATATAGACAGAAGTTAGAATGCAACGTTTTTGGCAGCTTTAAATAATATGAAGACTAACAGATGTCTTGATCCGACAATAGTAAGCTGTAAAACAAGGGAGATTTATATATTCTGGGTGACAAAAGTCATGTTCCTTAAAACTAAATAACAAGTTGCTCTATATTCTCATTATCTGGGTGATACAAATTGTGTTTAGATGAATGTATTGGAGATTCTCACGATAAACTTTCGATTCTTTACAATGTCAAGGACACTATCTTAAAAGATCACTTTTACCAATTCAATAATAATAATAAAATAAGCAAAATATTTAAAAAAATCCTTTTAAAAAAAAAAAACAAAGCTTATCTAAATGGGAAGAACTCCGTCCTTAAAACTACATTTGCCAATAATGTACAAGTTATTTCCCTTATTCGATGTCAAACAAAATAATTAATTACCAATAAGTAATTGGCTAATTGAGTATTTTTGTTTATTGATTCATGTTTTGTTAGGTACAATAAATAATGTTTAAAGTATCAACTTGATCGAAGAATGCGTGAGGGAAAAATAGCGTTAAGTTTTATTTAAGGGGGCTAAACCCAACCAATTTAACCATATTAACCACTGTGAATAGTGAAATATTAGTTTCCCTTGTTGCTAGTGTTACAAATGAACAGTGATAGGTAGAGGTCAACGTATGACCCCGGCGAGATGACACAGCAGCTAGTGTTCCCTGGAATCTACATGTACAAACAAAGACAGGATGTGACGTGTCCACACGTGTTGTTCCAGGGCACGAACAGATCTAAGTAGGGGGACAGTTACTAATGAACAGTGACAGATAAAGGTCACTACGTGTGACCCCGACTTGATGACACTGCAGCGAGTGTTTTCTGGAATCTACATGTATAAATAAAGACAGGATGTGACGTTTCCTGACATGTTATTCCAGAGGATAGTAGGAGTGTTTGTGCAACTTTGGAGAAGCGATTAGGGACTCTATATAAGCCAGAAAGTTAATGTGAAAGTCAGTCGTATGGAGTCGTGAGTGAGTCGTGACAGTCGATACAGACAATGTAAGACGTGTGCGGCTCTAGTGGAAGTGAAATGTGTACGACTCGATGCAAGTTAACTAGGGTAGAGTTAACTGGAGTGGACTACTGTCGTTAAAGTCTATACAGCGAACTACAGTGGACTTGAGCCGTTACAGTCGATACAGTCGATGTAAGACGTGTGCGGCTCTGATTCGGTAGACTTGAGTACGACTTGGTTCAGCTTTGGGAGACCTGGAGCGACACTGGGAAGTGTGTCGTTGGTCTGTTCTGTGGAATACGGCTCGATGCAAGTTGAGAAGAGAGGAATTGCAACGAAGTGAAGAGATGCAGTGCAACGAAGTATAGCTAACTGTAAACTGACAGATATTGTACAGTCTTCTACGCTACATGTTACAGTAATGTTAGAGTTAATAGTCATTAAAGTTATATGAAACTGAAAGTTTAGTCGTCAAGTTCTTTGCAGTGTTTTTATTTATGTGCCTACTAATACATTTAGCCAGAAGATTCAGAAATACGTAACACTATTAAACAAAATGAATCACCAGTAGTTATTTGTCAAATTGTTTTATTATTATTATTATTATTGATTCATGTCTTGCCTATGTCTATGAATAATTATGCGAATTTTCAGCTTGATCCGAGAATGGGTGTGGGAGAAATAACGTGTACATACTTTTACCAGACAGACAGACAGACAGACAGACACAGTAAGTTGCTATAAGATTTGTAAAAATAGTTTGAGTTTCAAATGGAAGAATTTAGACATTTGGTTGAATATCGGTATATCTGGGAGTAAATAGGCTTATATCTGTTGGTAAACAGGCTTATATCTGGGAGTAAATAGGCTTATATCTGGGAGTAAATAGGCTTATATCTGGGAGTAAATAGGCTTATATCTGGGAGTAAATATATCAATGACTGAATGTCGATAAGTGAGTATTACTATGTGGATACGTTGAAATATGTACACACGGTAAGTTTGTGTACGTGAGCTTGTGTACGTTCATTAGCTATTAAGACTATTTTTGGGTTAGGTTACCCTCTTCCCCCCCCCCCCAAATCCTCCCCAACAGGGTGGTTGAACGTATGTTGAGCCCCCACCTGTTGATACCACCCCTCCTCCCCAACAGGGTGGTTGAACGTATGTTGAGCCCACCTGTTGATAATTAAACCCATTTAGCTTCGAGATTCCTTAAGATGTTTAGATGTTCTGTCTTAGGACTTGAGAGGAGCTTTGCCAAGTACATTCCAACGACGTTGTTGTTGTATCTGGTTGTAGATAACTGACCTAACAGATTGACACTACTTGAAGACCCTTGCTATCAGAGTAGAAGCGTCTAAAAAGTTAGGCGCCAATTAACTTATTTGACTAGATGACTTCTGGGTAAATGGTTTCAACCCTCGTCTCTACAAGTGTGTGAAACTTGGTTAGTAAGATTTCAATAAGAACACAAATTACGGACATTTTCATGTAGGTGGAAAAAACTATAATTAGATTGATTTCTGGTGTATCCGGTTGTTATGGACTGCGTGTTTCTGATGTAGCCATGAGTAAAATTATGTCTTGTGTAGGTTGAATAGATTCTTATGTAACCACTAGTAAGTCCATCGAAATTAGGTGATAAATTGGCAGTTTTCATTATCCTTTTTTTTTTGTTAAATGCTATAGAAAGTCAATGTCTCTACATTAAAACATTATAATAGATTAGTGCTGCCAACTCAATAAAACAAAAGTGTTAGCTCTAGAAGAAATTCTATTGTAGACGGCACGAATTGTGTTCTAAATTACTTAGCTAATCAACATTATTTTATGTACAGCGGATACACAAAATAGATAGCTAATTATAGTAATCCGCCTTATTTGTAAATCTCCGATGTAAATTTATAAAGAATTAGAAGTATCGCACTCATAATCACACCATAGGAGGATTAAAGAAAAAATGAAAATAAATCTGTCTTTTTTTTTTAATTTTTAAAATTTATATTACTAATGAACATTTCAGGGAAACGAACACAAAAGTTCAAAATAGAAAAAAAAAATGTTTTTATTAAATTATTTCTATGACTTCATTGGCCTGCTGCTCTCCAATCAGATGTAGTTACGTAATGCCCTCTGATAAGATGCAATGAAGTAATGCCCCACTATAGGATGTAGTGATGTTATGCCCTCTGTTAAAATGAAATAAAGTAATGCCCCACTGTAGGATGTAGTGATTTTATGCCCTCTGATAAAATGAAATAAAGTAATGCCCCACTGTAGGATGTAGTGATTTTATGCCCTCTGATAAAATGAAATAAAGTAATACCCCACTGTAGGATGTAGTGATTTTATGCCCTCTGATAAAATGAAATAAAGTAATGCCCCACTGTAGGATGTAGTAATTTTATGCCCTCTGATAAAATGAAATAAAGTAATGCCCCACTGTAGGATGTAGTGATTTAATGCCCTCTGATAAAATGAAATAAAGTAATGCCCCACTATAGGATGTAGTAATTTTATGCCCTCTGATAAAATGAAATAATGTAATGCCCCACTATAGGATGTAGTAATTTTATGCCCTCTGATAAAATGAAATAAAGTAATGCCCCACTATAGGATGTAGTGATTCTATGCCCTCTGATAAAATGAAATAAAGTAATGCCCCACTGTAAGATGTAGTAATTTTATGCCCTCTGTTAAAATGAAATAAAGTAATGCCCCACTATAGGATGTAGTAATTTTATGCCCTCTGATAAAATGAAATAAAGTAATGCCCCACTATATGATGTAGTGATTTAATGCCCTCTGATAAAATGAAATAATGTAATGCCTTATAATCTCACAACAAGAAAGTGTCACAACGCAATGTGGCGTTCTGAGTAGACCAAGTTTAGATCTACTGTACCCAAACGGAATGTCCAGTCTGATTATGGCGACGAAGAGAGGAGTCCTGGAGGAATACGCCCCTCTGGTGTATCAAGAAAACAATTTCGTCTTAGCGCCAGCTGTGCTTAATTCTGTTAGTCTGCAAACTTGTTGTGTCGTGACAGACAGTGACATTTCGCCGGCATGTCTCGCCAAGAGACAGATGAACTTAGTGTCTCGCCAGGAGACAGGCGACCTGACCTGATTACAATATAAATAACGTCTGTCTCAAATGTACAGTATTCTGATTTTCAGTTTAAATCTTGCTGTAGATGCTTTATTCCGGAAATAAAGACCGCCTAAATATACCGCAGTGGTTCTCGAACTTTTACTAGTGAATCGACCCCTCCCCCCACCCCACCCCCAAAATGTTCAGGCTTGCCCCTCTTTCTTTTTACTAAGAGGTCGGCAAGCCAAGGTTTTTCTCTGCAATTCTGAGATTCATAAACTCATTTTCCTGTAATGGACAACGTACCATTATTTCTAGAAGTAAAAGCGCTGGCCAGTTCAAACATCTTTCACCACATATTTGCAGCAGACAAAGTACAAAGTTCCTTCTCTCTCATTCGATTTCATTGAAAATGGCGGGAAACTAAGTCATTTAAAAACTTTACATAGTTTAAATGTTTAATATCAGCAAAGCTATGAATAGGAATTGTACAAGATCTTACAAAATCTCCGAACAAAAGAAAAGTTTCAATTAAAAACAAATAAATACGTCTACGGAAACTAAATCAAAGAAAAGATGACAGGGGGGGGGGGTAGGTAGGACCAACAACAAGAGATTCCAAGATAAAAGTCTTTAATGACGAGCTTTCGTCCTTTAGCAGGTTAAAGACCTAAAAGCAATGTATAGCAGGTTAAAGACCTAAAAGCAATGTATAGCAGGTTAAAAACCTAAAAGCAATGTATAGCAAGCTAAAGACCTAAAAGCAATGTATAGCAAGCTAAAGACCTAAAAGCAATGTATAGCAAGTTAAAAACCTAAAAGCAATGTATAGCAAGCTAAAGACCTAAAAGCAATGTATAGCAAGCTAAAGACCTAAAAGCAATGTATAGCAAGCTAAAGACCTAAAAGCAATGTATAGCAAGCTAAAGACCTAAAAGCAATGTATAGCAAGCTAAAGACCTAAAAGCAATGTATAGCAAGCTAAAGACCTAAAAGCAATGTATAGCAAGCTAAAGACCTAAAAGCAATGTATAGCAAGCTAAAGACCTAAAAGCAATGTATAGCAAGCTAAAGACCTAAAAGCAATGTATAGCAAGCTAAAGACCTAAAAGCAATGTATAGCAAGCTAAAGACCTAAAAGCAATGTATAGCAAGTTAAAAACCTAAAAGCAATGTATAGCAAGTTAAAGACCTAAAAGCAATGAGGCCCGAATTTCTGTCCTTTGAAAAGTTAACGATCTTAAAGCAATAAGGCCCAAACTGCGGCAGGCGGTCCATATCCGGCTTGTGGCGTCATGTCCTTCACAATTCCTTCCCACATTGCGTAATGAAGCCTCAGAGGCTCTGTTCCATCAATGATGAAGTTTGTGCTACATGTGACGGAAACCTGTTTGGCTCCCAGGACGATAACATTTGGACAGGTCTATTTTAAAGTATTTACATTTGAGAACACTGTCTTAACTATATATTAAGAACAAGCCAAACATGGTGTTGCACTTTGACCCAGCTAACAACGAAACCCCCGATATCCTGTAACCCCCCATGAGGGCTTCTCAACGATAGCTGTGCATATACAAGACAATAGAAATAAGAACATAACTCATGTGATCGCCTCCCATGAGAAGCAGTCGTGCCCTTCACATGTATTGATTGTAAGACTCTGGCATCGCTCGCAGACACACTTGGCCTCAGTCTTATCCGGTACGCGAGATATCTTCTTAATAAATACCCGAACAATCTGGCAACATTTTTTTTCTAAAACTGTTTGTTGAACCTGCCTCAAGATTGCTAAATGTACGAATTTACTTAGCGAAGATTGAACGTTTTGAAGAGCTGCTAATTAATATAAAATATGAAACTTCGTGAACTAAAGATTGGAAGCAGATCGATATTTGAAAACAGCGTTCTAACTGAAGAGGTGGCACGCCATGAGTTTTGAGTTCTCACTGCAGGAACCTCTACCAGGCACGACTGTATACTGTGTGTGTGTGAGTGTGTGGAAACATAGATGTGCAACAGAACGTAAGTCGAGGTAAGTGGGAAGAAAAGTTCATAATTTATACACGAACACATGGATACTTTCATTAGCTCCTCATGCATGCCGCCACTGCAGACTAAGTAAATGGTTCTCAATCTTTTGAAGATTCTACTCCAACTAATAGATAGAGCAAAACTGTGAGTTGTTGAGGGTAATGAAATATTGCATTGAATCCTGAGGATGAGATAATACTAGAATGGATGTTGTCAATGAGGTAATACTGGATTGAATGCTGTGGATGAGGTGATAGTGGATTGAATGTTGTGAATGTGGTAATATTGGATTGGATGCTGTGGATGAGGTAATAGTGGATTGAATGTTGTGAATGTGGTAATATTGGATTGGATGTTGATGATGATGTAATACTGGATTGGATGCTGTGGATGAGGTAATAGTGGATTGAATGTTGTGAATGTGGTAATATTGGATTGGATGTTGATGATGATGTAATACTGGATTGGATGCTGTGAATGAGGTAATACTGGATGTGTTGATGAGTTGGGATGAGACTACAAAAATAGGACTACTGAAATTATTGTTGTACAAGAACTTATGGAAAGTGCCCTTTTATTTGATGTCCCAAGGAGAAGTTATTTGAGATTTTCCTGTTCATGTAAATATATATAACTAGACTTAGAGTCACAAGTAGTATAACAAAGCATAGATCGAATAGTTTCCAGATGAGCTGCCTACGTCAAATCGTGTGAACTTGCAAGAAAGATCATCTGTTTAACAATGATTTTTTTTTATTTGGCAACCCACACAGTGACTAAACACTTGAAACACAGACATGATTACATTAGCTCTTGGGGGCCAGTCAAAGAAGATGGAAGAATTTCTGTTTGGTCACATCAGATTCTGCCATGATTCAAAGTGAAACAACCTAGGCTCAGCAGTAATCTAGGTGTAAACATTGCCTCTTGGGACAGAAACAATCATATAGGTAAATGAGGTCAACAAGTTATCTTTTGCTAGCTGTACATGCACAGGTGACAAACCACATGATTTTTATATCTATTTACCTGAATTGAGCATACGAACTTAAATCTAGCAGCTATGATGCATTTTGAATGTAATTTTACTGGCAAGTTTAAGTCTAGCTGCTTCTTAGTTGTTTGTACGTACATTTTTACCACCGTCGTGGATGTGTATCCATGATTGGGCTGTTTAGTCACGTGACTAGTTGCTAAAGGAAGAGATGGTTTGTGTATATATATTGCACCACGTCTGCTTGGCAGACGATGTTTACTTTTGTTCTTCCCAATGGGGTTGAAAATGCAAAAGCGTTTCACTTCGAATGTTTGAACATGTGCCAATGTTGACGTTTAAAATGGATGAAATTCTTCAACATGTTTTCATTCTATTTTCCGCCACTGCAAAGTAATCTTGTAAAAACATTATCTTTAATGTAAGATTAATTTTTTTTTTATAGAATGAAAACAAATGAAATATTAAAACAAGATGAAGGACTCTAACGAGTAGTTTCTGCCTGATGGCAATCAGTTCCACGGCACTCATCTGTTCAGCGATAGGAGAAAAGACAAAATATAATGCGAAAACATTCTTTCAAACCACACGTTGTTTGGACTAAGAAAACGGGTTTTAATTTAAGTTTTTTTCTTTATGAATTTCTAATTTATACATGTAATACTTTTGGTATTTTTAAGGGGGTATCTTTCTCTATCAGGCTCAATTTCTATTTCTCTAATTCTAGGTGTTTTTGTTCTGTTTCTATCTTTCTACCTCTTTCTATTTTTCTATGTCTCTATCTCCATCTATTTCTCTTTTCCTATTTATTTCTCTCTTTTGATTTATTTCTATCTCACTTTTCATCTCTTTCTTGTTTTATTAATTTCTTTTTATTTCTATTTTTTTTATGTAATTTTAATTTTTTATAAATGTATTTTTCTGTTTAAATTTTTCTCTTTCTATCTATTTGTCTTTATATCTCTTTTCTGGCTTTCTTACTCTTATACGTATCGCTTTCTTTCATTTTGTTCTTTTTTTTTTCTTGGTACCAACGCTTATATCAACGCTGTCTGTCTGTCTGTCTGTCTGGCCTAAAAGTTTGTACACGTTATTTCTCCGACACCCAATCTCGGATCAAGCTGAAATTTAGCACAATTGTTTCTTTTACCTGACAACACAAGAATCATAAAAAAAACCAAAAACTAACCAATTATTTAATTAACTTATAGTAATAAAATATTTTGTTTGGTATCTCGAACAAGGGAAAGAAATTTGTACTTGACTGAAGTGGTGGTATAAGCTGAATTAGTCCCCTTTATAAGTCGCCGCTTTAAAGTAAGTTTAAAACAAACATTAGATAACTATACAATCTTGAATTTTCAAAAGCACCTCACTAGCGGAATGGTTAGTATGTTGGCAAAATGCTAGATTAGTATAATAAATAAGCATAGAATACTTCAGAAATAATGGCGTAATATAAGTAAAGGGAACTAGAAAATAAATCATCTGCCCCTCTAGATTGCTAAGTGTGAAAAGGATCACAATTTTAAATTACTAGAGAGGACTTCAGTTGTTTTTTTTTCGGCAAGAGAAGAATGTAAAGCTCTCTATCATATCACTTCATCACAACCAATGTTTATCAAACAACAACAAACAATGACGCAATACACAAATATAAAATCAAATATGTCTTTGTAACAATTTTCTCTTGTTTTCTCTGTCCCTCCCTTCCTCTAAGTGCATTTGTTCCCGCTTACTCTTTTCTCTCCCCTCCACCTCTTTCTCTGTATAGTGTCTGTCTCGTAAAACATTATGAAATAATAATATCCCTAAAATCATTTTTCACCTTGCCCATTTCGAATGAAGCCGAGCTCTCTCTCTCTCTCTCCCTCTCTCGCTCTCTCTCTCTCTATCTCTTCCCTCTCTCTCTCTTTCTCTTACTCTCGCCGTGTAGACAGTCTAGAGTTGATAAAGGCTGGTAAATATTTGAAGGCCGAGAACATCTTTCATCATTCATCATCATTATCAACATAAACTGTCAAGGGGGCTGTATACTTGTGTGGAGGAGAGAAAATATTAGCAGCTTGTTGCTTCAGTTCAGCCTCCAGTGTTTACTTTCAACCCCAGCTTATAAACAAAACTATTGAAAATGAAATCCGCAGTCCTTTCGTCCCCGGGTAAATGTCAAATGCTTCGCATTGGTTGGGATTTTCGCATTTAAGAATAAGTTATCGTTTTTTTGTATCAAATTATGTTTAGAGCTTATAACAATATGTGCTAATTGAACCTAATTTCCCTTATATTACACACGTTTTAAAGATTTATAGCTCTATGTTTTTACCATCCTCTAACATGTCAAGTTCCTGTTACCTTGAAAACAATGTCATGTAAGCTTCTTCTCCTTCTCGTAGTTTTGAATGGGTTCTATGACATAGACCTATGTAGCAACATGCTTGCATAATCTTGTGGTGTGCGCATTGGACGATGGTCCCAGGTTTGAACCCTGCCCGCTGCCAACCAGTGTCACCCTACAGGAAGTTTCTTCTAGGTCAGTCTAGGAGGTAGTTTTCATGTGTGAGGAGCACATTCGAAACGTATAAACAGACAAAATATTTAACAAATTCTTTAAAACAAAAAACAAAGCATATCTAAAGAAGAACTCCGTCCTTAAAAACTGTATGTACCAAGAATGGACAAGCTATTTCCCTTATTCGATATCAAACACAATAATTAATTATCAATAATTAATTGACTAATTGAGTATTTGTGTTTATTGACTCATGTTTTGTTAGGTGGAATAAATATATTGGTTAAAGTATCAACTTGATCGGAGAACGCGTAAGGGAGAAATAGATTTAACTATTATTTAAGGGGACTAAACCCAACACATTTAGCCAAATAGTTGAATAGTGAAGTATTAGTTTCCCTTTTTGCTATTAAACAAAAAAAAAGTTACCATTAATTAATTGTCTAATTGGTTACTCTATTTAATCGATTCATGACTTGTTTATGTCAATGAATAATTATGCGAATTCAAATTGATTCCAGAATGGGTGTGGGAGAAATAACATGTACACACTTTTTTACCAGACAGACAAAGTTAATAAAAGCTTTGTAAAACAATTAGGCCTTTAACTTATAGCATTTTTGGTATCAAACCTTATAAACAAGACTTCAGATCAAATGTTACGCCTACATTTTATGTTGATCTAGCAAATTGAAATTCCACCATTGTATAGGTATCAACACTTGTGCACACACACAAAATTCGGTGATTATTGCTCGTTATGACATGTTACTTATTCTAGAGTTCCGCCACTCATGTATCATTTCATATGCAAATTTTGATTTTAAAAAATTTTCTACTTCTGAAATAAAGGAGAAACCCCCCTCCCTTTAAGATTGAGGCACTAGTTTGCCGCAGTCTTGCACTATTTTAAATCCGGCCCTCGTAACATTTGAAATCCGTACAAACTCAAAATGTATGTATAAAAAAATATACGTGAACGATGAATAATTGAAAAGGTGTATGTTCTATTCGATGTCAATAATCACAGGTGTGATTGCCATATTCTTGTTTAAAATAATTAAATTGACCTACACTACAGCAGACTGTGGCCACATTGGGCAACGATTTAATGATTGTTTATCGTAGAAACAAAAATACTGGGATGAAATCATTTTTTTTTATGCTTGAGAAGCTCTGGCCTACATCTGTCTGCATCCTTTGATCACTGCGTTCTATCGCCAGCTGTGTTCTAATGTACTTTATATTTAGAAGGAGCTAGATAAGTCGTGTAATGGTGGTTTGCTATGATGCACGCGACTTTAAAATCTGCTGGGCAAGTGTCGTGCAAATGTATTGTAATAGCACTGTCTGTGACTCACTACTGTCGAGCTAATAGCTAGCAGATAGGTTAGACATTTCTTTTAATCTTGCAAATGGGTTATCAATATCTTTATCATACACAAGGTTATAAATACCATCTTAGAAATATCTTACAACTAACTTAATATTGTGTTTAAAATGCAAAATGTTTTATCATCAATGGTCTTACTAATGTCTTACAAATGTCTTATGATTATATTCCTGTCTTAGGAATGTCTTACAAATATATTATGATTGTATTCTTGTTGACCTGCGGATGTCTTAGGAATGTCTTGGTAATGTCTCACACATCATTTACAAATATCTTGTAAATTGTTTTAAAACATCTTAAACGTTTTTACCAAATGTCTAGATCACTTCGAACTAATGTTTCAATAAATACCAACTAAAGAGTTTTCTTGTCGAAGTAAACTCACAAGTTACATAACGTAGAACTTCCTATAATATTTAACTATATCAATGGAATTATATTAGAGAACTTTAAAAAAAAAGTGCTATATAAAAAGGAGCGAATTTTACTATAACGATAGATATAAATACAACTATATATATTTGAATAAATGAAGAAAACTAATTAAGTAGGATTATAAACTACTTTTAAAAAAAAGCCCTACACCATCACGTGTTAGTGCAAGAAACTCATCGAGAGCAAAGACAAACAGACATACAAACTCTTTGTCTCCCCTGGAAATCAAAACATTAAATAAAATTCAACTATCTGATAGAAACTTGTCCCATGTAAGTTATGTGTGAGTCTGGTGTGAAGGTATATTTTAGTTTTCTAACAGTTATAATGTTTAGTTTGGTGCAATGCACACATTGTAAGACAAATTTCCTTATGGATAATAAAGATTATTATTATTATTATTAAGACATTTTTTTACCTCAGTTGTACAATTAGACAGTCAAGTAGTTACCTAGTCACACAGTCACACATTCACATACTCAGACCTTCACACAGTCACATAGTCACACATTCACATAGTCACATAATCACACAGTCACACAGTCACATAGTCAGACATTCACACAGTCACATAGCCACACATTCATATAGTCACACAGTCACACATTCACATAGTCACACATTCACATAGTCACACATTCACATAGTCACACAGTCACATAGTCACACATTAACATAGTCACGCATTCACACAGTCACACAGTCACATAGTCAGACATTCACACAGTCACATAGCCACACATTCATATAGTCACACAGTCACACATTCACATAGTCACACATTCACATAGTCACACATTCACATAGTCACACCGTCACAAGTCACACCGTCACAAGTCACACAGTCACACAGTCACATATTCACATAGTCACAGTCACATAGTCACACAGTCACATAGTCACACATTCACATAGTCACATAATCAATAATGTCCTCTAAATCCCAGAGTTAAAAAAAACACTAACATTTTTATAAGGAGTTATTTAAAAACAAAATTAAAAAAAAAAGAACCAAAGAAAGCGATTTTTTTAAATTCTTGCTTGACCGCCAGACCCGTCAGTCACTTGACCGCTCTTATTAGTTCTACTTGACCAGACACGTGAACAAGTTTTAGTGTTTATTACCAATCGATGACCAAAACTAGTGTTGCCATACTGGTTAAGTTTGTTTGACTCTTGTTAAAAAACTCAAATGAACAAAGAGATGAAGAATTGACATGTTATTTGTTATATTGACTAGAATATACAATTTTTTAAACCTGACAAAAAAAGCATAGTCCGATTAAGAAAACAAGATTACAAAAAGAGTTTTTGTTATAGACGCAAACTCATGGGTGGCCCCCCAAAAAGAGCACACCTCAAAACACACACACGCACACTCATTGTAAGCAATCTGTGTCAATGTATCAATAGAAAAATGTAATAGAACCTGAAAACAAAATTCTTAAATAAATGTCAGGGTTAGTAATATGGAATGCTCCATAATACCACAATAGCAATATTTAGAACAAGACTCTAAAACAAAAAAAAAAAGATTTAAAAAAATTACATTGTTAAAAAAAAGACAATACCTAATTTACACAACTTATAGACCGATTATTTTGCTTTTAAAACTAATGAATGCTAGATTTTAAAAAGAATTTAAAAAAAAAATGGAACATTTTTATCCCGTTCTATTGCTCTCCCCACCACCCTCCGAAAAAAATCCAGGTTAAGCAAAAAGATTTTTTTTTTAATATTCTAATGATAGGCTTTTAGATCTAGACCTAGAAGACTGTGCACAAATTATTTCTGATCTTTATTTTTTATTAAACTTTTGAACTTTAGGGCCCACATGTGGAAATAGAGGGAAAGTATAGTCTGTTCAAGATATGTTCTACTTTTCTAGCCAAATTTAAATGGATTTCATTTTATACTTTATAACGGTCAAACTACAGTTTTCTCAGTGTGGCTAACGAGCTAGTAATTCTTTTCCCAATAATATAACATCAACAGCCAAATGTCTAGGAAAATCGTTTGAGCCGTTTTCGAGAACCATGTCCACGTAAGTTCCATGAGTGTGTGACTTCAATAGAGCTATTGTAACAAAACTTCGATGTATGGGGGCACGTTGGATAGTGTTCTACTCTAAGCAATTAAAACTTATGACCGGGTTATTTGAGGGTTAGATTTTTTTGAAGACAATGCTTTATTATTATATTTACATCCATTGAAAATGATGATGAATTTATCAATGTTTTAGGTTGATGAGTTGAATGCAGTGCTTTTCTTTTGTTACGGCGTACCGGCACCTTTTTCAATGTAGGGAAAAAATATTCCTTTTCTTGTATTTTAACGTTTATTATTAATTTATTAGTAGATCTAGTTAAAAGTTAGGCGAGCCATCACTGAATACCGGCACCTATTTTTTTCTTTTACAAAAAAACAACAACAACATTGGTTGAATGTGTTGTCGTGGATGTATATTAACACATAATAAAAAGTATGTCTCGGATATGAGCGAGCTATGACACAAATCTGGTCACGATCAGAAAATAAGGTTCCCGACATACGGAGTTCTAGACATTTCTGTCCATCAAAGTTTTGCTTCTGGCATTCCAGGACGGATCAGTATCCAGGCCAAGTGCACTGTGTCTCGGGCACGCTCAGCATTTATACTCACTCTTACTTCTGGATGTCAATCTTGGTGCTAGCACCGTCCTGGTACTGTGAAATTGTATCTCTTCTGGTAAATTTGTGTACATTACTTCTTAATACGCATGTAAATGTGGTCTTTGATCTTTTGAATAACTCTCTGTAGCAGTCTGCTTGAGAATGATACACCAGTTTGTATATTGTAATGAATATATTGTGATTCTGTTTCTCTGTAAGTTACTTTGAATACATTTACATAATATCAGAGAGATACGTTGAAAAACTAGTGTATACAATAGTAAAGACTGAAGACATTACTAGTGATATAAACCAGTCACTACCAGTGTTTCCAAACTGTGTCGCACGGAACCCTAGTGTTCAGCAAGGCCTGATTAGGTGTTCCACGAACTACTGGAATAATTAATTAGTAGGCCTCCACGTGAATTAATCTGTATAAAAAAATAAGCAAAGTGTTCCGCTAAATAATCAGAATGTACGAAGTGTTCCGTTAAGAAAAAAGTTTGAGAAACACTGATGTAGACTAGACTTTATGTTACAATATTACAGATAGACTAAACTAGATCTACAATATATATGAAGTGAGAGAGAGAGAGAGAGAGAGAGAGAGAGAGAGAGAGATTATATAGACTATACAATATAATAAATATACATATATAGTAGAATATGGCGTGATATGTAAATTGCTGGTATGGACTGTAATATGTAATATATGTATATATAAGTTAAACTAAAACATTTAGACCGAATCACACACAATTCATCCTGTTGGTGTAGTCATACCTCATCAATGGAATTTAGTTTCGATCATTTAAAAAATTACACTGTACTTTTAGTACCTTGATACAACTTGTTCAACATCATCAACTATCAACATTCCCTTCTCTCCCCCCCCCCCCACTTCCCTTCCCACGACGTCTTATAATCTCAGACAATTACAATCTGTGATTCACTTATCTGCCCCTGTGTACCATCCAGAAGCCGATAAAAGCTTTGCACCTTACCTCCCCCCCCCCCCCGCCACTTCCACCCCCTTCCACCCCCTACATTTTGTTGGATGAAAAGGTTTGTGAAAATATTGCTGACATGTGAATAATAATGTCTCCTTCTAGAGCTCACTCCTGGGATAGGAAGAAAAAAAACTGTTAAGATTTCCTTCTCATCCTGAATAAGAGTTTGTTAGTCACTAGAAAACTAAAACATTGGACGTCTCATTGTGTTTTGTTATTGATATTTTAAATAAAGTGTTTGTTTACCAAACAGTAATCTAATCAACAGACATGGTGTAATGTCTTTTCATTGCATGTGATTGCGTGGCTAGCGTAGTGACATGTAGGCCACAGATGGGTCTATGTATACAATCTTGTAAGATCTTAGAAGCTTTTTAATTCGACTTGATATTGCCTGGATGTCCAGGGTATTGCTTGATTGGTTGTTGGACTGTTTAGAAGTGCTATTGCTTGATTGGTTGTTGGACTGTTTAGAAGTGCTATTGCTTGATAGGTTGTTGGACTGTTTAGAAGTGCTATTGCTTGATTGGTTGTTGGACTGTTTAGAAGTGCTATTGCTTGATTGGTTGTTGGACTGTTTAGAAGTGCTATTGCTTGATAGGTTGTTGGACTGTTTAGAAGTGCTATTGCTTGATAGGTTGTTGGACTGTTTAGAAGTGCTATTGCTTGATAGGTTGTTGGACTGTTTAGAAGTGCTATTGCTTGATTGGTTGTTGGACTGTTTAGAAGTGCTATTGCTTGATAGGTTGTTGGACTGTTTAGAAGTGCTATTGCTTGATTGGTTGTTGGACTGTTTAGAAGTGCTATTGCTTGATAGGTTGTTGGACTGTTTAGAAGTGCTATTGCTTGATAGGTTGTTGGACTGTTTAGAAGTGCTATTGCTTGATAGGTTGTTGGACTGTTTAGAAGTGCTATTGCTTGATAGGTTGTTGGACTGTTTAGAAGTGCTATTGCTTGATTGGTTGTTGGACTGTTTAGAAGTGCTATTGCTTGATAGGTTGTTGGACTGTTTAGAAGTGCTATTGCTTGATAGGTTGTTGGACTGTTTAGAAGTGCTATTGCTTGATAGGTTGTTGGACTGTTTAGAAGTGCTATTGCTTGATAGGTTGTTGGACTGTTTAGAAGTGCTATTGCTTGATTGGTTGTTGGACTGTTTAGAAGTGCTATTGCTTGATAGGTTGTTGGACTGTTTAGAAGTGCTATTGCTTGATAGGTTGTTGGACTGTTTAGAAGTGCTATTGCTTGATTGGTTGTTGGACTGTTTAGAAGTGCTATTGCTTGATAGGTTGTTGGACTGTTTAGAAGTGCTATTGCTTGATTGGTTGTTGGACTGTTTAGAAGTGCTATTGCTTGATAGGTTGTTGGACTGTTTAGAAGTGCTATTGCTTGATAGGTTGTTGGACTGTTTAGAAGTGCTATTGCTTGATAGGTTGTTGGACTGTTTAGAAGTGCTATTGCTTGATAGGTTGTTGGACTGTTTAGAAGTGCTATTGCTTGATAGGTTGTTGGACTGTTTAGAAGTGCTATTGCTTGATAGGTTGTTGGACTGTTTAGAAGTGCTATTGCTTGATAGGTTGTTGGACTGTTTAGAAGTGCTATTGCTTGATTGGTTGTTGGACTGTTTAGAAGTGCTATTGCTTGATAGGTTGTTGGACTGTTTAGAAGTGCTATTGCTTGATTGGTTGTTGGACTGTTTAGAAGTGCTATTGCTTGATAGGTTGTTGGACTGTTTAGAAGTGCTATTGCTTGATAGGTTGTTGGACTGTTTAGAAGTGCTATTGCTTGATAGGTTGTTGGACTGTTTAGAAGTGCTATTGCTTGATAGGTTGTTGGACTGTTTAGAAGTGCTATTGCTTGATAGGTTGTTGGACTGTTTAGAAGTGCTATTGCTTGATAGGTTGTTGGACTGTTTAGAAGTGCTATTGCTTGATAGGTTGTTGGACTGTTTAGAAGTGCTATTGCTTGATAGGTTGTTGGACTGTTTAGAAGTGCTATTGCTTGATAGGTTGTTGGACTGTTTAGAAGTGCTATTGCTTGATTGGTTGTTGGACTGTTTAGAAGTGCTATTGCTTGATTGGTTGTTGGACTGTTTAGAAGTGCTATTGCTTGATTGGTTGTTGGACTGTTTAGAAGTGCTATTGCTTGATAGGTTGTTGGACTGTTTAGAAGTGCTATTGCTTGATAGGTTGTTGGACTGTTTAGAAGTGCTATTGCTTGATAGGTTGTTGGACTGTTTAGAAGTGCTATTGCTTGATAGGTTGTTGGACTGTTTAGAAGTGCTATTGCTTGATAGGTTGTTGGACTGTTTAGAAGTGCTATTGCTTGATTGGTTGTTGGACTGTTTAGAAGTGCTATTGCTTGATTGGTTGTTGGACTGTTTAGAAGTGCTTTTTGTTGATCGCTAAACCAACTTCTGATGATCGCCAGGGGAATGAACTCACTGTGAAGTTCACAGATTGAAATTTGATTGCGTTTAACTTACCGTTCTTGTGGCCCCGCTGTATACAGAGTTCCTGTTGTTGTTATTGTGATTCTGTTGAGATTTTTGTTTGTATCATTGATATGCTTGTTGTTATTGTGATTATTGTTTTATATATTATTGTTGTTGATTTCGATATTAGTGATGGTGCTTTATTTATAAGTCTCATAACCTTAAAAATATTTTTATTCCTTTAATATTTCCATGATGAGTGGTGACCTTGACTACTAAGCAAAAAAAAAAAAAGTATACGTTAATTAACCTGATAGCTGACCAACTGACCTGATAGCTGACCAACTGAAATATGACCCTAGACATCAAAACACTATTCCTGCTATGTCCTCTATTTCCTTTATGCTTATCATTCTATGTCTTACTAGGTGGAGATAGAACAGACTCTTGTCTTGGTTCTACTAAATATTCATGGTCTCGGTCAATTCGTCAACCTTTTCTTAGCATAGTTCAAGTGCTCAAAGTTCAAGGACGTGGTCCCAAATACTTCATGGGAGACTTCGTTTCTATATTTAGAAGTTCAAGGTCTTGGCAGGGAAAAAAAAAGAGAGAGAGAGAGAGAGAAAGTGAGTAGTGTTAGGTGTGTGTGTGTGTGTGATTAAAAGAGGAACCTCTACTTTTATTCCACGTTTGTACTTTCAACTAATGAGTAGGTGAGCTAGAGATACGTCTGTGACAAGTCAAAAACTCGCTGTCAGAGTCACTCAAATTTATCACAGCATTAAATATTATTTTTCATTATTCATTTATTTTATTTTAATTATTTCTCCATCCTACCCCTAAATTATTCACCCGCCACACCTTTTCCTCTCTACCAGGCTAGACTTAGTCCACCACCTTGGAGAAAATTAGGCCAATCCTTTCATTTATCTTCCCTTGACCGGGGCAAAGATACGCTCAGACCTTGATCTTATCGACAGGATGTCTGACAGTCGCGGTTGACACCACCTTGGTTTGAATGCAAGCTAATCCTTCTCCTCCCCCCTTCTCTCACGTCTCTCTTTGATCTAAGAGATTACGCTGGTCAACACACCGCGTGATATTCCAAGGTGCGGCTCCCACCTCGAGTCAAATCCACCCACGTGTAAGAAAAATCTTAGCCTTGGACATTTCCGGTGTCCGCCCACACTTTTCAGGCATATATATATAGTAAACCAACTCAAATCACCCTCTCTTTCGCATTCGAGCTGAGCTATCGAGTCTGGACTATATCATTTATTCTCCCTCCTAGAGGAATACCTGGTGGTAAGCCGAACTTAATCACAAGTTCCATCTTAATTACTCTGTGTATATTTCAATTGGATTTTTATCATGTGTATTTTGCTTAGTTCATTTATATTTAATTAGTGCATTGTGTATTTCTCACTGGCGTAAGTAGAAAACATAAACATGTGCTATGTATATATTTTAGTATTGCATTAATCTATTAATGCTACGTTGCTCAATTGATCATTGATGCAACCATGTATATATTTGTACACCTTATTCTATTTCCTTTATCTCGGTTGACAGCCTTGATAATCTTACTAGCGCACTGATACTGCGTCTAGAAAAGAGATATGAATTATCTTCCCTGTAATGGATTATCTCCCCTTTACTCATTTTACTCTTATAAGAGTTACCCCGCTTGAACGGACACACTCTACATTCAAGCACGCTCCATTGTTCTCGACCCACGGTCATATGCAAACAAAGCGTCTCGGTCACTGACCACCGCCCAACTCACCCCCCCCCCTTTTCTTTCTCTATCCACCTGTGGTGTTTATTTGAGATTATTATTTCCCCTGCTATGTACATTTTTATATTATTACTTTCCCTTTTATGTACATTTCTATATTGCTACTATCTGCCATCTATTTTCCCAATCCCATTTGTCATCATCTCCCCATTGTGCTCTATAGCAATTTTATCAATCTGACGAATGCACCTCAGTCGAGGGCATCGATAAGATGCATGAGAGACATGTCCTAACTTGTCTTTATTTATCCGCAGCCTCCCTCAGGTGTCTGCCTATTTGCTATTTGCTGTTTAGTGTCCACACGACCCAACTCAACTATTTATCGGATCACTTACCTGCCTATTTGCCTATCACCTATTGCCTAGTTACTGGCTCAACGATCCATTTTCCTGCAGTTGTGCTTAGTGCTATTCAGCGCTGCACTTGCCTACGGAGATCTACTCAACTCTACCACTTGGCGCTATCGGCATTGCCCGCCTATTCGACAGCCCACCTGTCAAGCTATTAGGCGCGACTTCCCGTAGACTCAGGTCTGTGTGAGACGTCATAGCTGCGCCAACCCTCTGCAACTCACTGGACATATCCTGTCAACTACGCTGCCCACGGCAGATCAGCTCTGCCCGCAGTAACCTTGTGCCCACGGTATCCGGCCACCCGCCCTACTGTGCCCACTACAGATACTAGAACTTGGGACTGAGACTCCGCAAGAACTATATCGCCGGCGTCCCTCTATCCGCTAGAGCGCCGCCTACAGCTGCAGAACCTCAAGCCAGGACACAGCCAGCTGCGACATCAACAGGACAACCAGCTAAGTCAGAGGACAAAGTGACATACTCTCTTATTAGGTGCTACAGTGATGATCAAAATACCTTACTAATTAGAGATGGATGCAAACCCTCCCCCTTTTATTCTTATATGTATATCTATGTAAATAAATATCCTTTATTTTAACTTTTGTATCTATCTTTCATTGCTTTGTCTCGTTGCGTGTCTGCTCCCGATTCATATGCTGATAAGTGGGGGTGTGATAGCTTTAAAAATAATCATCCCCTAGACATAAAACGTGCCAAACCCACGTCACATCTCCCCACCTGTCACATTTTGGCGAGCCCGTCCGTGGATTTAACCCATCTTTACAGCAGGCACGAACAGGCAGCAATAACTAAATTCCATATCAATTTTTTTCTAAGAATATTTATAAGTATCATCACTTCGCATTTTCAAGAGTGTCACTTCTGTCATATTTTATATTTTATATTTATTGCATTTTATTTGTAATATTTCATTGCAGGAATTTGTGATTAACATAGGCAGACACCACATTCCTTTCGCACTCTTTCCTATAACCGGCGACTCACTTTCGCTAACCCACTTTCTTTAATTCTAGCTCGACCCTATTATCCATTCTATCTGCCCCTCCACCATCCTAGTACCTCTCATTACCCACCCCTCATCATTATGGCCAGCGGCACTCGCTCCAAGACTGAACCTGACCGCAAGCAGCGGATAGCAGATATCATGGATGAGGCTAAATTGTTTAGCGACGCAGAGCAGAATGAATACATTAAGGGACGACTTGCTGCTCTTGATAGAGAGGAACAGGAAAAACATGCAAGGGAGCATGAGCTAGCAATGAAGGAAAAGGATAATGAAATAGCTATTGCTAGAGAAAGAAAGGAAGCTGAAATAGCCATTGCTAAAGAAGTCACAGAGCGAGAAAGAGAAAAAGAGCAACAAATTACAGCGAGAGAAAAGATAGCCGCGGACAAAGAAAACGAGGCCGCCCGCCACGCTTCTTCCGAGTCACGCCCGGCTAGCCCAGCCTCCTTTCAAAGTTCCTTGAACGGTCTACCCCACATGCCAATGGAGCACTTTGACGACAAGACAGAGAACATCGAAGTTTATCTTGTCCGCTTTGAGGAAGTAGCACGCTTTTACAGTCTGCCAGAGGAGAAATGGTGCTTCCGGCTATCCCAATGCCTCCGAGGCAAAGCCTACGAAGTTTACTCCAAACTTCCCTCCGGCCAGCGAGAAGATTACGCAGCCCTCAAGCAGGCGCTGCTGATCCAGTTCGAGTTGACCGCCGAGGCCTACCACAAAAAGTTCAGAAGTTCCCTCCTCGAACGCAGAGAGACCTACGGCAACCTCTGCGAAAGGCTGGACAAGTACCTTATCAGGTGGCACGCTCTCAGCCAATTGCCAGAAACTTTTGATGGCCTAGCATGCCTCGTACTCTCTGAGCAGCTGTTAGAATGCATGTCCCCAGAGGTCAGAGTTTATGTCAAGGAGCAACAAGCAACAGCTCCCGCTGACATAGCTTCCGCCGCTGACCGGTACTTGAACGCCCGAAAGGACTTAAAAGGTAAAGCAAACGCGACAGACCAGCAAACAGACCAACCAACTTCTCCTGCTCAATCCAACCTTGCTCCTAAAACTCCCCAGCACAACCAGGCACCAGGCCGGCAATCAGCCCCTCATAACTACAATAACCGCCCCAACCATCAGTCTCGCTATAACCAGTCCAACTACTCTCAGCGTGACTTACGTCATAGCGCGCGTGACAGTAGACCCACTCCACAACGGCAGCCGCAGGCCCCACGGACCCTATCTACGGTGGCGCCAGTCTATCAACCCTCCGCGATCGATCCTTCTGACCAACCGGAGGAGGACACATACTTCGTCTCCACGATGGCCGTGGCTCCTCAGCCCGCTGCCTTTGATCTCGGCCAACCAGAACTCCCACCAGCGCTACCTCACCCCATCTCTTCTCCCCCGGGAGTAGAGAACATTCTGGCCAACGGTGTTGAAGTTTTGGGCCTATACGACTCAGGTTGTTCGTTTGGCGCGGTAATCAATAGGGCGCTGATTGACCCATCGGATCTCACTGGTGGAACAGTGACAATCCAGTCTATAGACCTTGGCACTCCTCCGCAGGTTCTACCTATCGCGAGGGTACACGTGGAGTGCAGATACGTACATGGCACCATTGACGCCGCCGTCATGGACACGCCAGTGTATGATTTCATTCTAGGCTCCAAATATGTCCCTCTTGGAGTAGTCCATAAGCCATACTTCTCTCTGCCCGTCGGTAGATCGACGAAGCAGAAACGTGGCAGCAACCAGCTGGTTGGAAGCCCTGGTCGCCTCGCTAACACGCCTAG